>NW_028230436.1:24769392-25093251 GCF_043228905.1 Azolla caroliniana | reverse complement strand
TTTTACTTTACTCTCTGTTTCTTTGGAAGCGAAACAGAGTACCCACATATGTACATATACATATACCAGTATGTATGTATGTATGTGGAGAGGAGAAGGAGGTGGGCAGAAAACACAGAGAAATATAATTAACCCCCCCCCCCCCCACCCCCCCCAACAAGTTCAAACTCACCTTTGATTCCGCCGGACTTCTCTTCTCTGTCTCTTCTGTCTAACAGTACAGAGAATCATCGATCGATCGGAGAGACTTATGTATGGCCTTTTCCTTAAAAACTCTCTCTCTTTGCGTTTCCCATGCTACCATGGACCTCGTCTGCACCTAATTTTCTGCTTGCCATGGAACCCAACTCCCTTCAACTCTGTTCTCTTCTTCCTCTTCTTTGGGTCTTCCTTGCTTTCTCTCCTACTCACACTTGTGAAGCTCATGCTGAACAAGGGCTCAACAAAGATGAGCTCCTCTGTATCAACAAGAGCCAAGAAGAAACAGCTCTTGGGCGATGGCTTGAATGTTTAGAATCTGCTTCTTCTTCTTCTTCTTCAGTTTCCCGATTTTCAGTATCTCTGGAAGATTCCATCTACGTAGAACCCAAGATTCCAGATTCCATGGATGAAGAAATCAAGACCCCAGCTTCAATTGAAGGAAAACCCAAGTTTCCACCTTTAGAATCTCCCATAACTGAAGACGCCATGGTTCCACTTTCTGAATCCTCCATTGACGAAGATTACGATTCCAAGTTTCCACTTATTGAATCCCCGGTTAACGGAGATTCAATTCTCAAGATTCCACACCTGGAAACCTCAGTATTTGGTGAAAATGCCATTCCCAAGATGCTGATCTTGGATTCTCCCATTGAACATGGTCAAGAGGAGCAGAGAAACATGGCGGGAACAAGAAGTCCTGTTTCTAGTATAAACTCTGATGAGTGTTCTAAACAACATTTAGTTGAGTTGAATCCTCAAAAGGATCTTCCAAGTGGAGATGGAGATGGAAAACTTACAATGGAGCAATCCAGGTACTTTTCTAGAACAAAAAGCTTTGAAGATGTTCAATCATAACATTACACTCATACTTTGAAATAAACATGGCATCTGACTTAAAGTTGTTCAGTCATTGTGCTATACTTGAAATTGAAGTAAAACATGGATTTTGAATTAGAGGGCAATCCTGACCTTACCTCCAATCTGGAGAAAGGTTGGTGTGTCTTTCTTAGAGGTATTAGTTTGCTCAAAACCTGAACCCTACTTTCAAATTTGGAAATTAATAAGTTGTATATTCTGACTCAGAAGCATTATTTCACAACCCGAGCTCTAAACTCAATTTTGAAATCCCATATTCAAACTTTAGCATTGATGGTCAGTTTGGTCATGTTTTCTCTTCTTGATTTCTCAATATTTAAATGTTTTTTTGGTTATTCATGAATTTTGCAGCATGGTTTCTTGGAGTAAATAATGGATTCTGACTTAGAATCGTTTGACCATAACTGTAACCCTTATACCAAATCTGGAGTTAGACATGCATTCAGAGTTAGAGGCGTCACTCATAACCTGACAATCAAATTTAGAATTGACATCCAATTTTGTTGTGTTTTCCCCCTTGATTATCTTGTTTAAACTCTTTACTACCGATAGATTCTAGCATTTGATCATATTACTGTACATTGAAGGTTTTGTAATTGTGATGACCACTGTAGTCATATTTGTTTGGCTGGATTTCTCAAATTAAATGCTTTTTCTTTTCACCCAGAAGGGAATTTATATGGCATACAGTTTTAGTCTTATTCATATAGCATGCATTTTTATCCGTATGCAGAGATAGAGAGATTGAAGGCCATGCTTTGTCAGCTTGGCTGCAGCTTAACTTAGGGTTGTTGGTATTGACCAAATTCCTTCTTGCGATATCTTGGGGATTCAAAAGGATGCAAAACCAGGGGAGAAAATGGGATGATTCAAACGACATGTGCATAGAAGAGAAGAACATAGAAGCTGTTTGTGAAGAGAAAAATTCTGAATATGTGCGCTACCATTCGTCAAAATTACATGTTAAAAATGGTTACAATCAGACACTTGGGAGCCCTATTGGCTCTGCTGTAGGTGCAGTATTTGCTGAGGTATCAATCCATCGTTTGTTTAATTTTTGTTTTCTCAGAGGATTCATAGCATGTTCAAGAAAATACTAAATATTGTCATGTTCTAGTCTCATATACCATAGATCCTGAATATAAAATAGAAAAATGCATGGAAATTGAAAGCTCCACTCTTGATTAGTTAGATGCTTTGGAACTTGTTGGAATCAAGGTTTTTAGATTTTAATAGCTTGCCAATTTCGTCAAACCAGGGAAAAAAGTGGGAGATAATGTATGGTAGATTTTAAAAATATAACTCTATTCAATCTGAGTGGAACAACTTGGCTGTTAATAGATTGCAGATAGCCATTCGTGGCAAACTATAATTTAGGGGGTGTTTGATATAAGAAACTTCCTACATTTTTTGTAGGTTCTTTTGACAACCTCTAATTGTGGATCATCTGTGCCAGCAGACAAGATTAACATGGTAAGGTTTATTTACTCAATCTGGATACTTTGGGGTGCCTTCATAGTTTGATGATTTCTTTCGGTATCTTATTTCTACAGCTCTTCAAAATTGCTTTCAAAGACTCACTGGCTGTGGTAAATCTCTACCTTTTCTGTATACCTCAAGTTACATCATTTCTTTTTCATAGAATAGCTAAACAAATTTGATCATTTCTGTCTTCGAGCTTGCTATTCATGTGTTGATATGAAATCTATATATTTTTACAGTCTTCATTTGAAGAACATGTTTTGTATATGCTGGTTGAGCATTGTTTTACAACCCTCATTTCGATGTTTTCATTTTCTATATGTTTGTTAAGGGAATTTTATGCCCCCAATTTTTGTTAACATATTTATAGCAGTCTTGGTTGATACTATTTTTGTTTGTGTATACCATCTAGGTTGTTGGAGAATGTGAATCTTTGAGAATACTAGATGATTTCATGGCTTCATTCCGAACTACATATACAACCATATGCAGGGTTCATGATGCTTGTTTACAGCATTTGAAGGTGTCACAAAATAAGTCTGTGGATGGAAATTGTATAAGTCCAGAAGTGGAGGTTGGCGAGCGCTCTACCAGAATAGAAAAATATAGCAATGAAACTAGGGATCCTGAAATTTCATCTCAAAAATCAGCTAAGCATATAGAGTCCAGTTCTCACGGGAGAACTGACAAATTGGATATAACTCAAATTGACGAAATTTCTAATGAAGTAACTGATTCAAAATCAGCTAAGAACAGAGAGTCTAATTCTCACAAGAGAAGTGACAACTTGGATATAACTAAAGTAGTTCAAGTTTCGAATGAAGTAGCTCTTTCAACTGGGATGAATTGTGAACTTGCGACAACCATTGTTGATGAATTTCAATCACATATACTTGATAAGAAGCCTAACCCAGTCTCTCTTTTATCAGAAAAGATAGAAAGTTTGTTATTGGATGATGAGGGGAATTCTACCTCTAGTGCTAAAGATGCTTGTGCCTTGGTGGAAGATATCATTGTTGACAAGCTGCAAAGGATCACATTGAGTGAGAATTTATGCTCTGATAACGATCTTGTACCAGAAGATCTTACCCCAAGTAAGACTAACAATGTCATCTTCAACTGTATCCAAGATGGGGTTCCATTGAAGGATAATAACTTGCTACTTCCATATGCTAGAGATGGTGTGACCGAACTAGATTATTCTACGGAATATTCTAGTAATTTTTGTCAAGAGGTTTCTAATGTTAATCCAAAGATGGAGCGAGGCTTGAATGCTGTTTCTTTAGTGCAAAGAAAGTATAGAGGAGAGGGCCCTCTGGATCATCAGAGGTCATTTCTTTCTTTCCTTGAGAGGTATGTGCAAGCTCAAGAGCAACGGAATCAAATCAAATCTGTTGAGGTGGCACATTTACTAAAGCAACGTGTATTAGAAGAAGAGAAAATACAATTGACATCCATATCTAATGATCTTATGAGAGAACACATCTTGCTAAACAAGTCAAGAGCAAGCTTCAAGGAGAGCACAATCTTGGAAGAAAAGGCGAATTTGGCATATACAACCTTTAGTAGCACATGTGCAGATGAATTGGTGGCAGGATTATTTATCATGCTTATATCACTGGCCTATGGTGTGCGAAAATACTCCTTTTCACTATTGAATGATCTTGTGTCATCATGCAAACCACTAGAATTCAAGGTATGCATAACCATTATTTTGCTTTTTGGTGCTTTTTAAATATCTCTTTCAACTTCATATAAAATGCATGCAGCTCTGGTGTAATAACATTATGAAAGAAAGTTATTAAATGCTTTTGAATTTCTGGTCCCAGAGATCCTGAAATTAGGGTAAAGAAGAGTTTTTTATGCTTTTTACTTAAAAAAAGTGGGACTTTTGATTGTCTAGATTGCTAAAACTGTTGGTACAGGTACCCAATGTGTTTATACACCATTTGGTTTCTAAAATCATAGAAATGAGTCCCTCTAAGATTTAATGGTTAACTGCATCATAAAAGAAAAATTCTAAATGGTGTTGAAGTTGAAACCTATAATTTCTATTAAAACATGCAAAAACGTATAGATACATTGGAAGAACTTATGAAAACTCAACATAAATCTTTTTGATGTCAAGTGTGATATGACTCTATGGATATCTTATGCATCCTTCTCTGATCTAAACCTATACATTCTATTAAAACATGAGAAAATATGTGTGAGACAATGTAGAAATATATTCTAGGAACTTTTCAAAACTTTAACATAAATTTATTTCGATATTAACATATGTCCCTCTGAACTTATACACATCATTTGCTTTTGTGAAAATTTTCTTTTAGGAGCCAAGGCGTAGTCTAGGATTTGGTGTGGATTGGTTGTACAACTCTATTGATTCATTGGTAGGAAAGCTTCAGTCATTTGTGTGCCATATCACGGTAGCAGGGCGAATCCTCATCGGATCAGTGGTTGTAGCAATCGTAGCAGCATCACTTCTCCGACGAAGTGTAACAAGCTCTAGCCAAAGAATGCCAGCCACTATACTTATTATTGTGCTTGGAGTGATATGTGGATTTGCTGGAAAACTCTCTGTGGATAGCTTAGGTGGAAATGGTATGAAATGGCTAGTTATGTGGGAGCTCTTTTGTGTTCTACATGCATTAGCTAATTGTTATGCGCCTTTCTTCTACCATCTTTTACATGGCTCACCTTCAATTGCAAGGAAAAGGAGGATGGGAATACCTTTCTGGTTTCGGAGGCTGTTTTTTCACTTTTTGATGGTTTTGATATTGCCGATTCTAGCTGGTCAGCTGCCTTTTGGTTCTTTCAGGCATGTAATGAATGAATTGGTTTCTTCATCGATTCAAGGCTTTTCGGTAATGTTTTCATCCCTCTCAGAGTTGATGCCACAACTAACAGATGGTATATACAAACCATGGTGATATTGGTTCATGCTTTGTCACAAAAAGATAGAAGGATGTTGGAGAGTCATGTGTGTATATATATATATATATAATGGAACTGCTGTTTCCATAGTTCTAATGCATCGAGAAGCCAACAGTGGATTTCATTGTGTGTATTGGGATTGGATTATTACAAATTACAATGATAAGCCTGGCACACAAGATCTCTTATAAGAATGTGAATAGGGCATTTAGAGGTGAATGGCAGACACTTTCTGTCCAATGGAAAGAACATCTTATTATTTCATTCCATATATATACATATATATAGCGAAGAGTTCTGTGGTCATGGCCAATATTTGCAAGTAGGCTACATCTTTGTATGGTTTCTGTGATGAATTACAAGTCATGAGTAGCATTTACATACTTCTGCTTATTGGCAGTGTGAGATTGTAAGAGAATGTGTATAAACCTGGTTTGTTGGCTTGTGCATTCGATATATATTACAAATCAATGCAAACTATTTTTTTTTACATTCTGTATCTTCTCTTTGTATTACATTATTGGAATGCATGTGCTAAGTTCGCTGAATAACAAGGCTTATAATATCACTTGTCTTCTTAATTCTAGTTGTCAACTGGGTCTATATTGTTTGACTTGGGACGAGGTAGTTATCTGTGTATAATTTATTTGGATTTCTGGAATTGAAGTTATGAAAATATATGAGATGCATCCTTAATGACTTTTCTGTGAGTTTTTAAGGAATAAGTATTACGGAATTATATTTTAATAGTGTCAATGCAGCTGTTAATTAACACACGGCTGACTATAGCCTATTGGTTTGTGTTTGGTATTTCACTCTTCCTACCTCATATTTGTTTGTTGAAATGAACCTCATTGGGGTGGTTATCAAGTAGTCACCCGGAATTTCTTCCAAAAGCTACAAACTTGCCACCTTAATATGTAATTTCCTTTTCAACAAGCTCTTTTTCCCAAATTTCTTTCTAGGAACTAACAATCGGCAACGGTTCGGACTGAACTGCACTGAACCATGAAACTGCGGTTTAACAGTTTCAACGGTTTGGTTTCGGTTTCGGTTTGGTTTCAACAGTCAAAAACCGCGGTTTAAACGGTTTAACGGTTTTTATTTTTTATTTTTTTAAATTTTTATTAAAAATTTTAAAAATTGTTTTTAAACAATCTTTTTATTTTTACACCTTATTCTCACATTTTAGGAACATTTAAAAAAATTTAAAAATTCTAAATATTGAAATATTATAAATTTTTAAAAATAATAAATAATAAATAAATAAATTGACCTATGTTGAAAACCAAAACCAAACCACAAAACCATAGTTTTTACGATTTAATGGTTTAATGGTTTGAAAAATGTTTAATGGTTCAGTTTAACAGTTTCGCGGTTTGGTTAGGTTAGGTTTAGGTTTCAAAAAATTTGAACGGTTCGGTTTGGACCCTCTCAAACCAAACCGAACTGTTGCCGATTGTTACTAGGAACTAGAAACCATCAATTTGAATAATTCAGCCCAAGAAATCATCATTTTGAGCAATTCAGCCCAATTTTCTTGTTACAAATAAGAGCTTGGCCTATTAATAAATGTTGGCATATTTTCCTGGTGTAGAACTCGAGTTAGACATAGGTTGATAGATATACAAGTCTAGAGTACGAGGACGAGGATGGTAAACATTCTTGAAGCATAGTGGCATTAACTTCACACGGTAGTATCAATTGCCTTTTAGGCTTCTAGATTCTTAACTAGAATAAGGAGAATAATAAGAACATATGCTTGTCAATTGTTTGGAGATTGTGGGGTCCTGAGTTTGACACACTAATATGGCATGTAGTTTAAGGGGAAGTGATATGGTGGTACAAAGATACATAAAAGTAGGAGTTCTACCAATAAGTTTATAGCTTGAATAAGAAGAGAAAGAAAAAAACTATTGTTGACATGGTTTTATCAATTGTTTGGAAATTGCTTGATTAGGACAAATGGTAGTGTAACAAAGATGTGTGAAAGTTAATATTTGAACCCAAGACCTTTTGTTGTATCCTATAGTAAATTTCGTGAGAATATTATTAGAGAAAATATTGATGAAGAAATTTCCTTCATGACAATATTACTCAAAGATTTAGAATAATCCAATAATTGTTGTTATAGTTGATAGTTAATAGATAATAATAGATAACATGTCATGATACATTTGGCACAATGTGAACATCACAACAAAACACACTATTTCAGTGTGCTTTAAGAAGAGAAAAAGGGAAAATAGAGACATCACACATGAAAAGCAAAATTTGTGTAGGAGACTGACTATATATAAGTTGAGTTCGCTTCATAGCTTCATACAGAGGAGGGGTTATAAGAGATTAAGGAAAATAATAGATTAAGGGTGCTTAACCACATGGTCACCCTCTAGCAAAGGACATGAGATGAAAATAAAATACCATCGGTGTTCCATATCACCAAATATTACCTTACATTATAATTTATACGTTGGATGTTGAATAATGGATCTAAAGAAGAGAACTTTACCTCACCAATAGAGTCTTGGTAGTGTTTCAAGATGTCGTACTGAAAGGAATAGCTAGTCCCTCTATATAACTCAGCACCTAAGGCTCTCAAACCACTATGTTTTCCCACACATCATAGGTCCATATGGGTTTGTACTAGTTCCTAGGATAATCAATTTCCTAACTATCTTGAACCCATTAAAATGAGTTATAGAATTGGTTCGTAAGGTTATGCTTATAACATTGTTGTACAAAAATTTGCAACATGTGCTCCTAGGTAGGAAGTAAGTTTCAATATGCAACACGTGCTCATGAGAGCAAAAAAGTGTTAATGTGTTCAAACATTGTGGACGTGCTACAAAAGGCAACCTATGGTTTATAACCAAGTAATGTACACTCCAAGATGAATGTGTGTTTTGAATTGGAGGAATTGTGCTCTAGGAGACACAAGTAAAGGGATATACTAAAAATCTTGGGTATCTAACCAAGTGGACCTTCCCATTGAAGGTATAAAAATGAACATGTTCATCAAAAGAACAATTGTACATTACTGTGGACAATGAATAAGTGCCTTATGATAAGTATCGAAAACCCTCACAAGGAGTGAAGGGTAGTTTGAGCGCGGCATTGAATATTGATTCCTGAACATGAGTGGAAACCAAGACTTGAACCACTTGATCCCCACCAAACATGGTTCACGCTCAATGGTTGAGAACACAATCTAAACAAAGTGGGCAGTTGAAACTCATATACCTGCACATCAACTAGACCATGAGGTCATGTCACATTCCTTGGCTAGAACAAAGTGCCAAAGCATAGGCAAAATCAAATCCTAACCATCCAAACACATACTCTCCATCTAATAAGAGTGATTGTCAACAACATTGCCAAGTTATTTTAGTTGGCTTATCATAAAGCCACTTAATATTAAGTGTTGAGGTCAAGATAGATGTCGCAATGGTCATATGCATTAATACATTCAAGGTTGTGTAGGATCCATTTCAGGGGTCATTTTTGTTTCTTTTCGCCATATTTCCCTATGTCTACCTCTTAGTTCATCTATTTTAAATGAAAATGTTTTTTATTTTTCCATACAACTCATTCTTGTCATTTACACTTTTATTCCCTTTCCATTTTCTATCATTTCCCCCTCTTGCTCCCCATTCATGCATGTTTTATTGCCTCCATTTGGTTTTCTTCCTCCCTCCCTACTTTTAAGCTATTAATCTCTCCTCTCCTTTCCTTTATTTCTTATTACCCATCGTCACTTATCTCCACTACCCCATCACCGCATGCGACTGCCCACCATCAACACTACATGCCATTATGCAACATGAACGCATGAAAAATAGAAGAACTGCATGAAAGGTTTTGAAGAATTGTAGAAGGCTTTCATAATCGCGATTTGCCAAAATGAGGAGCTGGTCTCTCTCTCTCTCTTGGGAATCTTCAAAAGACAATATCACTTCCCATTGAGATCATAGCCATAGAAAGGGTTGTTGAATACATGCTTAAGGTTAAAAAACGTTCCTCACGTCGACTTCCTAGAATAATATGGGAAGCAAGGAAAAATATCTGAAAGTCACATAAAAGCAACTTTGTATTTTTGATGGAGGCAACACACTTGGTTCATGGTGCATCAATAGATTTCTAAGGGAAAGAAGCCTTTTTGCTATGCCACTGTATCAATGCATGGGAAAAATGTGGAGGCTCACGCGCCACATATTATACTACATATGTTGCACCTAACTACAAAACCATCTTCTTCACATAATGGGGAAATCACACACAACAATACATGTTAGAGCTCATCCCATTGTCTGCTTTCATGATACTTAACTCACACTCACTATGATGTGAGGCAGAGCATTGGGGAACAAGTGATGAGAGTAGTCGACTATGCACATTTTGTTCTAAACAAGTTTGAGAGTTTGAGTATCACACTTTGATATAACAATGTGTTGAGAGATCAAGCTCAACTTAGTTTAGTTAGTTAGTCAACACACGTAACTTAGTAGTTACCTAGATAGAATCTAATTAGTGTGTGGACCATAAAGCCTTAAATAGGATTTTGTACTTGAGTGGGATACATTGTAGATCCACCACTCCATGCTCATTTAATATAGGAATTACACGTTGTACCTATATTCTCCTAGCACATGTGCACCCTTGCACATGAAACCTATATATACCTCATTGAAGGTATTTTTGTATTTGAACTTACTCATCCCCCATCTTGTGTTGTTCATAAGTCTCTCTCTCTCTCTCTCTCTCTCTCTCTCTCTCTCTCTCTCTTCCTCTCACACACATACACGCACATATCACTTAATCTTTCACTACGTTGTCGCGATATTCTGTGAGTACGTGTAGGATCCGAGGCGGGACCGCGGGGGTCTTGGATTAGGGAGTAGAGGAGAAAGAATAAGATATGATATGGAGGCTTAGCTCAAGAGGAGAAGAGGAAAGAATAAGACCATGACATAGATGGAGAGATCGGCGGAGGCAAGATACTCAACAAGGTATATTAAAACAAACGAATGATTACAACAATGGTGGCCGTATGGGCCGCACCAAACGACTATGAGAAAACCCTAACCGAAGATAAATAAGGAAGCCCTAAACAAAACCCTAACCCTAAAACGGTAAGAACTCTAGACTAAGTGGTATACCTCTCATACGCAAAATAGGCAACCCCTTCAAAAGGGACCCCTCACTCCCTTTTATAGTGGTAAGGGGTGAGGCACAATACAATAGGAGTGGTCAATTCCCCTTTTCATTCAAAGGAGAATATTTGCCCCGATCTTGAGATTGATGGGCCTTAACTCTCTCTCCTCTAACCGTCCTACTCAATGCACCTTAATTCCTTACACTTTACGTTTGCTTATTTGTCCCTATGTTACAATTTCCCTAAGTTCATGTGCAATGTTGCACATCTCCGTTTTCTCTATCCCGCTCGGTTTTCTCACCATGGACGAAAAACATCACGACAACATAATCGCTTAACTTAATCACATAATTAGGTAATAATTATTCCTTAATTAATTACCTAATCCTTAACACAATGCTCTAACTTTGATCACATTCAACTATGCTTTCTACACATATTTGAGTAAACCCAATTCGTGCATAGACTTCTCTCACAATCACAATGTGCACTCTCAATTGTGAGATTCATTCATAAAGTTCTTGAACATCGAGAGTTGCTACTCATTTCACATGTATTATGTGCAAATGCTATATTTAGGTTATAACTAATATATTTTGACCTTTAAAGATGATAAAAATATCCAATTATATTAAATAAATGCATTTGAAAACCACTACAATTGTACCACAGTCCACAATTGAGCTCTCTCTCTCTCTCTCTCTCTCTTACTAGATTCCTCTATAAATGAGGCTTTGATCATGTTCGACTATGCTTTCCATACATCTTCAACCAAATCCAATCCTCGCACAAATTTATCTCATAATCACAATGTGGATTCTCGATTGCAACATTCATCAATAAAATTCCTGAACATCGAGAGTTGCTACTCACTTTCACATGTATTATGTGAAATGTAATATTTTTGGTCTCATAGGTCATATTTGATCTTCGAAGACGATAATAGAATCTCTCTCTCTCTCTCTCTCTCTCTCTCTCTCTCTCTCTCTCTCCATTGCCTTGATTGTCAGGCCAAAACATTAAAGTCATAAAATTGAGAGAAGCCTAGCTCGATTGTCACCATGGGCTAGGCCCCGTCTTAGAGATTGCAATTAGTCTCCAGTGAACATTAAAAATATCTTTCTCTTTGTTTCTCTTGCTCTTGGTGAAAGCACTCAATTATATTAAAAATGTGTAAGAAACACTATAATGGCACAACTGATTGATGATGTCACTCATGGGTAGTGGGCTATGTCAAATCGCTAATAAGAAAGAAGAACACCCCATTCGGGAAATAATTTTGTCTTTCTCCAATAAACAATATTGCCAAATAAAAAATCGCTTCAAAATTCGTAGATATCCTCTAACTCCATGCGTACAATAAAATACAAAAGTATCGAGCATATTGTAAGTGTGAGGTAATCCCAATATATCTCAAAAAGAGGAAAATGATCTCTATCTTTGGTCTTAGGTTGAGATGTATAAAGTATTAAAACACCCATTGTCTTTGTGTCAAATAACATGAAACAATGTAATTTCTTTCAATACTCTCGTAGAAAAACTACTTCTTGGGTAATCTTCCAAAGAACTACCTCATGGTTAGTGTGGGGGAATGTACCATAGCTTATCACTACCAAGCTTCTATTAGTATAAGGTTGGATTTATAAATTGAGATCAAGAAAATGATTTAGGGGAGAGGGACATGCTTAAGCTTTAGTCCTTGTATTTTCCCACCTATTGCATGCTATCTTTAATCTATAATATCTAATATGTGTTTGTGAACATTTCAAGGTTTGAGGAGAGGGTTGGTACGGAAGTGACCCAATATTGATCTTTTGTTGGGTTGGTTTCTAGCCACAATTTGAGGTTATTAGCATAAAGTTGGGTGTAGAGTTAGATGTCAACCTAATATTTCTTAGCACTTAGTTGAGTTTGGATAGAAATGGTTGATGAGTGTGATAGGAGAGGTAGCTCAATAGATTAGATTGCTAAAAAAGTAGTGCAACGTAATGATGTTTGAGGCAATCAATGACCACTCTCCTTTCTCCATTTGCTCTATTTCTGATTAGAGGGCATCAATAAATTTGAAGTAGTTGAACAAGAGGTGGTTAACATGGTTAGAATTAAAGTGTTGTCATGACATGACATGTGCAGAGGGTGAAAAGTGTTGGAATTCAAGCTTACGATAAGTTAAAGGTTTTATGGAAGATGTAACTCAAAGGACATGTGATGAGATGAAACACAAATCAATAACTAAATGTAGCTCAAGTTGTAAAAGCTATTCAATCGAGACTTGAGGACAAAGCTTTGAACTCGTTGGGCAACATACGGGGGAAATGATGGTTTACAACATGGGGATGAGGAATGTGGTACAACAAAATGAGGAATGCACTTTTGGGAAAGTTGAGTGTTGGGGGCAAGTGGCAACTCATACTACAAGTTCCCATTTAGGTACATGGGCGAAGCTTATAAAAGGACAACGAGAGGTCAATGTCCCCAAGGGGGGGGAAGGGAGACATTTCAAGAGAGAGACACTAATTTCATTAGTGAAAGGATTGTTAGGGGATAACAAATCAAGGGGAGGTAGGAGATCTACGGTGACAAAAGATGCGGCCGTCAAAACTCGAGGATCTCCCCATGACACTCTTCTAAGCCCTTTGCTTTCTTCATCTTAATCTCTTAAATCCTATGTAAGGGTGATATTATTAAAAAATAAAATCAACCTTAACCTTTTAGAAGTCATTGTATTAAATTAAAAAAACACAATTGTAACTAAATCTTGAGTTTGGGAAATATTGTTAGTTACTAGAAGTTCTTAGCTTATGTATCAAAATCCTTGTAATTGTGGAGAATGAAATTGTAATTTTCACTCCTTGTGAATCATAATTGATTAAGGATTGTAATGTTCCATTTTGGCTCAAAAATTTAAGAATGGAGCTTGAATTGACACGTTAAATTGCCTTAATTCTGGCAAACGTTGGATCATGGATCTACACATCAAAGTTCTCCACATCAATGTATTAAGGACTTTGTGAGGTTCGGGAAATTTTTTCTCGGATCGTGAATCCGAGCTCTAGATGGAAAATTACGAGCAAAAGAAAATCGGCAAATGATGTTCGCAACAAAGGATTTGGGGAGAATGAAATGGTGCGGAAGAGGATTGTGTTTGAACACATGCATCCCCATGAGTCTAGGCCTTTGTGGAATTCAATTCATGAAGGCCCAAAACCTTCGAGGAATGATTCCATGAAGAATTGCACGAGAAGGAAACAAAGAGCAAAGAAGGAGCAACAATGGGATGTCCTTTGAGAGACGCAACAACAACATTAGTTATTGTTGTCATTGCAAGTTGGTCATCAGCCGCCATTGTTATATTGTAAATAGTTGTGTTACATAACATGTAGAAAAATACTAGAAGACAAATATGACACTAGGGATGTGTTTATGGATAATTGAATATTGAGGGTACAAAGGTAGTTTGGAAGAATTGAGGTTATGTGGAAAGTGTTAGAAAGTTTCATTTATAATAACTAGTTAAATGTTTTCGTCATAACTTTACAAGGGAATATTGAATTTTGATGACCGATGTCTTGTTGTAAAGCTACCTTGACATACTACAACTTTCTCGAAGACTTGGATGATAGATTCAACCATCCACGTGCCAGAACTCAAAGAATGCCTTGTGGCATGCAAGAAGAAGTAGCAAAAGTGATGCATAGTGACACGTAGCGGCATGCATGTGTGCAAGCATAATGAAGCACACTATTGTATATAAGAGTGTGTGTGTGATAGAGGATTAAGGGGCTACTGCTCTTCATGTAGAGAAAGTTCTTGTAATCTCTCTCTTTTCTCAACCCACTGTAGACACCAAACTTGCAGCTACGTATGTACTGATATTATCCCTATGTCAACCATCATCCCTCTTGGTTATCACCTTGGTAGGAAATGCGTGTATTGGACTTAAATTGTATCCATCATAGTTTAAGAAGTAAGTTTTGATGATGGTGTTTGGAACTTGTTACAAGACTTTCTCGACTATTGTCCTAATGATTAAGTTTATTTAAAATACACACCATTTTGTTCTTCCAAAACATAATGAAAGACATAGTATGTGTGGTTTTGATCTTTCGAGGTTAATGTGTTTCTAGGCATATGTAGGAGGACACACACAATATGAAGGGTGCAATTTATTGATAAAGAATGTGTAGATATGCCTCTCGAGAGATATGGATGTATATACAGTCACATAAGTATCCAATAAAGGGTACTATCAACTAGTTACGATGTAGTTGATATTGTGGCTTCCTCCCTAGCAATGTGTGTACTATGTCTTGCATGGGGTATTCATCCATACAATCAAGGTTTCCTTTGCACAAATGAATAGTCATGCCTAACAAAAAACATTTGTGGCTTTTTTAATTCCAAAATTGGTGAGAGAACCAAAATGTTTTTTTTCAAAAGTACAATACGGTGTTAATTCGGTGGGAAATTCTAATTGTCCGGACTTAGTTTTGCCAAAAAGATGTTTCTTCACTTTTTGGAAAAGAAAATTTGTTATCACCTTGGTAGGAAATGCAAGTGTGGACTTGGTCTTTCATTAAATACAATTAAAAATGTTATTGTCTTTTCTTACTCTATTTGTCCTAAAGTTAATCTTTTGCTTGCGTTAAAAAACGAAGTGTAATATGACAAATAATCCTTCGTGTGTAGCGTCGAAAAAACCTATTCCCATAGAAAAAGACAAAATAGCTCGTCTTTCCACTGTATGTACCGATATCAAGAAGAAGATTCTAGAAGACTTTGTTTGCTTCACATGTTTATTTTTGAAAAAGAGGTCATATGATATATCGCTTACCTTTAATTACATTGTTGGTTACTAGCTTGCTTCACATGTTTGTTATTGACAAAGAGGTCGCATTGCCCATCTTAAATACATTGTTAATTATTAAGCTTTGTTGTGATATGAAGCTTATACCTTGGGATGAGGAAACTTGCCAAATTTGAACCAATATTTATCATTTTGAACAAAGGCATCTAGTATAATCTTTGTTGATCATGATGTAAAAATTTATGTTTATTTGTTTTTGGAGGTAATGCTCACATTTGAAAAGAAATTTTAATCTCTTCATTAACAAGTCATTTTCCTTCACAAACGTTTCCTAGTTGGTCTTTGTACGTTCTTTTTTGAAAAGAGAATGTCAGGATTGGACTCATCTTTTTAACTCCAAAGTTTTTCAAAAACAAAATCCATTTAAACAGAATAATGCGAAGACTGTCTTTTACATTCCTTTAGTATTATTATTGTTATAGAAAGAGTTAAGGTGCCTAACGGAAAATGGGAATGTTTTTGCAAGAAGTCAAGTTGTGAGATTACCACAAGATGTTAGAGGTGTTTATTGTCATGAAAATGATGTTTAGAAAATTTTCTATAAATTGGGCAATTTAATCCTATACAAACCGACCTTTAAAACCTTGGTATTAAGGATAGGAGGAAATGCGTCATAGTGGTTAGAAGTTACAATCATGGAGGTTCATAATCTCATTTTGAGTCTTACTAGGGTATGTCAAGGTGTGGTGTATACATGACAAATGAGCCGTGGAAAATGCGTTGAAATAAAATGTACGTATGTTGATCAACACATCAATCGGATACAAACACATCCAAATTTCAATGGTGGGTCCTTGGATACAAGGAGGGTTACTAGAACATGTTAATCTTATTCTACACGTAATGTGAGCATTATTGAGGTGATTGGGCAAGCATGGCAAGTGGACGAGACATGACGAAATAATTACTCCAGATGACGGACGATTCTTAGGAGCTCCTAAAAAAATAAAAAGAAAACATGTGGTTCGGATGATTGTAAGGTCGTGGGGAAATGGGATCATGCTTTTTAGTTGTAAAATTTCAAATTATGTGTGGTTTGGAAGATGAAGGCTTGTTGTAGCTGGAATATTATTCTAGCTTTAGGTGTCCCAATATTGAAGTTTCTTATACTATGTGTCTCTCTACATAATATAATGCGTTTCTACATAATATAATGAGCTTCAATAGTGTTTGTGTGATGATCATAGTGTTTGACAAGTCTCCCCACACATAAAAGTTAGTTGGGTGATCATGGTGTTCGTTTTTCAATATATAGTGTGAGTGAGCTTGATGTGTGTTTTGTGATTTGGATATGATTAACATCAGTATAAACCCAACAATTAATCATTGAGAGGACTAGGGGTGGATGTACTATAGATAAGGATCATCAAGGATAACAAGGAATGCCAGTTTTGAATTGAATCAATAAGTCTAAAGCCAACAATTAATCATTGAGAGGAGGACTAGGGGTGGATGTATAGATAGATAAGGATCATCAAAGATCACAAGGAATGTCAGTTTTGAATTGAATCGAAACTTCTCCAGGGCGGCGGATTGTGTGACATTGGCGAGATAATCCGGCTGAACGCAACCTGTCATGTGTGTCGAAGGATACCATTGTTGGCAAGACCTTGCTCCTGCTCCACCTCCACCTCCACCTCCGGGTAGCGCAAATGAATATGTTCCATGTGGTATTAAAAGCACTACCTGCAATTACACTCAACAAAATCAGAGTGGCACTGATAATGGGCTTGGATCCAATGATGTTACAGTCATTGCGGCGCTTGCCGCATTTGTGATGTTGGCCATCATCTCTTACCTCGGTATAAAGCTCGCGCATTACTGCAAGCATCGGCCGCCTCCTCCGCCCCCCACTCCTCCTTCAGATCCTCCCGCAAAGCCTCCTCCTTCAGATCCCCCAAAGCCTCCTCCTGCAGATCCCCCAAAGCCTCCTCCTGCAGATCCTCCTCCACCTCCACCTCCACCTCCACCTCCACCTCCTCCTCCTCCTTCTTCGATTCTCAATATTTGTATATGTAATTCCATCCCTGAAAACCACGGCTGCTGTATATTCCATTGCAATTTCTGTGGCGCATGCTGTCGATCTGCATGCCATTGTGGCAACTCCATAGCCTGGAGGTCATGAAGGGTTTCAGTACTATATATAAAATAAGGGCGTTTCTGATCATTCAGAGGCCCACATCCTCCCTCCTCATTCATCTATCTATTCAGTCTCTCAACAAATCTCGCTCGCTCGCTCGCTCTGCCTGCAACAGAAATTTACCCGCCTCCCTCCCCTTCGTATTCGAGTCTACGAAATACACAGGGCCAATAGCCCCCCCAAAATTCCTTCTGTAAATTATTTTCTCTCCCTTGCATGCCCTCGGGTTTTCCTTAATTTCCCCGTCAGCCCTCCACACCTGTAACGGTTTCCACGAACCGAAACTCGGGGGGGCGGGGGGGGGGGGGGGGTATTGGAGAAAAATAAAGAACGCAAGTCCCATGTCCATTCTCCAATATTTCGCATTTTGCTCGGAAGCATGTGTCCCAATCATTGTAGCCTTATAAGTTCTATCCAACCTTAAGCTCGTCTTTCATCGACAAAATGCTCGAAAGATCTAGTTGTTGCACTCTGTATTTGTTTACCTTTACAACAAATATTTTGTATTTGTGAAGGATAGAAAAAGTGTTGGTGTATGTAGTACCACAATATTCATGTAGAACAAAAAGTGGCTATACGGAGTAGCATGCTTTGTAAAACTGAGCAAAAGCTAAATTACGTCTTCATGTAAGATCTTCAAAAGCAAAGCATTACACAAATTTATGGAGAACATACCTCTAGGTCTCTCGTGTTCCAAGTTTTGATGTGAAGTTGTACTAGTTATTTTAATTTCCCCATGATAATGTTTCTTGAAATAACAAGGTATACCTCACAAAATCAAGACTATATATATTGTATTAGAAGTGTTTCATTTAACGCCATACCTACTTATTTTCATTAGCAACTATCTAGAAAAAATTATATGCACATGAAGAGGATCACAAGACGTGCTTTGATAGAAGTCTTTGGTGGCATGGGCCCACCAAAGGGTAACAATATCATTCCCAATCTTTTTTATTGTAGAAAATGTGTTGCTTTGAATATTATAAATCCTTTCATTTTTGGAGCACCTTGTGAATCCATGAGCTAGAATGAGGAGGAGATTTGCAATAAGCGCACATCAAGATTCAAGACCATTCCTCAAGATTTAGAATCATGATTTTAATGTTTTCAAATCATACTAAATACAAAGAAAAATGCCATAAATCTATTAAGCATATGTGTGTGGGTATGTATAACTTCTCCTATATGGGTATAGAGGCAATATTTTCACATTGTTATTAGCATGGAATCTCTAGTGAATATTACCTTTATAATGTGATGTTATTTTGTTCAACCCTTGGCTTATGGAAAGGGAAACTACTGGTTTTAGGTTAGCTTATAGGAAGTGAGATAGAGAGTATGAAGTGAGATAGAGAGTATGCATGATATCATACTAAAGCCTTCACAAATTTTGGTGTGACACACTCAACTTGAACCTAGAATTTTGTTCCATTTCAAGATTCTAACCACTACACTATCATATTATTTGCGACGTTAAAGTGTTTTGGAGAAATATACTACTTTCATATTGTGACTTCTCACATAATGTGATCTTCTTCCTTTCTTTAGGGGGGGGGAGAGAGAGAGAGAGAGAGAGAGAGAGAGAGAGAGAGAGAGAGAGAGAGAGAGAGAAATAAATTACTCAATAAATTGCCAGTGTTTTATGAGAAAAGTTTGGTTCATATTGTTCTGTGGAGGCCACTAGTGGAATATGAAGATATATTGAAGCAAGAGTGTCTTGTATGGGTTGAGGTAGAGTGCACATATTCAGTGGTCTGGCCAATATTACGATCAATAATGGTGCCTCCTCGTGCTAATGCTCAAAATCGATATTGGATGTGTTGTCATCGGTAGAGGTGTTGGCTGGTTAGGCCAAAGTATGAAAGGGGATCCAATTTTGGGATAAAGGGAGTTGTAATTAGAATTAATTATTATAATTATAAGATCAGACAGATGGACCTGGAATTGGTATGCCAATCCGGATCCGGACCGGTTCGTAGCTGGTTGCCGGTTGGCACCAGTTTGTAACATAGTTGGATACCTATAAAAGGATCCGGATATGATGTAACTGGAGACGGATAATTAATAGGGAAGTGCTGTTATTTTCATATATTGTTTATCCTGTCATTTCCGTTTTGTGCTTAATGATGTTGATCCTATGCGTGTAACTAATCGATATGGATAACAATCGGAGAGGATTGGTTTAGTGTTACGGTCTTCCCATTCCTTACTGTACCACCCCTTTGGTGAAGTGTTCTGGAAGGACACCCTATGTTAGTGGCTTGTCCAACCCAGGATTAACACAGTTTGGACGACCACGATTCTTGTAGAAAGAAGTGAACAACGGGGGAATGGATGACTAGACCAACGAACGACCCAGTTGCCGAACGAGCAAGAAGACTAATTGAGAGATTGCGGAAGTGGGAGGCGTACCAGTAGGCGGCGGAGAAAATCCGTGTGGATCGGTCTTTTTCCAGGGTGATTCGGCGGGTCGCGGAGGAGTCACTCTGATTGCAACAGAACCACCACCCAGATGAAGGAAGTAGTCTGAGCAGTCTTCAGGAAGCAGAGTCCATTCTGCAGACACTTGCTGCAAGAGATGGTGATTCGAAAGCGTTCTCTGCCATCGAAATGGATTTGGACGGCGAACACATCGTCCAATCGAATTATCGTATTAGCCACGATACCCCAGACGACCCGGAAGACGACGAGTGGGACCACATACTGACACCGGAGCCAGAGACAACAAAATTGGAGCCAGAAACAACAAAACCGGAATCTCCGGACAAAACGAGTGGCGTGGACCACCAAGAGGAGGAGCGAGTTCCGACACCACCACCCGAGTCACCAAAGGAACAGGAGGAGTGAGTTCCAACATCACCACCCGAATCACCGAAGGAACTGGAGGAGTGAGTTCCGACACCGCCCCCGGCAACACAAGAAAACGACAACACAATGCTTTAGCAATATCCGAAGTATTTGGATGACCCGGACGCGGAAGCCCACGTATACGCATTTCTCCAAACATGGGAGGCAAACCATGTCTCCCAACGAGTGACCGAAGTAGAGGCCAAACGATAAAAAATAGCGGAATTCGGCATGACTTTAGAGGGACCAGCGACACAATGGCACTCTAAGTACCTCCCCAACAATATTGACACATTTGAAGAGTTAAACACAAGGTTTCTACGATTCTTCCACAGGCAGGTGGATCAAAGGGAAATTGTTGGATAATTCTATATGACACGATAGGACCCAATAGTAACCATTCATCAGCTCGTCATACGGTTCCAGGAAATGCATAGTCAACTCACTAGAGCACCGCCAGAAGAAGAAGAGAAAGCGGTATTTTTGGCAGCGCTCTAGGAACCCCTCCGAACACTGTGTGCAGTCATAGATTTTCAGACCAGCACAATAGACCAGGTCATTGCGTGGGTCATGGAAATGGACAAGAATAGTTCTTGGCTGACGATGGGGGCACTCCAACGAGCACTCCCTCCCGGAGAGGACCTACGGTTTCGCCAGGCTGTCCAATGCACGATGTGCCGTAATCCTAGGCAATCAACAATAGAGTGCATGATGAGATTGCAATGCATGCTATGCCATTCCCGGTCACACACAATGGATTGCTGTGAATACAACCTGCTAAATTGGCAAGCTGCACCAGTTCGACACATTGAAACCCGGAACGACCGAGAAGACGAAGAAGAACGATTTCGGCGAGATGATCGCTATAGACCGATACAAGACGTCCGATACAACGATAGATGGGACGATTATGACCGGGACCGAAATGATCGAAGTCAGGACTATAACGACGATCGTTATGATCGAGATTACTCCCTCGGCTACAATCAGAGGAGAGAGGATCAACGGGGAGACTATGATGATCGGAGCTGGCAAGGATATCGGAACAACTGACGCTATAATAAAAAACGGAACGCTCAAAAAGATGAGCGTCGAGAACCGGTGAAGGATTACCAACGGGAGCTGGATACAAGCATAACTAGGGCTCAATCGGAACAACGAAGAAGAGAGGAGCCCAACCAAGCAGTATCTGGTTTTTAGTCGGGTAACACACCAAAAGCAAAGTCTAGCAATACACAGAAGGTGTATTGCTACTATTGTCGATAGGACGGGCACTACAACAATCAGTGTCTAGTGAAGACTAACGAAAAACAGTCGGCAGTCAACATGATGGTCGCGGAGGTGGCTAACATCCAGCAAGTCACCACCAGGTCGAAAGGGAAGATGGCCAAATGGGAGGCTCAAGAAGCTATCTGAAAACAAGCCACAGAATGGATCGAAAAAGCGAACGAACGGAATGTCACCTAACTACAGGAGCAAAGGAAAACATCGGAGGAACCCATAGAGACGATGTGGCAGGAGAACCCCACGTGGTAGGCACTACGGGAATGCCAAATCATGCTACCACTGGGTTGATTGCTGCAATTACTGCCCCGATTCACAGATGGTTTAAAATCAACATTGGCCCCACCATGTCCCACATTGGCTCCGACGTTCTTCTCAAATCCGGAAGAGGGATCGACAGTGGTAGACAGGAGCAGTCCAGGAATCACCGCCATCATCAAGGGACGAGAAGTACCGGGGACAATTGTTGATGGTGGATCGAGAGTAAATGTAATAAGCCTTCGAACATGCGACACTCTAGGAATTCAGGAATGGGAACCATGCCCGACACCAGTTCGGTACGACCAACCGGATTGATCTGGGACTTGGAAGTGACAATTGGAGGCCATGCCTTCCGAATTTCTGCGGTGGTCCTCCAGTTGAACGCGCAAGGAGCATATCCTCTATTGCTAGGACGACCATGGTTACAGACTGCTCATATTAAACAAAATTGGCAGAAGAACAATATTACGTTCCGAAGAGGGAAAACTAAGGTGAGAGTACCAACACAACCCTGTGCAGGCGCAAGCAAGGAAGTAACACCGTTGTATGACGAAAGCGTGAACATGTTGGAAGGGCTTGCCGATGAAGAAGTAGATCGATACCTCGAGGAGAACCCAAAGATAGTCCCTCTGTTTGAAGTAGATGTTGCCGAAGCGGTCTCCTCATATATCATGCACCCGGATGATGCTGGTGAGGAGCCGGATCGGGACGCAATTCAGGAACTGCACCAAGCACAAGAAGCCCTAGAGTGGGAGATGGCGGTATCACAACAGGTGAAAGAATCACATTTGGAAGAAGCGAATTTAGGAACTGGGGAAGAAACAAGACCGGTACATGTGGCCAAAGAAATGTCACCGGAGGAGAAATCGGCAATGGTAACATTATTGAAAGAATTCCGGGATGTATTTGCGTGGTCATATGAGGACATGCGGGGACTGGACCCACAATTGTATTAGCACCAGATCCATTTGAGCAAGGATGTGAAACCGGTAGCACAGAGACGTTACTGGATGAATCTGAATTATGCCGCTAAAGTGAAGGAGGAGATCGATAAGTTGCTGCAGGTCAGTTTCATCCGGCCGGTGAAGAAGGCCACCTGGTTAAGCCCAATTGTGGTAGTACCTAAGAAAAATGGGAAAATCCGGGTCTGTGTAGATTATTGGAAATTAAACGCTGCCACTATCACCAATGCATTCACGGATGGAGTCTTGGATGCGGTGATGGGTCAGAAGGTGTATAGTTTCCTCGACGGATTTAGGGGGTATAACCAAATTAGGATGCACCCGGAAAACTAGCAGAAAACAACGTTCGTAACCAAATGGGGAGTCTTCATAGCGGTCGTGATGATGTTCGAACTAAAGATGGCACCGACAACGTTCCAGAGAATCATCATGGAAATTTTTGGGGAGTTTATCCCAACGTTTATGCATGTGTTCTTAGATGACTTTGCGGTGTATAGGAGGAAAGGAGAACATCTTAACCATCTCCAATTATGCCTGGAAAAATGCAGAGGTTACCGACTAAGTCTGAATCCGGCGAAATGCATATTCGGGGTAACCAACGACATGCTACTAGGTCATATCGTTAGTAAGGACGGGATTGCGATGGACCCGGATAAAGTTAAAGCCATTTTGGAAGCACCTGCACTGACGACCGCCAAAGCTTTAAGCTGGTTTTTAGGACAAATCCAGTGGCATAGCCAGATGCTCCGATACTTGGCCGACCTTGCGACACCACTACATGCAGTCGTACACCGGACACCCTTCCAATGGACGGAACTGGGGGATAGGGCATACCATGCGCTCAAAGTAATGTTGTCCCAGGCACCGGTGGTACAACCCCCGGATTGGTCGAAGGAATTTCATGTGTTTGTGGATGCATCTGATATTGCGATTGGCAGTGTTCTTATGTAGCTCATTGAACCGAAGTGGTACCGGCCAGTTTACTACACTAGTCGGAAGCTCTCCCATGTAGAACAGAATTATTCAACAATGGAAAGGGAAGCCTTGGGAATGGTATACAATGTAACGAAGTACCTTCATTACCTCCATGTGGATCATTGGGCATTGCTATACTTGGTCTCCAAATCATCGTTAACCGGGAAACTAGCACGATGGACACTGCTTCTATAGGAGTTTGAATTTGAAATCTACCACAGATCGGGAGTACAACATGTAGTAGCGGATTACTTGAGCCGATTGGAATCTGGAGAGGCAGGCGACGGGGTCCGAGATGAACTACCGGATGCAAAACTGTTTAGGGTGACAACGGAAAACACAGTGGATGGGATGGTCATTGAGGAGGACAAATGGTTGATGAACATGCATCACTTCCTCAACACTGGAATGCCTCTAGAAGAGTTAAATCGAGATGAATGGAAATGGTTGGCGGTACAAAGCCGACACCTTTATTTATTGCAGGATACGTTCTACCACAAGGGAGCTCATGGTATATGGCGAAGAGCGGTCCGGAGCGACGAAAAGGACACAATTTTATGGGAAGCTCACTATGGAGTTGCCGGTGGACATTATGATGGAGACGCAACGGCAAGGAAGATATGGCGAAGCGGATTATTGTGGCCTACAACACTGAAGGATTTGATGCGTGTTAAGAGACAAGCTCAACATTGGGTGCGTAAATGGGTGCGTAACCCAATGCGTAGATTGGGTGCGTAAAACCGTACAAAAAATAGGCCGTAGCAGTATGTAAACTGAGAGGCCATTAGAATGTTATTCCTCATAAGGAATAATTTTGGGAGTAAGTGTAGGATGCTCATTTATGAGTAGTCAAGTACTGTAAGTACTTGTGTCAGCCCAATGGTCAGGGCTTGTATAAAAGGTGCTCACTGAGCACGAAGTATGTACAGAGAACATATAGAGAATTACTTTTTAAATATAGTTTCGTTTTCTACTCTCTCTGTCTCTCCCTCTCTTTCTTTATGTTTTTTGTGTTTTACCGAACTATCGTACTTCCGAACCGTGTACTCTATGTCTTTCGCATACGCTTCCGCACACATATTCTTTTACATGGTATCCGAGTGTGAGGGTTGAGACTCCTCTGTAGCCGACAAAAAAGCTTGCCATAAAGACAGAGTTAAGTTATTGTTTTCGGAAAGGTTAAGACAACAATATGGATAGAGGAATGGGAAGCTCGCTACCAACTGAGAAGCTCGACAGGAGCAACTACGCATCTTGGTCATACAAGATGCACTAGTACCTGCTTGGTCATGGTTACTGGAGTTATGTTGAAGGAGCTAATGATACAACACTCGAATCAACACACAAAGATTTTTCGGCTTGGGAATAAGCGGCACGCAGAATTCTTTATTGCTTTGCGTCCTATGTGAGCGACCAGCTCTTGAGCTACATTCAGGATGCCAAAATGCCAAAGGACGCATGGGCGAATCTCAAGGGGATTTTCGCCGCTAGCACGACCAGGAAGTTGCAGCTTAGGCAGGAGCTCAACAATGTCCGATAGAAAGATCTGTCTATGGCCGATTACATGGCCCAAATCAAGGAGATCTATGACTGTCTCGCCTCCGTCAACGTGAACGTCGAGGAGGACGAAATGGTGCAGGTTTGTCTTGGAGGATTAACATCAAAATTTGGAGCATTTCCGAACGGAAGTCTGCACAAGGGAGAATACGCCTTCATTCTTCAAGCTTCAATTGATGTTGCTCATGGAGGAAAATTACACGGGTGGGTCGACAAGTATGAACGCCGATGATAGGATGTTGTACATGGAGGAAGACAAGCCCTGTGGTCGTGGTGGACGAGGCGGATCGGCACGCAATGGAGGCGGCCGAAAAGAGCAGAACGTGCGGCATAATTGAAATGCTGGAAGTAATTTCGAAACCTCCGGAAGCAGGGGGAGTCATAGCGGCGCCGGAAGCCGGCAAGAGAAGGCCGCGACGGAATGCTGGTACTGTGGCAAGAAAGGCTATAGGGAGAGCGAGTGCTGGAAGAAGAGAGCCGATTCGAACAAAGCCGGATCGAGCGGAAGAGATGTAGGAAGGTGTCAGAAATCGCACTACGCCGAAGGCTCCAAACGAACCGGAAATGGATCGGGCCTAGCCTTCATAATAAAGCACAAGGACAATTCGATGGCCGTGAACACCTTGAAATCGAACGAGGTGTGGTATGTTGATTCTGGAGCATCAAATCATATGAAAAGTCATGAGGAATGGTTCTTGTACTTGGAGAAACCGGAAAAACAAGGAGTGGTGGAAACAGGAGATGACACTCCGCATACCATCAAACATGTCGTCGAAGTTCCCCTCAGCCATGTTGGGCTAAAAGGGAAACCCATGAATGTGCTGCACATCCCGACAATAACCAAGAAACTGCTGTTGGTTGGTTAGATCATCGACCAGGGAATGCAAGTTCGATTCACGCATCTTGGGTGCTACATCGAAGAGTGTAAAAGAGTATGTGTGCGGAAGCATATGCATAAGAGCATAGAGTACAGGGTTCAAAAGTATGACAGTCCAATAAAATGCAAAAATCACAGAGAAGGAGAGGGAAAGACAGAGTGAGAAGAAAGCACAAAACTATATTAAAAAATAAGTCTCTGTATGTTCTCTATACATATTTCATGCTCAGTGACCATCTTTTATACAAGCTTGGACTATCGGGCTGACACAAGTACTGACAGTACTTGACCGCTCATAAATGAGCCTTCTACACTAACTCCCAAAACTATTCCTTATGAGGAATAACGTTCTAATGGCCTTTCGGTTTAAACACCGCCACGACCATATTTTGCGTACGGTTTTACGCACCCAATCTACACACTGGGTTATGCATCCGTTTACGCACCCAATGTTGAGCTTGTCTCTTAACACTTCCCCTCAAGCTCAACTTGAGGTTCCATATGCTTTTCTGGATCTTCGCTCCGGCCTCTCCTGGCTTCACGCCTCGCTCGCGCTCCTCGACCCGTTCGATTCCGCACGCTTCGGCCCTTTCGATCGACATTTCTACTCATGTGGCCTTTCTCAGCTCCCTTTCTGTCGCAGTGTTGGTGCCTCTTTTGCTGCCCTTTCCTCCGCTTCACCCTTAGTTGATTCGTAATGTCCGTATTGAACATTTCGATTAAATCAGTCACTATCGACTCGTTTTCGCTTACATCTGAATTGGCTGTCTCCAATTCACCTTTTGTCTTTAGGCCCTTAACTACATCTAACCATGTCTTAGTCTTGGCCTTTACGCCTTTCTTGGCTTTGTTTCCCCTTTGTTCGGCTGTCTTCAGCGCTTCCTTGCGATTACGGCCCCTGTTTTCTTCTTCGGCTTCTTCAGCCCGCCCGAAATCGAATTCTTCATCCAATTCGGCATCGTGATCACTACCGCTCCTGTTCACGCTCCTATTCCTATCTCCCCTTGAAGTTCGGCGTGTCGAGGTGACCCAAACCTAGCTCATCCGAGAAATGCCGCAACATGTCGAGACCAAGGGGCTTGGTGAAGATGTTGGCAATGTGCCGACCCATTGGAACATACGCCAGTTCGATTTCACCAGAAAGGACACGCTTGCGGACAAAATGGTAGTGCACCTCAATGTGCTTAGTCCAAGCGTGTAATATAGGGTTTTTCGCAAGGTGGATGTTGTTGAGCTTGTCACAGTAGATCGTCGTTGGATCGGACACCTCTACGTGTAGATCGTGCAATAGCCGTTTCAGCCAAATGACTTCGCACGTAGCGATAGTCGCCACTCGATATTCGACCTCCGTGCTGACAGTGCCATTGTCGGTTGCTTCTTACTGCTCCACGCGAATGCCGCACTTCCTAATGAGAATGCGTATCCGGATGTGGATCTACGATCGTGGGCATTTCGGACCCAATCAGCATCCCTGTAGCCGACTAATTGCTCCGCTACGTCTGTACGATACAATAACGCCATGTCTTTTGTGTCGCTGACATATCGTAATATCCTTTGCGCGCACTGAAGGTGTTCTGTTGTGGGTTGCGACATAAATTGACTGATCATTCCGACTGAGTGATCGTCAAGTAGATGAGGCTTCCGACCATTTGTCGAAACCATGTCGGGTCGCATGCCTTTCCCGAATCTTGGCGAAGCTTTATGTTTCTATCCAGAGGGGTCGAGATGGCCTTAGAATCTGCCATCCTGAAGTTGAAGAGCATATTCAGCGCATAATGATGTTGACTGATCAATATGCCTTCGGGAGAATGGATCACTTCGATCCCGAGGAAGTAATGAAGGTCGCCAAGATCCTTCATTTCGAACGATGCCGAGACTTTACGACTGATTTCTTCCAGGTCGGCACCGGCAATGACTAAATCATAAACATAAAGTAAAAGACACTCCGGTCCATGTCAACCTTGCCGATTGAACAATGAAGAGTTCGATTTGGACGTCGTAAACCCCATTCTACGCAATCGTTGCGTAATCTTCGCGTTCCAAGCTCGCGGGGCTTGCTAAAGTTCGTATAACGCCTTCTTCAATTGGCAGACTACCGAAGTGTTCTGTTCGGATAGAAATCCGGGGGGCTATACCATGTACACCTATTCCTC
This sequence comes from Azolla caroliniana, assembly GCF_043228905.1. Classification (NCBI taxonomy): domain Eukaryota; kingdom Viridiplantae; phylum Streptophyta; class Polypodiopsida; order Salviniales; family Salviniaceae; genus Azolla; species Azolla caroliniana. The sequence goes on along the minus strand of NW_028230436.1, from coordinate 25,064,674 downwards.
AAGATCGCCTTGTAGGAACGCTGTCGTGAAGATCCGTCATTACGCGCGGATCGTGAGGCGGAACCGCTGGGGTTCTGGACCGGAAGGATTCAAAGTCGATACAAGCTTTGGCGAGAAAGTACTTAAGATAGATTGGGAAAGAGAGAAGTTGAGATTAAATGATTGAGAAAGATTGATTGAAGTTTTATCTTTGGATTTAAGAAACAAGTTACACCATCAATTTGATAACGAATTTCTTCTTCTTAATTTCATAATAAAAAAAACCGTGTTTTTTCTCCTCCCCCTTCCCTCTTTTATAGATGCTCTCATGCATATGATGCATGTGAGGGTACAAGACATGCATAAATTGCATGTTTGCCATTTGGCGCTTAAGTATTACATGTGGTGCATGATAACCATGTCACTCATTTTAGCTCTCATGTATGAGAATTTACATGTAAAAGTACAATGATAGAAATATAATTTCAACTAAATAGCATGGCTTAATGGTAAGCCAATTGACTCCTAACTTGGAGGTGCAAGGTTCGAATCCTTACTTGCCCTCCTTGTATATGTAAATATGTATATATATTTATATATTTATTTATCTAGTCGTCGGACGCCGGTTCGCCGGATACCGGTGCCGCTGCCGGATGCCGTCGGTTACCGGTGCCTCGCCAGATGCCGGTGCCGTCGCCGGATGCCGTCGGTTCACCGTCTCCATCGCCGGTCCGGTTTTGGTTGGCCAAAACCCTTTACGAGTAGCTAGCCCACCTCCACTCTTAGTTCAAGTTACCTTGAACTCTCTATGCTCCACACATAGACACAAAGATAATATCTTTTGCTCCACCTTATATATGATGAGAGCCATATTTATCGTGCCTATGTGGGATATCTCACAATTTTCTCTTTTCTTTCACAAACTTTATACCCTCATATCTTGACATTTAGTTGTCCATTTCTCGTGTAATAAAGTGCATTCGAAACCTCCATCATTTTGTACTTAGATATTAAAAATGTTATCTTCACAATTATTGTATTATGTGATTCATACTCGATTTCGTACGTTTTATGGGATTTCCACACTATTGCCGAAAATCTTCACGACATCCACCCCCACCAAACCGCACGTCCTCCGGTACGTGCCAAGAAGAGAAGAAGTGAGATTTCGGTTACGATGATCAATTAGATTCCTCCATGTCTTCATTTTCATCCGGCCTATTATGTTCATCGTCGAGGTAATCGAGGTCAGGATCCTTGTCTTGTCTTTTCTTGAAAAGCTTTAATCTTTTTCCCGCAATGGGTACGACCAACCTTGATCCGTCTAGTTCCGCAAGGTGGTATGTGGCATTATCGTTGGCACTTGTCACCACATATGGCCCGAACCATCTTCTTGCGAAGTTCCTTGTTGTACTGTGTTGATTGTCAAGGGTGCTGTCGTAAACCAAAACCCAATCCCCTTCTTTAATCTTCTTGGGACGAAGTCGATGCGTGTTGTCGAACCGAACTTTGTTTTTTACTCGGGCTGCCTTCATCATCTTTCGCGCTTTTTCTAAATCTTCAGGTCTTCTTTCAAGTTGCCTTATCCGCGCTGCTAATAATTCTTCTCGGCTCATCTCGTTCTCCCACGGTATCGCTACCCATGAGGCGATCGTCCTTTCAATGGGCATAATCGGCTTTTGTCCATACATAAGCTCCGTCGGCATATACCCTGTCACCGAGCTATGTATCGTTCTATCGGCCCACAAGGCATAGGGTAATAGTCGTGCCCAATTCCCGACTCGACCGTTGCATGCCCGTACGATGCCTTTAACGATAGGTCCATGCCCTCGCTTGATCTTCCCATTTGCTTTCGGATTGTAGGCAGTCGTGAGGGAGAGCTTCACGCCTAGTCTTTTGAAGAGCTCCGTTGCTTTGTGCGCGTCCAACTCCCCTCGGTCGGCCACTATCTTCCCTACAAATCCATATCGGCAAACAACATCTTCAAGTAGAAATTTGCAAACGGCTGAAGTCGTCTTATTTGTCAAGGCTCGTCCTTCCACTTGATTTGTCAAGTCTTCCCTTGCCAGCGCTAAGTACTTCATTTGTCCCACTCCCATTGGCATCGAGACCAGATCCACCATCCATTTGAAGTGTATGGTGAGTGGGTATGTCGGGTTTAACTCATCACGATGACGTATATTTGAATATACTTGGCAAGTTTCGCATGTGAACACAAAATGGAGTACATCTTTGTACATGCTTGGCCACTAGTACTTCTCCTTCAACTTTTCGACCGTCGCCCATGTTCCTATATGACCTGCCCAAGCACTCTCGTGGAATTCGGTCATCAGCGTCTCTTGCTCTTCTTTCTTTACCACCACTCGACGTGGTATTCCTGTCCTTCTTTTTGGATGTCGCCAAAGGAATCCTCCCTTCAAGAAGTATCGGTAAGCTTTCTTTCGGATTCGTAGGGCCTCCTCCTTTGTCAACGAAGCATCTGCCGTCAATGTTCTTAGGAATCTACCAATGAGTAACCACTCTCCTTCGTACTCGTTCTCGTTGAAGGCGTGGAGGGTTTGCGTGTCCTGGTCTTCCGCTGACAATCGAGCCATCTTGAAGAAGTCGAGGGCGACATCTTCATCTTCCGAAACCATGTTACTTCCATTTGAAAATCTTGCCCTCGACAGCATGTCAGCCATGGCGTTCTTCTTCCTTGCAATGTGACGGATCTCTGGGTTTAAAGACTTGATGTAGGCGATCCACCTTAGCATAGCAAGATCTGGGGTCGCACATCCCAAGACCATTCCGAGAATTGGGAGACAATCTGTCTCTATTATCACTTCTGTCCCGATCAGGTAATCTTTGTCCGTCTTCACTGCTGACACAATACCCCAAAGTTCCCGCTTGACTTGGGCATATCTTTGTTGCCGTTCGCTGAGAACCTTTGCTCCGAACCGGACGGCATATCGCGCATTATCTTCACCTTCTTGGTTGATGACCCACCCGATTCCGGTTGGACTCGTATCTACGGTCACGTAAATTGGTTTCCCTTTGGCATAGTCGGCCTTCCTTAGTGCCGGAGCTTCAAGAAGCAGTTTCTTTAATCTTCGCATCGCCTTTGTGTGCTCGTCTCGCCATTCAAACTTTATTCTTTTCTTTAGTAGTCCATATAACGGTTCGGCGACATGAGCGTAGTGAGGAATCCATATATGATAAAATGCGCACGCTCCAATGAACCTTCGAACCTCCGTTTGGTTTTCGCATTCTTCTTTCATGTCTTGGATTGCGTTCACTTTGGATGGCGAGGGCTTCCGGCCGTATGCTCCACACAAGTGACCTACCACCAAGATCTCCGGTTGCCCGAATGCGGATTTTTCTCCCGAAAATGTCAAATTCGCATCTTCGAGCCTTTGAAGCACCTTCTCGCAATCTTTCATATGATCTGCAACGAACTTTCTACAACCTTCCTTATCTTTCGATTCATCTTTCTCCTCATCTGAACATCCTTTTATCGGAATATCATCAAAGAATGACATCGTGATGTCCGGAATGCAATCCTTCAAGACTTTATTCATGGCATTCACCATATGAGCCACCGAGTTCGTTGCGCCTTGGGGTAAGGTACACATCCGCAGAAGCCCGATCGGAGTCCTCATGGTTGTAATGTCCCAACTGTCGATCGCCAATTGGAATTGGTCATATCCGGAGTAGAGATCGCCAATGGAGTAGATGGACCGGCCTGCAAACGCTTCGGCAAATTCGTCCACACTCGGACCGATTCCGGCATTTCGAATTGTCACCTTGTTGACGGGTTGAAGATCTTGGATGAATCGCAATGATCCATTCTTCTTCGGCACCATGAACCACCTATTGGAATAAGGAGCATTCGACGGTTCTAGAATTCCCATACTCACCTTCTCCTTTAAGAGCTCGATCAGCTTCGGAAGGTGTGCTCTCAGAACCGGTATCGGTTTCAAATTCCAAGGCACATGAGGCACCGTGAAGATCACCATCGGCTCTATAACCTTTGGGTCGGCGCATCTGATTTCTCATGGGAAGAATGCGAAAGCCTTCCCATGTCTCTCAAGCATATCGCGAAACATTCGCTCCTCTTCAAGGAGAAGGAAATCCTCCTTTCCAACTTGTAGCTTCCCCTTCATCTCTTTGGTGAAGACATGACCTATCTTCTTCGGATCTCTTAAGCTTGGATCGTTAGCGACTTCCTTCATCTTTTGCCAGCTATCTTCCGGTAGCGGAATCGCAACTGGCTTGATCTTCTTATCCACCGTTTTATATTTCGTGTTGATGTCAGCTTCCTTCATCGAGATGCCACGACGGTATTCATCGATGATAGCGTACATGTTGACGGAGTTAACCGAAATCACGCGTTGGTTGTCAAGATAGCTCAAGTCCACGACGTCCTCGATTTCGCCGATGGTGTCGTTAAATGAGGCTTCTTCCATAATATGAGTCACGAACTCTCCTTCTTCTATTATGTTCTCTTCTTTCAGCATCTTCTCAAATTCTTGTATCCGGCGCTTGTGCTTCGTGTCGGGGAGTACTAGTTTACATGCGCCACTTGATGTGACACATGTTGCTTCTCCTTGCAATCCACGCACTCTTCTTTCTTGTGGGGTCTTGTGATTGCTCGGACTATTTGTGCCCCATGCTTCAATAGTCCGCTCTAAAAATCCGAGGATTCGCCTCCGAGACTATCCCGATTCCTTTCATGATTGGCTCGCACCGTTAGGAATTGGACCGATCTTTGGTTGTCAAGACTCTTTATTCGTGCGAAGGCTGCTCCATTATCGAACACTTTGGTCTCCATCCGAGATGATGTGATATAAGGTTGCCCTAGGATGACAGGATGCGACGCCGATTCTTGTACGAAGAAGTGTTGATCCATCTCCACATCCCCGATCGTGACTTTGACATTGGGACAAGCTCCGTACAAATCCTCCGTAGACTTTGTTGCCGCACGAATCTTCCATCCGTGGTTTGTATTGATTGGCCATCTTCCCTTTTTGTAGAAGTCGGTTGACATGAGGTTGATCTCCGAGCCGTGGTCGATCAAGGCTACGACGGTCTCTTTCTTATCCCCGATCTTCACCGGCGTCTCCGTTGTCGCTCGTGCCCAATGAGGTCGAGTGTAGTGGCTGTCCACCATATCTTCATCGATTTCGTCTCTTGCCATCATTATGGCATTCGTTTTTGCTTTTTGCAGCTTCTCTTCTTCCTCGTCCGATTGTTGTCTCTTTCTCTTTACAAGGTCCACGATCGTGTCATGGAACTCCTTCATAATGCCAAGCAATTCCCTCAAGGAAAAAGTTACGTGGCTATCAAGAACTCGTTCTTCGAGAATCTTCTTTAGGTCCATCGTCTGCTCTATGTCTGACCTTAGCTTATAGGTAGGTATAGTCCTTGTCCTCCGAGCGGGGTCTTCGACACCAACCTTCACGGGCCGAACCGTTTCTTCAACTCGTATGCTTGGCTCCCCTTTTTGGCTTGATTCTCGTTCCTCCGTTTGTAAAGGTCGACTCGTCTCCGCATCGTCCTTCTTTTTTGCGTTCCTTGTTTCATGTCTTTTTGATGGCCCTTGCTCTTCTATTCTCTTTCTCTTTTCTTCGACGAACACCTCGTGGTTGTCGCACATCACCTCTGCGAGTATGGTGTTGTCGTCCACCGGATTCGACCACCCGGTTATGCTTTGCACGCTTCGGTCCGCAAGCTCTACCTCGTTCGATGTGATTTTTCCCTTCTTCTCATATTCGAGAACGGAAGTCCAAAACTTTGCTCCCGCTCTAGTAGCTTCAGTCTTGTCTTTCCCGACTCTTATTCCGGCCGACGCAGCATAGTGCATCGCATCCACATGAGTCGCATCGGCATCCTCCATAGATTTCTTCATTCCTCCTCTTCCAAAATTCACCCGTAGGGGTCTTCTAGTCTCGCTTGAGCAGATCATGTTGTCCTCTATCTATACAATATTTTGTCGAATCGCCTCTCGAAGGCTCGCACAATCCCTTCTCATGTGGTCCATGCTATCGCACCACACGCATCTAAAGGGTTCTTTCCCTTTAGGGCCCCGACGATTCATGTTGGCTAGCGTGACCTTCTCGAACTTCTTCGCTAGCTCTTCAATGATGTAGTCATCAATCTTCTTTTCTTCCACGTTACTTTGTCTTGGCGGCTCAACTACTTTCTGCGGTCTTGCTTTCTCCATGGTAGTCGATCCCGTCAAGTCGGTGTCATCAACCCATTGGCGACGCTTGTCGAGCCTATTGCATGCCCGCTTCACCGCGATCCAGTCCGCTACAAGCCCATTTGCTTGGGTATCATCTTCGAGAAGAGTCCCCAACTCCCGTCTATCCTTTATGTCCACGACCTTCAAGAAGTACAAAGTCTTGTCCTCTTCAAGCAACACTTGGTCCGTATTGGGGAGACGACTAAACATCTGGTCGAATTCGTCGTACACCCTCGAGACGCTCATCTTCTTATTCTTCTTCTTTATCCACTTCATCAGGGCATGTCGAGTCATCCTCGTTGAGTCTTCAGTCACGAACTCCGCTAGTATCGTTTTCTCGGACTCAGACCATGTTGTCTTACCTTCTTGAAGCTCGATGACGCGTCTTTGGATGTTGTTGGCGACAACTCTCTTGAAGCTTGCGATTTGACGTGCCTCGGACACGTCCCTCTGATTCATCTCCCTTCTATATGCATCAAGGAACTTCATAACATTCCTTCCATCGAATTGGCCCTCGAGCTCTACGACACGATCGACAGCCTTCTCCACGCTCGCGTCGTTGTCCCGAGATCTCATCATTTGCTCGACGATTAGCATCATCCTTTCGAGCTCTCCCGCTTGGTTGCTTGAGGACGCCATCTCCAAGTTTTAATCTCGACTTGATCCTTCCTGCCACCTCGTTCACGTCAGGTTCACCACTTAATTATGTCATGAAGATCCGTCAGTACGCGCGGATCGTGAGGCGGAACCGCCGGGGTTCTGGACCGAATGGATTCAAAGTCGATACAAGCTTTGGCGAGAAAGTACTTAAGATAGATTGGGAAAGAGAGAAGTTGAGATTAAATGATTGAGAAAGATTGATTGAAGTTTTATCTTTGGATTTAAGAAACAAGTTACACCATCAATTTGATAACGAATTTCTTCTTCTTAATTTCATAATAAAAAAAACCGTGTTTTTTCTCCTCCCCCTTCCCTCTTTTATAGATGCTCTCATGCATATGATGCATGTGAGGGTACAAGACATGCATAAATTGCATGTTTGCCATTTGGCGCTTAAGTATTACATGTGGTGCATGATAACCATGTCACTCATTTTAGCTCTCATGTATGAGAATTTACATGTAAAAGTACAATGATAGAAATATAATTTCAACTAAATAGCATGGCTTAATGGTAAGCCAATTGACTCCTAACTTGGAGGTGCAAGGTTCGAATCCTTACTTGCCCTCCTTGTATATGTAAATATGTATATATATTTATATATTTATTTATCTAGTCGTCGGACACCGGTTCGCTGGATACCGGTGCTGCCGCCGGATGCCGTCGGTTACCGGTGCCTCGCCAGATGCCGGTGCCGTCGCCGGATGCCATCGGTTCACCGTCTCCATCGCCGGTCCGGTTTTGGTTGGTCAAAACCCTTTACGAGTAGCTAGCCCACCTCCACTCTTAGTTCAAGTTACCTTGACCTCTCTATGCTCCACACATAGACACAAAGATAATATCTTTTGCTCCACCTTATATATGATGAGAGCCATATTTATCGTGCCTATGTGGGATATCTCACAATTTTCTCTTTTCTTTCACAAACTTTATACCCTAATATCTTGACATTTAGTTGTCCATTTCTCGTGTAATAAAGTGCATTCGAAACCTCCATCATTTTGTACTTAGATATTAAAAATGTTATCTTCACAATTATTGTATTATGTGATTCATACTCGATTTCGTACGTTTTATGGGATTTCCACACTATTGCCGAAAATCTTCACGACAATGCATTCTTTACATCCATCTGATGTAGATGCCACCCCTTCGTCGCCGCTACAGCTAACAGAACTCACACGTCATCTTCGCGACTGGGGCGAAGGTTTGATCGTAATCTACTTCGTGCTTTTGTGTGTAGTCTTTTGCAACCAAATGGGCCTTATATCGGTTGACCGAGCCGTTAGTGTTGTATTTCACTTTAAACACCCATCTACATCCGATCGGCTTTACACCCTTTGGTGCGTCAACCATGTCCCAAGTCTCATTCTCTGTTAATGCGCACATCTCTTCCTCCATCGCGGCACGCCAATTTGCGTCTTTCGCCGCTTCTGCGTAGCTCTCCGGCTCACGCATTTCCGCCACTTGTGTCATGTATGCGTAATGGTGCACCATGTATTCATTGTACCTGTACCTCTTTACAAGGTTCTTCAGGCGGGTAGATCAGTGTAATTCGTGATTACCCGATTGCACGGTCTTTTCGGTCAATTTCGACCTCTTCCGTGGAGATTCCTTTTTGATTGGTCCGAAATCGGGCTGGCTTCGGTTTGACTCGGAACTGCCGAAATCGTATTCCAACATTTTCTTCTTCCCTTTTTCTTTATGTTGTCGTGAAGATTTCCGGCTATAGTGTGAAACCGGGGTGGAATGGGCAAGTCGGTGGTGTGCAACATGTGCACACGTATACTAGGGAATGGTGTATAGAAATAAGATGGGAAATTTTATCCCACATTGTAAGGTCCCTCCCTCCTTGGGCTATAAAAGGAAGGGAGGGGTCACTTATGAAGGGGTTGCCTATTTTGCGTATGAGAGGTATACCACTTAGTCTAGAGTTCTTACCGCTTTAGGGTTAGGGTTTCGGTTAGGGTTTTCTCATAGTTTTGGTGCGGTCCATGCGGCCACCATTGTGGTGATCATTTGTTCATTTTAACATAACTGGTTGAGTTTCTTGTCTCCGCCGATCTCTCCTTCTATGTCATGGTCTTATTCTTTCCTCTTCTCCTCTTGAGCTAAGCCTCCATATCATGTCTTATTCTTTCTCCTCTACTCCCTAGTCCGAGACCCCCGTGGTCCCGCCCCTTCTACGCGCACGCGCGTAACAACGCGACATCTTTGGTGAACCTGACGTGAATAGGCGGCAAGGGAGAAAGAGGATGGAAGAGGAAGACATCATGGAAGCAATGGTGAGGATGGTGAGGGATTTTGCAAGGCAAAGAGAAAGACGGGACGAGGCATGTGAGTATGATCAACGCGAGTTCGGTCTATGGGTAGCATCGGCGAAGGCTCCTGCGAGCGCAATGAAAGCATTCCGAGAGTTCGAGCATCGTTTTGCTCAACTCTCGGACCGGGACCGAAGATCGGTGGGGGCAGACAAGGTCCTACTATTTTTAAAGTCAGTCGATGAAAAGGGGAGAATGACCATTTTACCCGAACTCAAAGATGATGAAGGGGCATACGGCCTCACCGAGGATTGGAATGAGGTAGAGAGGATATGCCGACAACACGAGGAGATGCGGTCGTCCGCAACATGGCCCGTAAGCGGCGGTGAAAGGAGGATGGTGAGTGACTATGCGTCACCGCCGACGGAGGAAAGCTCCCCGCGGAACGGTTCAGTGAAGCTCGACCTCGAAGCCTTGGTACGGGAAGCGTACGAGATTGTGAAGGCACAAATCGAAGCCGAAGAAGGGTCTACTATGGAGACGGGCCCGAGAGGATCGGAGGACGTGGAGGAAAAGACGCCTCCTTACACACGAAAGATGGGGCCTATACGGAGGCCGTGAGAGCGTACGACGGCGACATGGGAGAGGGTGCGGAGCAAGCCACCCTCTTGCCTTGCGGTGAAGGGACGGCCATGGAGGCCGGTAACTGTCAGGAATAGTACTAAACAGAGATAGGATTAGCACTAAACAGAGAGAGAATTAGTACTAGAGAAGGGAAGTACTATTAGAACTAAGGGGACGGGACTGTGTAAGACTCCCGAGAGAGGAAGAGAACAAAGGAGAGATAGCTAGGACGAGAGATGATGATAACAGATTATATATTATAAGAAGAGTAAGTACAAAAGGTCTATGAGGCTAAAGACTGGCGTTGAACCAATTTGGTTCAACATAATGCCTAGTGCCCTCTTTTATAGTGTTCTCAAGAGTAATCCTGAAGCTTCTAGAATGTTCCAGAAAAATCTGGAATATACATTGATTCCTATAACAAAATGTAAATGAAAATAATATCCTAAGTATTACAATAGATGATATAATGGTCAAGAGCTCGACCCATATAACCTAAGGTCATGGGTTCGAGTCTTGCCATATCATGACACTATCCCCCCTTTAAAACGACGAGTGTCACGAGTCGTTTTGGATGGAGGACCCGGTTTGTGTGGATATTGCCGATGGAAGTCTTCAAGAAGCGCACGAGCATTGGTCACATTCTCGATCGGTTCCCAAGTACATTCGCTGGGACTATAGCCTAGCCAATCGACTAGATAGTAGAGCTTGTTGCGAACAATCTTGGAATCAAGGATGGCGGCAACCTCGTACTCCGGTCCATCTTCAAGCTCGATCGGGGGTGGAGGTTGTATAATACGCCCTGGGATGGTGCTCTCGTGATAGGGTTCAAGGAGAGAACTATGAAACACCGGATGTATCCGAAGTTGAGGAGGTAGATCGAGACGAAAAGCGACATCATTAATCTTCCCGATAATATGGAAAGGACCTAATCGCCGATAATCCAACTTCTCACATGGGCGAGTAGTCTTGATGTGTCGTCGTAGCAGCCACACCCGATCTCCAATGTTAAAACTAGATGGAAGTCGATGACGATCCGAAGAGACCTTGTGTGTTTGTTGAGCTTGCTGGAGATGAGTACATAAATCTGCTTGTATCTTGCGTAACTGCTCCAAACGATCCTCCGCGCAAGGATTTATGGACACCTCTGGGGTTTCAAGTACACTCCACCGAGGGTGACATCCTGTATAAGCATAAAATGGCGAAACTTTAGTCGATGCGTGGATAGAGTTATTATAGGCAAATTCGGCAAAGTGGAGAATATCTACCCAGTTATCCTGATGATAGCTGAGAAAGCACCGCAAATACTGCTCCAGCGTTTGATTTGTTTGTTCAGCTTGGCCGTCGGTTTGTGGGTGGTAGCCGGAGGAGAGGTTACAAGTGACCTTGAGCATTTTAAAAAGGTGCTTCCAGAATTTTGACACGAACTGGGGTCCACGATCGTTGACGATACTATCGGGGAGTCCATGATGTCGACATACTTCACGCATGACAATTTCGGCGGTGTCTTCACTTGAGATTTCCTTAGTACATGGCAAGAAATGAGCCATCTTCGTATATCGATCTACCACTGTTAGAATCGCATTCAACCCCTTAGAGACTGGAAGATCTGTGATGAAGTCGAGAGCAATGGATTGCCATGGCTTGCTTGGAATTGGTAATGGTTCTAATAAACCATAGGGATGATGCCTCGGCATTTTCGCTCTGCAGCATGCATCACAAGTCCGAACAAAATCTTCGACAAATTGTCGCATATGGGGCCACCAGAATGATCGTTGTACTAAATCTAATGTTTTAGTACTACCAAAATGCCCAGCTGTATATGTGTCATGACAGTTTTGTACTACTCGAAGGCGGCAAGAACCATTAGGAACATACAAAAGTTCTTTCAAGAAGAGTAATCCATCATGGTATTTGAATTGCCGATAGTCCGTACCTGGTGGTTGTGACTGTGAACACGACGCTCGAGAGGGATCAATCTGTGCTAGTATAGCTTGGGCGAAAGCATCTGTCTTCAGGTCCGCACGTATGATATTGATAACGTGGGAATCCATGGGCATGCCAAAAACCTGTGTTGCTTGCAGTCGTGCCGGTCCCAAGATTACTTGCTTTTGGTTATCAAAAGCCGGCTCGCCGGGACGCGGTGTAAGATACGAATGCCGTGATAATGCATCTGCCTTCCCTTGGTGCTTCCCCGGACGATATGTAATTTTGAAGTCGAAACGCGTGAGGAAGTGGGCCCACCGAGCTTGACGTCGATTTAACACTCGAGCATCCTGAAAGTAGGCAAGGTTTTTATGATCACTGAATACGGTGACTTGATGAGAGGACCCCTCTAAAAAATGCCTCCATTGCATAAACGAGTCCACTATTGCCAATAGATCCTTATCATGAATTTCGTAATTGATTTCGGCGGCGTCAAACTTGCGTGAGTGAAAAGCCACAGGATGTAGCTTCTCATCATTCCCCTGTTGTGACAGAATGCTCCCCAATGCGAAATCCGATGCGTCAGCTTCGATAATGAATGGTAGTTCCGGATCAACATGAGCTAGAATTGGAGCCGATGTAAATGCCTTTTTAAGACTCTCGAAAGCCATATCTGCTTCTTCAGACCAAACGAACGATTGTCCCTTCCTGGTAAGCTGTGTGAGAGGCAGAACGAGCTTTGAGTAATCTTGTATAAACTTCCGGTAAAAATTGGCAAACCCTAAAAAGCATTGCACATCCCGCACCGAGCGCGGAGCCTGCCATTCTACCACCGTCTTGACCTTAGCTGGGTCCATGGAGATGCCTTCTGAGGAAATGACGTAGCCGAGAAATTCCACCTGGTTGCACCCAAAACTACATTTTTCTAGCTTTGCGTAAAGACCATGTTCTCGAAGTCGTTTTAGTAAGTACTAACAGTACATGAGAATCATGCTCTTCTTCGGTCTTTGAATAAACCAGTAGATCATCCAAGTAGATGATCAAACACACATCCAAGAGATCTTGGAATATATCATTTGCCATGTGCTGGAAGACAGCTGGTGCATTAGTGAGGCCGAACGGCATGACCGTATACTCGAAGTGCCCATATCTAGTGCGGAATGCGGTCTTCCATTCATCTCCTGGTCGGATCCGTACGAGGTTATAGGCCCCCCGTAAGTCGATCTTTGTGAAGAACCCGGCACCATTGATCCGTTCTAAAAGACTTGAGATAAGGGGAAGTGCATACCTATTGCAGATTGTAACTTTATTCAAGCCACGGTAGTCTACCACCAGACGAAGTGAGCCATCCTTTTTCTTGACGAAGAAAATGGGTGCGCCGGCTAGAGATTTCGATTGTCGAATGAATCCATTCTCCAAGTTCTCCTCTATATAGGCTCGAAGGACTTCTAGCTCGGTTGGTGACAAATTGTAGATCGGTCCCCATGGTGGCTCTTTCCCTGGTTGTAAATCGATGGGGCAATCATATGGTCGATGGTGAGGAAGTGTATTGGCTCGTACTTTATCGAATACATCGGCATAATGATGAGACTTCTTTGGAAGCTGAACGGTGGACTCCTCTTTAATGGTGTTGGAGGGTTTTAGTGATATTGCGAAGAGAAACATTTCTTCCTTGCGTCCTTCTTCCCGCAACTAATGTAGTGAAATGGTGGCAATCTTCTGAGTAGATCCTCGGGTTTGTCGACACTGGATTTCTCTTGTTCTCCAATCTATGTCTGGGTTATGTAACTCGAACCATGGTAATCCCAAAACGATGGGATGTTCTGGGATACTAATAATGTTAAATGATACTACACATGCTAAGTTATCTAGGACAATATTAACGGGTTCTGACTCTTCTATGATATTTCCGGAAGCAATGGGACGACCATCAATGACGACTACAGAGGCTGGACACGGAAGTTTTCTAAGAGATATTTGATGAGCTTGGGCAAAATTCCTATCCATAAAGGAAGAATTAGCTCCGGAGTCTAGAAGTGCTAAGACGTGTACTAGAGGGGTACTTTTAGTACTAACTGTTACTTGGGCTACGAACACATTGCTAACATGCTTAGAGGGAATGGAACCACTAATGGGCTGCACAGATCTAGGGCTGTCCAACCAAACGGCTCCTATTTTGGCTGGACTTAGTCGTTTAACTCTTCTTCTAACTGACTAAGGACATCAAATTTGTTCGCTAGATCTAGGCTATTAGTACTATTAGTACTATCACATATCCCTACTGTAGTGTCAATCTCCATCGGAGTCGGAGTATTCACTGGAGGCGCATTATAGTACTCCCTGGGTAAAGGTTTTGCTACCATTGAGGCGTAGGTGGGCTCTGATCTTGCCCTCGGCATCTGTAGCTGTCGTTCCGAACGTCACTCAAAGAGGCGGTTATCACATCTTACCGCGCGACTGATTGCTTCTGTTAAGGACTTTGGCTCTTCAGGGAAAGTCAAGAGTAAATTCTTGACATCGTTGTGTAAACCATAACGAAATTGCTCCATCAGCGCTTGATCATCCCAAGGGATGTCAACGGCAAGTAGACGGAAATCTGCAGCATATGCAGAGGCTGGACGGTCTCCTTGGCGTAATCGCCGGATTTTGTTGATTGCGGTCCTTATGCTGTCAGTATCCCCAAAGCATGCTTTAAACTCACCTATAAACTCTTCAAAGTTGTTGAGTAATGGAGACTCCTTTTCCAACAGTGGAGCGAACCATACCAACGCTGAGCCACTTAACAACGTCCCTACTAAACCCACTCGTGATGCATTGGTAGGATATCGGGAAGGATGCATTTGAATAACTAATCGTACCTGATTAAGGAACCCTCTAAACTACGATCGTGTTCCATCGAACTTCGTGGGAAGGCCAATCTTGGGTTCCTTATGAATCCCTTGTGTTCCGGGGCCTTGTTGTTGCATCGCTACGATGGTTGCTTCGAGTTGTTGCACACGTAATGCAAGTTCCCCATGTTGTTGTTGCGTTTGCTGCTTTTCTAAGGAGATTTGTTGAAGATCCCCCAGCAACTGTTGATTTTCTTGTTCCAAAGCAAGGAACTTCTCTTTTAGGCATTTAAACTCCGAGAAAATAGATTGATATTCCTGAGCGCTAACTGTGGTCATGGGATGAAAAGAAAAGAGAAATAAGAGATTAGTATGAAGGGAGAGAGACAGAGGGGAAAATTGGTTCAAACTGTCAGGAATAGTACTAAACAGAGATAGGATTAGTACTAAACAGAGAGAGAATTAGTACTAGAGAAGGGAAGTACTATTAGGACTAAGGGGACGGGACTGCGTAAGACTCCCGAGAGAGGAAGAAAACAAAGGAGAGATAGCGAGGACGAGAGATGATGATAACAGATTATATATTATAAGAAGAGTAAGTACAAAAGGGCTATGAGGCTAAAGACTGGCATTGAACCAATTTGGTTCAACATAATGCCTAGTGCCCTCTTTTATAGTGTTCTCAGGAGTAATCCTGAAGCTTCTAGAATGTTCCAGAAAAATCTGGAATATACATTGATTCCTATAACAAAATGTAAATGAAAATAATATCCTAAGTATTACAATAGATGATATAATGGTCAAGAGCTCGACCCATATAACCTAAGGTCATGGGTTCGAGTCTTGCCATATCATGACAGTAACTACGTATTCGGGACATGGCGGCCCGAAACATCGAGTGGGGAGGGGACAAGCGGCGGTGCCATGACCTTACACACACCGCCCTAGAGGCTCCGGCGGTCGGCCCGAGTGCCGGCGTGAGACCTAGAGCGACGGGTGGTGGCGGCGGCAAGGTGGGCAACCAAGACAACGACATGGAAGAGACGGCGGCAAGCGTAATCGAGGCTTGCGTGATCGGAGGCGGGGTAGCTGTGGACAACGAGCGGCGGTGCCGGGTCCTTACCCACACCGGTCCTAGAGACTTCGGCGATCGGCCCCGAGAGCCCACGTGAGATCGGAGAGACGGAAGGTGGCGGCGGGAAGGCGGGCAACCGAGACGACGACGAAGATTGTAGCGGACGAAGGCAAGACCCCTCGACACAGGGGCTGGAGACTATGGCGGTTGCACTCAAATGCATACATAAAGACCGGAGAGAAGGGCGGTGGCTGTGAGGGGGCATGGCCCGGAGCGAACACGTACGAAGATGAGGATGTGATGCCCGGAATGGGCATATACAAGAGGACTGACGGAGAGGTTGGGAGTGGCAAAGAGGAGAGAGTCGGGGACCGACTCGACCGGAAGATGAAGCGGAAGAAGAGTGAAGCGGGGGCCGGTCAACCGGGCCCAAACCGAAAGAAACCGGCAAGACCGTAATTGTTTGATCGACTCCTTACCGGCCGATTACGGTTACAATGGGAGCCGGTAAGAGCGAGAAGGAGGGTAACCGGGCACGACGAGTACAGATCGGTGAGAGGCCGAGAGCAAGAGGGACCCTCCACACCTATTCTTGAGACTTTAGCGGTTGCGGATCAACGTAAGACCAAAGAGACGACGGGTGGCGGCGAGGAGTTGGAGGCAAATGCAGAATCGGGGATCATAGTGGATATCCGATGCGGGAAGACGGACGAGCAGGGCCAAGACAGCAAACCGGAGTTGGAAGGGGCTATGGCAACGAAGAACAAAGAGACCGACACGGAGGTCGGGTTTGTGGCGGATGAAGCGTGTAACACGAGGCATGCATTACGACGTAAAACGGAGCATGCACTACGGACGACGAAGGGCCAAGAAGCAAGCATGCACCCGGAAGAGCGGCAATGAGTGACCGGCAACGGCGGACCGGTCGAGCCTTTGAGAGGCAAGCACGTAGCAAGAGACGGAGCGGTGAGTTGCCGGGATCGGCGGATGAACGATGAGAGCGGAGGATGGTGCATGGAGAGCAAAGAACTACGCATCGAGGAGAGAAAAAGAGGCTTCCCGGAGGGCATGCAAGGCCAAGCGGGCCAAGAGGGTGCAAGTCGAGGCAAGCCATTAACGAGATCCTTGAGGGACACCGACACGGAGGTCGGGATGACGGTACACTCTACGGTGAGAGGGCACGGAGAGCAAAGGAGAAGCAAGGAGTGCGGAATGGGGTCGCCTAAGGGCCAAAGAATGAGCGCGTATTCGGAGGACAATGACGACACATGGAAAGAGCCTATGGGAGGCGAGCGCGGGATGGAAGGAGTCGGCACAAGGTATTCGAGAGGAGGAGACGGTCGAACCGAAGGAGGGACACACGCAGTACGCGGTACGCGGAATCCGTTGTGCGATTGGAGTGACCAGGGGCCCAATAAGAGAACATACGTGGTGGAAAAAGTCGAGGTGACCGAGTCGGCAACGACGTTCGGGAGGACTGATCGGGAAGGAACGTGCGAACATCGGATATGGCGGATCGGATGGAGCCGACGGTTCGGGGACACGCGGTGGACATGGTGGATCGGATGGAGTCGACGGGTCGGGGCCGGTAAGGAGCCGGCAAGACGGATCGGCGCCGACAAGGGACCGGCAAGACGATTGGGTGCCGGTAAGGCGAAAGACCCGGTTGATCACCGTCGCCGAAATTTCTCACCCTTTTCCTTTCTTGGCACATACCGGTGGATGTGCGGTTTGGTGGGGGTGGATGTCGTGAAGATTTCCGGCTATAGTGTGAAACCGGGGTGGAATGGGCAAGTCGGTGGTGAGCAACATGTGCACACGTGTACTAGGGAATGGTGTATAGAAATAAGATGGGAAATTTTATCCCACATTGTAAGGTCCCTCCTTGGGCTATAACAGGAAGGGAGGGGTCACTTATGAAAGGGTTGCCTATTTTGCGTATGAGAGGTATACCACTTAGTCTAGAGTTCTTACTGCTTTAGGGTTAGGGTTTCGGTTAGGGTTTTCTCATAGTTTTGGTGCGGTCCATGCGGCCAACATTGTGGTAATCGTTCGTTCCTTTTAACATAACTTGTTGAGTTTCTTGCCTCCGCCGATCTCTCCTTCTATGTCATGGTCTTATTCTTTCCTCTTCTCCTCTTGAGCTAAGCCTCCATATCATGTCTTATTCTTTCTCCTCTACTCCCTAGTCCGAGACCCCCGTGGTCCCGCCCCTTCTACCTGCACGCGCGTAACAACGTGACAATGTGTAAACCGTCTCCTCGGCTCTTTGCGCGGGGACAACACGACCGAGTCTCCAATACTCGCCGACTCTTCATTTGGTTGGCCATCTCGGCTGAACCCCTCATCCGGCCCGCTTAGCCGAAATGAGATCAGACTCTCTGTTAGACATCCGATTTCCTCATCACATGGAGGCAACTCAACCTCGCTGACCTCTTCTTCAGAATTCGGAATGGAGTCATTAGGGATTCGAGGCGAAGGCAAGTACCACGAAGCGGACTCATCGAACACGACATCTTGGCTTACACGAACTTCCTTTGTTAGGGGTTATAGCACTTATACCCCTTTTGTTCGTCAGAATAGCCGACTAATATGCACTTTTTGGCTTTGGCGTCCAGCTTCCTCCGTTTCTCCTTTGGCACTTGCACGTACGCAATGTTGCCGAAAATCCTCAAGTGTGCCAAGTTCGGCCTCTTTCCGTAATACAACTCGTGTGGCGACACTCCTCCATTAGCAGAGGTTCGATTCTGCAAGTAAATAGCCGTCTTTACGGCTTTAGCCCAATAAAACTTCGGCATATGCTTCTCTTCAAGCATTGCCCTGGCGGCTATGCCATTCTGCTCTGGCGTATATCTACACGAGAATTCACGTCAAATTCCCTCGTTCTGTAGATAACTTGTGAACTGGTCGGAGAAGTACTCCTTCCCGCCATCGGACCATAGGCACTTGATCTTTTGTCCAATTTCCTTTTCCACAAGGCTCCTCACCTTCAGGAACCACGTGAAGACTTTGCTCTTTTTCGCGATCAAGCATGCCTAGATATGCTGAGTGAAGTCATCGATGAAGGCTACGAAGTGGATTTCGACTACGATTATGCTCATTGGGGAATGGAAGTCGGTGTTGCTTTCCTAGTTGGTAGGCTTCGTAGACTTGGCCATTACGGCCTCGAAATTTCGGCAAACCGAAAACAATGTTCTTCGTCTGCATTTCACGAAGCCGTGGCAAGTTAAGATGGCCAAACCGCTTGTGCCATAGGTCGATGTCCGACTCGACCTTCTGTCCTGTAGCAAACAACGCGGTTCCGACTTGATTGGTGTCAAGGATGAACGTCCTCCCTTCACGACGCCCTTGCGCGATAACTTGGTCTTCCTCTTCGAGGTAGCACCCGAGGTGCGTGAATCGAACTTGCATCCCCTGGTCGACGATTTGACTGACTGACACTAGGTTCTTGGTTATTGTCGGGACGTGCAACACGTTCATAGGTTTCCCTTTCTGCCCGATGTGGTTGAGAGGAACTTCTCCGACATGTTCGATGGTATACGGAGCATTGTCTCCCGTTTTGACCACTCCTTGTTTTTCCGGTTTGTCCAAGTACAAGAACCATTCGTCATGACTCCTCATATGATTTGACACTCCGGAATCAACATACCACACCTCGCTCGATTTCGAGGTGTTCACGGCCATCAAATTTGCCTTGTGCTTCATTACAAAGGCTGGGCCCAATCCATTTCAGTGTTGTTCAGAGCCTTCGGCGTAGTGTGATTTCTGATGCCTTCCTGCGTCTCTTTTGGTCGATTCGGCTTTGTCCGAATTGTCTCTCTTCTTCTAGCACTCACTCTCCTTGTGGCCTTTCTTGCCAAAGTACTAGCATTCCGTCATGGCCTTCTCTTGCCTGCTTCTAGCGCCACTATGGCTCCCCCTACTTCCGGAGGGTTCGGAATTGCTTCCGACATTTCGATTATGCCGCATGTTTTGCTCATTTCGACTACCTCCATTGCACGCCGATCCGCCTCATCCGCCACGACTACAGGGCCTATCTTCCTCCGTGTACAACATCTTGCTATCGGTATGCGTACTCGTTGACGCACCCGCGTGATTTTCCTCCATGAGCAACATCGATTGAAGCTCGAAGAACGAAGGCGTAATCTCCCTTGTGCAGACTATTGTTCGGAATACTCCGAACTTTGACGCTAACCGTCCAAGACAAACCTACACCATTTCGTCCTGCTCGACATTCACGTTGACGGAGGTGAGGGAATCATAGATCTCCTCGATTCGGGCCGTGTAGTCGGCCACATACCGATCTTTTTGTCGGACATTGCTGAGCTCCTATCTGAGCTGCAGCTTCCTGGCCGTTGTGCTAGCGGGGAAAATCCTCTTGAGATTCGTGCACGCGTCATTTGGCGTTTTATCATCCAGAATGTAGCTCAAGAGCTAGTTGCTCACACAGGATGCAAAGCAGTAAAGGACTCTGCTTGCTGCATGTTCCCAAGCCGGAAAGTCTTTGTGTGTTGATTCGCATGCTCCATCATTAGCTCCTTCGACATTACTCCAGTAACCATGGCCAAGCAGATATTGGTGCATCTCGTATGACCAAGATGCATAGTTGCTCCTGTCGAGCTTCTCAGTCGGTAGTGACCTTCCCATTCCTCTGTCCATACTGCTGTCTTATCCTTTCCGAAAACAAAAGCTTAACTCTGTCTTTATCGCAGGCTGTAGAGGAGTCTCAACCCTCACGCTCTGATACCATGTAAAAGAGTATGTGTGCGGAAGCGTATGTGTAAGAGCATAGAGTACACGGTTCAGAAGTACAATAGTTCAATAAAATGCAGAAATAACAGAGAAGGAGGGGAGAGACAGAGTGAGCAAAAAATACAAAACTATATTCAAAATTAATTCTCTGTATGTTCTCTATACATACTTCGTGCTCAGTTAGCACCTTTTATACAAGCCTTGAATATCGGGTTGACACAAGTACTGACAATACTTGACCGCTCATAAATGAGCCTTCTACACTAACTCCCAAAACTATTCCTTACGAGGAATAACGTTCTAACGACTTGTCGGTTTAAACACCGCCACGGCCATATTTTGCGTACGGTTTTACGCACCCAGTCTACACACTAGGTTGCACATCCGTTTACGCACCCAATGTTGAGCTTGTCTCTCAACAAAGAGGAAGGTCAAATTATCGTGCAAGGATGCCATGAAGGGATTGGACAATCGAAGAAGAAATGGATGCCATGAGGAATCGAGCAATCAAAGAAGCGGTCAGGGCAATGCTTGAAGAGAAGCATATGCCGAAGTTTTATTGGGCTGAAGCCGTGAGAACGGTTGTTTACTTGCAGAATCGGACTTCTGCAAATGGAGGAGTTTCACCACATGAGTTGTATTTCGGAAGGAAGCTGAACTTGGCACACTTGAGGATTTTCGGCAGCATCGTGTACATGCATGTGCTGAAGGAGAAATGGAGGAAGCTGGATGCCAAAGCCGAAAAGTGCATCTTTGTCAGCTATTCAGACGAACAAAAGGGGTATAAGTGCTATAACCCACGGAAGTTCACATAAGCCGAGATGTCGTGTTCGATGAGTTCACTTCGTGGTACTTGTCTTCACCTCCAATACCTCATGACTCCATTCCGAATTATGAAGAAGAGGTCATCGAGGCCGAGTTGCCTTCGCATGATGAGGAAATCGGAACTCTGACAGAGAGTCCGATCTCATTTTGGCTAAGCGGGCCGAATGAGGGGTTAAGCCGATATGGGCAACCAAATGAAGAGCCGACGAGTAGTTGAGACTTGGCCGTGTTGTCCCCGCGTAAAGATCCGAGGAGACGGCTTACGCCTAAAGAAAAAGGGAAGAAGAAAATGTCAAAATACGATTTCGGCAGTGCTGAGTTAGATCGGAGCGAATGTGACTTCGGGCCAATCGTGAAGGAACCTCCGCAGAAGAGGTCAAAATCGACCGAAAAGGTCATGAAATCAGGTAATCTTGAATTACGCCGATCTACCCGCTTGAAGAACCCCGTATAGAGGTACGAGAATAATGAGTACATGGCGCATCATTATGCGTACATGACGTGCGTGGCGGAAGTGTGTGAGCCGGAGAGCTACGCAGAAGCGGTGGAAGACGCGAATTGGCATACTGCGATGGAGGAAGAGATGCATGTCTTAACGGACAACGAGACTTGGGACCTAGTTGACGCATCGAAGGGTGTAAAGCCGATCGGATGTAGATGGGTGTATAAGCTGAAATACAACACCGACGGCTCCGTCAATCGATATAAGGCCCGGTTGGCTGTGAAAGGCTATGAGCAGAAGCACGACGTCGATTACTATGAGACCTTCGCGCATGTCAAGAAGATGACTATCGTGCGTGTCTTGCTAGTCGTAGTAGCGGCGATTGGGTGGCACTTACATGAGATAGATGTAAAGAATGTGTTCCTGCAAGGTGATCTTGAGGAACAGGTGTACATGCTACAACCCCATGGATTTCTATTTGAACAGAACACTTCGGCAGTTTGCCAATTGAAGAAGGCGTAATATAGATTTAAGCAAGCCCCGCGAGCTTGGAACGCGAAGATTACGCAATGGTTGTGTAGTATGGGGTTTACGACGTCCAAATAAGACTTTTCATTGTTCACTCGGCAAGGTCAACATGGACCGGTTAGCCTTCTACTGTATGTTGATGATTTAGTCATCGCGGGTGCCGACTTGGAAGAAATCGGCCGCGTAAAGTCTCAACATGCAACATCGTTCGAAATGAAGGATCTTGGCAACCTTCATTACTTCCTCGGGATCGAAGTGATCCGTTCCCCCGAAGGCATATTTATTAGGCAATGTCATTACCATCTTGACCCCTCTAGATAGAAACGTAAAGCTTCGTCGAGATTCGGGAAAGGTGTGCGACCTGACATGGTTCAAACAGATTGTCGGAAGCCTCATCTACTTGATGATCACTCGGCCGGACCTCAACTATCCGGTCGGAATGATCAGTCAATTTATGTCGTAGCCCACGACCGAACACCTTTAGTGCACGCAAAGGATATTACGATATGTCAGTGGCACGAAAGAGATGGCATTGTTGTATCGGGTAGGCGTAGCCAAACAATTCGTCTTCTGTTTTCAGGCCCTTCACAACATCAAACCACGTCTTGGTCTTGGCCTTTACGCCCTTCTTGGTTGTATTTCCCCTTTGTTTGGCTATCTTCGGCTCTTCCTTGCGATTACGGTCCCTGTTTTCTTCTTCAGCTTCTTCAGCCAGCCCGAAATCGAATTCTTCATCCGATTCGGCATCATGGTCACTACCGCTCCTTACACACTCTTGTTTCTGTCTCTCCCTCAAGTTCGGCGTGTCGAGGTGACACAAACCCAGCTCACCCAAGAAATATCGTAACTTGTCGAGACCAAGGGGCTTGGTGAAGATGTCGGCAATCTGTCGACGCGTTGGAACATACGCCAATTCGACTTCACAAAAAAGGACACGCTCGTGGACAAAATGGTAGTGCACCTCAATGTGCTTGGTCTCAATGTGGAATACAGGGTTCTTCACAAGCTGGATATTGCTGAGGTTGTCGCAATAGATCATCGTCGGATCAAACACCACCACATGTAGATCCCGTAATAGTCGTTTCAACCAAATGACTTCTCACATAACGACAGTCGTCCCTCAATATTCGGCCTCCGTGCTCGACATCGCTACTGTCGGCTGGTTCTTACTGCTCCACGCGATCGCCGCACTTCCCAAGGAGAATGTGGATCTATGATCGCGGGCGATCGCGTGGAGCAGTAAGAACCAGCCGACAGTAGCGATGTCGAGCACGGACGCTGAATATTGAGGGACGACTGTCGTTACGTGAGAAGTCATTTGGTTGAAACGACTATTATGGGATCTACATGTGGTGGTGTTTGATCCGACGATGATCTATTGCGACAACCTCAGGAATATCCAGCTTGTGAAGAACCTTGTATTCCACGACCGGGCCAAGCACATTGTGGTGCACTACCATTTTCTCCACGAGCGTGTCCTTTTTTGTGAAGTCGAATTGGCGTATGTTCCAACGCGTCGACAGATTGCCGACATCTTCATCAAGCCCCTTGGTCTCGACAAGTTACGATATTTCTTAGGTGAGTTGGGTTTGTGTCACCTCGACACGCTGAACTTGAGGGAGAGACAAAAACAGGAGTGTGTAAGGAGCAGTAGTGACCACGATGCCAAATCGGATGAAGAATTCGATTTCGGGCTGGCTGAAGAAGCCGAAGAAGAAAACAGGGGCCGTAATCGCAAGGAAGAGCCGAAGATAGCCAAACAAAGGGGAAATAAAACCAAGAAGGGCGTAAAGGCCAAGACCAAGACATGGTTTGATGTTGTGAAGGGCCTGAAAACAGAAGACGAATTGGAGACAACCAATTTGGGTGAAAGTGGAATTGAATCGGAAGTGACCGATTCAATCGAAATGTTCGATTTAGACATTACGAATCGACTGAGGGCTAAGTGGAGGAAAGGGCAGCGAAAGAGGCGCCAACACCGCGACAACAAGGGAACTGAGAATGGTCGCATAAGCAGACAAGCCGATCGGAAGGGTCAAAGCATGCAAAATTGAACAGGTTGAGGAGCACAAGCGAGCCGTGAAGCCAAGAGTGGCCGGAGTGAAGATCCGGAAAAGCATATGGAACCTCAAGTTGAGCTTGAGGGGGAGTGTTGAGAAACGAGCTCAACATTGGGTGTGTAACCCAGTGCGTAGACTGGGTGTGTAAAATCATACTCAAAATATGGTCGTAGCGGTATGTAAACCGAGAGGCCGTTAGAATGTTATTCCTCGTAAGGAATAATTTTGGGAGTAAGTGTAGGATGCTCATTTATGAGCGGTCAAGTACTGTAAGTACTTGTGTCAGCCCAATTGTTAGGGCTTGTATAAAAGGTGCTCAATGAGCACGAAGTATGTATAGAGAACATACAGAGAATTATTTTTGAATATGATTTGGTTTTCTGTGTTTTATTGAACTATCGTACTTCTGAACCGTGTACTCTATGACTTTCGCATACGCTTCCACACACGTATTCTTTTACAATGCGGTATGGAAAGGAATGCAACTTATGTCAACGAATGGGCCAACCAACAGAGCAAGCAAGGTTGCCGCATCAGCCGGTGTTACCATTGGAGCCGTTTCAAAAATGGGGATTGAACTTCGTTGGACCCTTCAAGCCTCTGGCAATGAGGACCGGAAACCGGTATATTATTGTTCCAACGGACTACTGCACAAAGTGGGTTGAAGCAAAGGCACTCCGAGACAATACCGCGGCATCAATGACCAAGTTCCTATATGAGTACATCAGGTGCCGGTATGGATGTCTGATCGAATTGATCAGTGATCAAGGTTGACACTTCCTCGAACAAGTGGTGGAGAGCTTAACGTCATTTTTTGCGGTGGTGCACAAGCGGAGTACACCATATTATCCGTAGGCCAACAGATTGGCCGAATCCACCAACAAGACCTTGCAGAACATCCTCCGGAAAATAGTCAATGAAAACCGGACCAACTGGGACACAAAGTTGCAGAGTGCGCTATGGGCTTACCGAATTGCTTACAAGACGAGTATCTGGACAACACTGTTCCAGTTAGCTTTCGGATTGGAAGCGGTGATGCCGATGGAGTTTCAAATTCCATGTTTGCGGATTCAAGTCCAAGAAAGGTTAAGTGAGAAAGAATTAAAAAAAATCCGGCTAGAGACATTGTGCGAACTAGAAGAGCAACAAAAAGCTAGTGTTCTGCATATAGAGCTCGAGCAACGACGACGGAAAGCGTTCGTCGACTGACACCGAAAGGGAAATGAGAAAATGTTCGGAATTGGCAAGCCGGTTCTGGTATTTCAGACCCGGATGGACAAGATTCCGGGAAAGTTATGGTTCCGGTGGACTGAACCGTATTGGATAACGCGTGAGTTCAAAGGGTCGTATCATCTAGGAATGTTGGCCGGCGAAATCTTGGAGAAGTGGGTAAACGATTTCCGACTGAAACCGTATTACGGGCCAATGCCGCAGAACCCGTTCAAACAACCAGAGGACGGAGCAGGAACCGGAAGTGGTATTCGGATAGCCGGCAACCAAGAGGAACCTACCACGGATCCGGTGTTGCTGGATACGATGGAAAAGGAATAACACATGTCCATAAAGAAAAAAAAGAAAGAAGAAAAAACCCATCATGCAAGGGCGAGGAGTAAATATATGGCGAATGCATGAGGAAAATAAATAAATAAAAATGAACGGACACCACGAAATGGCATGACGTCAGGCATTTAAAGCACACCATGCGGCGTACAACTTCTATAATAGTACACGACGTGCATGTGCGGGAATCAAGAAAAGTCAACAAAAGATGGGAACACAAAACGTTCACGTTACAGAGTCTTTATTTACTCGTATGATTGGAATGTTATTGTAGACTAGTTTATTTATACATTGACAGTGTCATGTATCACGTGTCAATGGAAATTTTCTCTTGACATAGTAGTATATCTTAATTACAAGGTTCACAATTTGCTTTAAGAGATATTATATATAAATATACACACATAACTAGAAGAAGTCACTTATTCAGTGGGGTATGCGTTTTAGAATATGCACAAGGACTCGTGTTACCATTATACTTGCATTGACAAATATACCATTGTCTAAGATTTGGACAAAAACATGGTAGATAGAATATACGTCGGATGATTTTGTTGACGTGATATTAGTTAGTTCTATTTTTCGCGATGTTTTCATAAACCACATACGCATGCGTCGTGCCTTTTTGAAATTCTACTTAAATAAGTCATTTTTTAACATCTCACTAAGATATGAAAAAGAGAATGTGACATATTACTCGTTGCAAATGACCCGGTGTTAGTAGATTTAGGGTTTCTTCTTGTGGGTTTTGGGTTCTTCGTTTTCGTGTGAGTTAGGGTCATGGTAGGGTTTTGGGTGTTACTCTCTTCTTCTTCTTCGTGTAAGAGTTTGGATCTTTGGTTTGGGGTTTCTACAATGACGGCTCTTCGGCATTTTGGTGGCGGCACTTCGTGGTTCGGGTTCCTCTCCTCGATGGTGAGCGTTTCGCGTGGCGGCTGGTTCGAGAAGGGATGGCAAAGTGGCACGGGAACACTCCACCATCTTCGGGGCATGACCAACGGTGGACATCGCGATCCTAGTGGCCCACATGACTCGCCTTCGCCGGTTCCCATTCGTAACTTGTTGTATTCGCCAATTGTTTTGTAATAGCCACCAGATTCATGGCATGTAAGCGTCTTGTTGTAAAGCTTTTGTAATATACATATGTTTGTGTATATCCCTCTTCTATTTTAGCATATTTGAGTTGAGTCCTTAATCGCGGTGAGCCGACTTCTTGAACCCTACCTTCGTCATATCCAGAACCCGATCCGGATGGAAAGCCAACGGATCGAAGCTCACGAAGCTTAAGGCCTCCGCCATCTGACTCCCTAGTTAGTGACGGCCGTGGTCCCACCCAAGCCGACACATACACGTGGAATACCGCAACAATGGGATATCCTATCTTGTGGTTGGCTATGTATCCTATGAATAAAAACTACCAATTGGAAGATTGCTTCTACTAACATTGGGGGCAGACTGAACTCTGATCTAATAATGTTATGTGGTATTGTCAAATTGCTTCGGAGTTGACGTGATAACTTCATTACCAAAGGTCTCTCTAATTGCGTCCACATGAAGGACGGTACACCTAGACCCCATACTACTGATGCATACATGAGTAAAGGGGTTACTAATGAGTCGAAGAGCTATCCCTTAGTCCGTGGCTCTTGAAAGTATGCTTGGTAGCACCGTCTCTCTAAGAGGGAGAGGGATGCATACCCTCTCGTTAGCCTATCTTTGGCTGCCTAGGTCATCGAGAAATTACCTGAACGAGCACTAAAAGTGACTCCCAGATATACATATAATCCAACTACCTCAACTGGTTTATGAGAGAGGAGTAGGTGACACTTACTCCTAACTAGAGACGATGTGTGAAAGATAAGGGCTTTAGTTTTCGTTAGATTCACTACAAATCCTTGTTGTGTGTAAAAGTCAACTAGGGCTATATGAGCAAGTCTCTAGGTGTGTCAGATGCCAAGGTGGCCTCTCTAATTGCTTCTCCAGCACGATTGGTGTAAAACAGGGTTGACCTCTATCACCAACTCTTTTTGGGATCTACATTGATGAGATCACTGATGTTATTGCTCGTAAGGGAGGCAACAGAGTAGCCATTGAGGGCACACAAGTTAGTCTCTTACTCTATGTTGACGACATAGTTTTGCTCTTGGAGTCTGAACACAACCTACGGATGGCCCAAATAATGTCATTTGGTATCTCCAAGCTTCTAAGCTTATCAAAAAACCGCTCCCTAGGAACTATGTCAAAGGCTTTGCATAAGTCCACAAATCAACAATATAGTTTCTTCTTGTGAGCCTTCGTCTGGTCATTAAAGCATCTAAGTGTGAAGATATGGTCAATAGTGGAAAAGGCTCGTCTAAAGCCAGCCTGCTCAGATGCTCGAAGGCTTAAGGTATCCATATAATCGATGAGCTCTGCTTCCATTATTGCACCATATAGTTTAGTGAGTGTATGACCTATCATAATGGTCCTATATGTATTTGGGTCCATCGTGTCCCCTCCTTTATGTATAGGGGCCACTGTGTCATGGTCCATTGTGGTGGAAACCCTCAGTAGTCCATGGATTTCCTATATTGTATTTCTTTTATGATCCTCGTGACCCTAGAGGTCGTGAAAACTGTCCCTGTGGTAGGTCGAGGTGTAGAAGGCATTGGAATGGGTGGTTGGTTTGGGATGTGGTAGAGTCTCTATGTATATGTGTGCCAAGTGTGGGGATCCTCGATGGGTGTTTGTGGTCTCGGTTCCCGTAGACTCTTCCGGTAAGGATTTCGGTCCCTCCGGATGGGATATGCGTACCCGGCAAGGAAGACCCGGTGAGAACCGGATGACGCAGGCCTGGTGAGAACCTCTCACCGGATGAAGGGACATATATGGAAATATGTTTCTAAGAACCCATTGGGGCTATATCTGTAATTAGTCCTAATCTCATATTAGTATATATATGAGCTAGGGCAAACACTTATGTGGTGTATTATTGTGTTGTCATTACTTTGTATAGAGTTATTGGTGTAACTGTTGTACAAAGCGTAACACAGGGAAAGAGACAGAGATAGAGTGTGCGCCTCTGTTATAACCGCCGCCAGGCGAAGATTGTGAGCACAAGATCGTTGCCTCTGTGTTCCCCTGTTGCATTCCTCTTAGACATTGTGATAGTTTGGAGCTTGTGGGCCCCTGTGGTTTTTCCCGTTTAAGGTTTTCCACGTAAACATCCTGTGCACTCTCTCGTGTTTCTTGTTGTCTGTGTGTACGCGTATTTCTCCTCCGACCCCATTCTCGGTGTCTGATTCGAAACGAAATGATCTAAGACTCGGTTGTGACCGAGCAATATTCCGCATTTTGCAACACTTCCATGGAAGGGCGCAGTCCCTACTCATGAGCATGTGGTAGAGTTCCCAATATTGAGATACTTCCCAATCTCGTCTTTTATGACGTGTCATCTTGCGCATCTCTTTGTGAGCTTGTAATAAGGAAATAGTACCATTATATTGTGACACTATAAGTTTTCTATACAAAGCTCTACAATCTTCATCATATGTCGTCTATTGCTCGTACGTCGTGCCATGTTGTAGGATTTTGCCGAGCTCATAGGGTTCGGCGGGCAGGTCCTTGAAGGTCAGTACTTCGTTTTTCGAGATACGGGAAGCTTGACCCTTTTCTGTATTCTTGGACAAGGCTAGAGCCTTTCCCTGGATGACAACGATGGTCTTCTCAAGGATGACAACTAATTGCAGGTTCTCAACCGAGTCCCCTTGGTTTTTCTCTTCATTGTGTTGTTGCAATCGGCGGTGTTTCTTTGCAGGGTTTGGTTGTGAGGACGTCTTCTTCGCGTTCGTAGAATCCTCTTGGAGCCATTTAGGCCATTCCACGGATGGTTTCCGATTGTCGATCGAGGTTGTCCGGGTCTCCTCCCGGAGGTCTTGTCGCAGTGTCGCGGAAATCTACGTGCACGTATCGGCTTGAGCTGGACCATGGGGGTCTCAGACTAGGGAGTGAAAGGGGGTGAAGGTCTTGTGCTTTACGGGCTTCAACCCGTTGTCGTGAAGATCCGTCACTACGCGCGGATCACGAGGCGGAACCGCCGGGGTTCTGGACTAGAAGGATTCGAAGTTGGCACAAGCTTTAGCGAGAAAGGAGAGATTGAAAGAGAGAGATTGAGATAAGATAGAACGCTTGATTTTAGATTGAGAGAGAGATTAAGAACTCTTGACTTTAGAATTCAAGAACAAGGTATATCATCAAAAGGATAATGAATTTTCTTCTTAATATTAATTTTGATTTAAAGTAAAAAACCTTTTTTTATCAAAGAAATCCCCTCTTTTATAGATGCCCTCATGCATTTGAGGGTTCAAGACATGCATAAAATGCATGTTTGCCATTTGGCGCTCATGTATTACATGTGGTGCAAGATAACCACGTCACTCATTTTAGCTCTCATGTATGAGAATTTACATGTAAAGTTACAATGATAAAAATATTATTTCAAGAAAATGTCTTGGCTTAGTGGTAAGCTTATAGACTCTCAACTTGGAGGTGTAAGGTTCAAATCCACACTTGCAGTCCTTGTGTATACATTTATTTATTTATTTATTTATATATCTATCTGGTCGCCTAACGCCGATTTTCCTGTCTATGTCGGATGCCAGTTACCGTCGGTCGCCGGATGATGTCGGTTTCCGTCAGTCGCCAGATTCTGGTTCGGTCGCTGGATGCCAGATGCCGATTACCGTTCGGTCGCCAAGTCCCGATTACGTTGCCGGATGCCGGTTACGTTGCCAGTCCGGTTTTGGTTGGGCAAAACCTTTGTAAGTAGCCAGGTCACACCCATTCATCCAATAGCTTAGTTCAAGTCACCTTGAACTCTCTATGCTCCACACATAGACACAAAGATAATAGCTTTTGTTCTACCTTATATATGGTGAAATCTTTATTTCCTGTCTATGTGGGATATCTCACAGTTTTATTTTCTCATACTTCACTCCCATATAACTTGTCACTTAGATGTTCGTTTTTTATGTGGTAAAGCACATTTGAAAGCTCTTGAAGACCTCCATCTTTTTGTACTAAGATATTAAGCATATTTAAATTATTATCTTCACTATTATTGTTTTATGTGAATCACACTTGATTTCGTACATTTTATTTGATTTTCACACCATTGCCGAAAATCTTCACGACACCATCGGCTTCCGGTCGCGTCGATTCTCGACCAGATCGGTTTCCGATCGACAAAGATTTTGGTTTCAACAAGAAGATTAGCTGCGATTAAGGACTCAACTCAAATAGGTTAAAATAGAAAAAGGATATACACAAACATATATATATTACAAATGCTTTACAACAAGATGGCTTACATGCCACGAATCCGGTGGCTATTACAACACAATCAGCTAAATACAAGTTAACGAATGAGAATTGGAAAAGGCGAGTCGAGTGGGCCACCGGGACTGCGACGTCAACCATTGGTCATGCCCCGAAGACGGTGGAGTGTTCCCGTGCCACTTCGTCCTCCCTTCTCGAATCGGCCACCACGCGAACTGCTTTGCATCGAGGAGAAGCCAACCCACCAAATGCCACCACCGGAATGCCAAAGGGTCACCATTGTATGAACCCCAAACGAAAACCCTAACTCAACCAAGAAGAAGGTGAGACCCAAAACCCCAAACTCATGAAACCTAGATTACACAAAGAAAACCGAAACCCTAAATCTCCCACGAGTCTTCACAAGATGAAGAACCAAAACAGAACAATAAACCTCCACTCAAGAAGAAAGAACCAAACCCCACAAGACGATGACGAAGAATACCTAAATGAAACCCTAAAAACTAAATAAGGCGAAGAAGACCAAAGTAGAAACCTTAAGGAAAATAAGAAGAAGAAGAGAAAACTACCAAACCCTAGATCTAACAGTACACCCTCCTAACTCAAAATGGGCGACCCCTTAATAAGAGCCCCCTCACTCCTTTTATAGTTCAAGGAGAGAGGCATGTTAGAATGTGGGAGGCCCAATATTCCATCCCCCATTTCTCTCATTAATATCTTCATTTTATCAAGGGCCATGTGCAAACGGTGCACATCTCCGTTTTTACTCGCTCCACCCAGCTTCCCCACCAGAGCCGAAAATCTTCATGACAATGGGCTTGCTCATTTAGGCTTGGGCTTCTCCATTAGGGTAGTTGTCTTGGGCTTTTCGCGCCCCCGTATGGTGATATTTTCCACTGGTTCCTGGGCCTTGGTGGCTTGGGTTGGCCGTGGGCACATCATCCTTTCATTCCTCCTAGGCAAGGTGTGAAGCTCGTTGCCGCCTTGTCTGGCTGGGCCGGGCCGGGCAGGGCAGGGAGAGCGAGGGTTCGACGGGAAGCTATGACATGCACTTTATCGGGGTCCATAGCAATCCCCTCTCAGCTGACGATATGCCCCAGTAGGGCACTGCTAGAGACGTTGAACGTGCATTTCGTGAGGTTCAGGCTAACCCAAGCTTGCGACAATGATCGAGATAGAGACGTAATTGGTCAAGATGCTCTACTTGATGGTCGTACACGGCAAAATCATCGAGGAAGACTTGCATGAATGCCGAAATATAGTCGTCGAAAATTTCGGCGATGATTCGTTGGAAAGTGGCCAGTGTCGTCTTTAGCCCGAACATCATCACGACCGCCACGAAAACACCCCATTCTGTTACGAATGTTGTCTTTTCTTGGTTTTCTGGGTGCATACGGATCTTATTGTAACCATTGAACCCATCGAGGAATCTATATCGTTCATGGCCCGCCACGGTATGTAGCAGTCCATCCTTCAAAGGAAAAGGGAATGCGTCAGTGATGGTCTCCGCATTGAGCTTCCGATAATCGACACAGACCCTTATTTTTCCGTTTTTCTTTGGGACGACCATGATAGGACTTAGCCATGTGGCACGTTTGACGGGTTTAATGAATCCCACCCGGAGGAGCTTGTCGATTTCCTCTTTGACTTTTGCCATGTAATTGGGATTCATTCGGTAATGGCGTTGTTGTATGGGTCGAGTATCTTGCTTCAGATGGATTTGGTGCTGGTAGTATCGTGGATCTAACCCTTTCATGTTGTTGTATGACCATGCAAAGACATGTTGATACTCCATGAGCAGACCCACAAATGCCGAGCGTTCGTCGTGGGCTAGTTCCTTTGCTATTTTTAGCAGTGTTGGATCCGCACTTGTATTGACATTGATTTCTTCTAGTGTGAATGCTTTCACATGTTGGGAGATGGCTAATTCTTGTTCGAGAACTTCGCGTGCATGACATAATTCTTCAATTGATTTCGGATCGGGTTCTCGGCCTATATCTCGATCTCCTTTCGGCCCGCTCGAAAACATATGGATTGACGGTTGTCACGATGTCGATGTCGAAAAGCAGGACAATCTTTGGGTGGTCCTCCCAAAAGCTATCGACTTCATCAAGCTAGTCCATCAAGCATATGAACCTTCAACATATACAGGAATGGTGTCCTTTGGGGTTGCGACTTGCTCCTCCGTGACAACACGTACCTTTGTTTTCCCACGCCGCAAGCAGATCATGTTGCGCTGCCAATGTTGCTTAATGTTCGTCGTGCATAACCAAGGACGACCGAGCAACACAGGTAGGTGCCTGGAGCATACAACCATAATACCACTCCTGAAATCGTGAATGTGTGGCCTCCGAGAATGACATCGAGGTGTCGGATTAATTAAGCCCATTGGCCGGATGGAACTTGTATCCGCCATTCAAAGCCAAAATCGGCATGGTTCCTATTGAGTAATGCCGAGAACTTGGAAAGTGGACTCGCTAATGACGTTGACCCCCGATCCACCATCGATAATCAAACCGTGTACATGGCGCCCTTTGAAATGAGCTTCACGGTAGGGCTCTGGGAGTCCATTAGTGGTGGTCCTGCAAGGGCACTGTCATCTGATCTTTTCCGTGTTGGGAAACAAGTCCTTCAGGATGGGATCCAAATGAGAACCAAACAAGCCAGATCGGATAGATTTGGAAGGAGTCTAGCCTGATCCAGTATGAACCAACAAATAGGAACATATTAGTGAATTTGTTCAGACGTGACTGTTGAGGTCATATTTGTGAATAGTCCTAAAGTTATATAAGTATAAATATAACTAAGGCAAAATTGTTATGTGTTTGATCATCATTATTGTTGTACAGAGAGACAGAGAGAATAAGAGATACAGAGAGTCGTTTCTGTTGTAACCGCTGGTAGGCAAAGATAGAGCTTGAGGTCGTTGCCTCTGAATCTCCTATTTCTATCCTTCCTCTTATAGTAATAGTTGGAGTGTGTGGGCTCCTGTGGTTTTTCCCTTATTAGCGTTTTCCACGTTAACATATGGTGTCGTCTCTTCTATCTTGATAAGTGCATTGTTATAAAAAAAATTTATTTCTTCCATCGTGCGTTTGAGACTCGGTTGTGGCCGAGCACTATTTCAGTATGGAAGTAGAAGATGAGGGACATGTTGGTGGTAAAAGATCTCTGATTGCCGATACAGTTTGGAGACACAAAACCAGACAAAATAGATGTGCCAACTTGGGAGGTGATGCACATGAAGACAACAACCTATATTCGATGCTTCATCGATATGAGCATGTACAACAACTTCAATGAAGAGAGTAAGGCTCATGAACTCTAGGAGAACATAGGTATCATGTTTGAAAACAAGAATGGTGTGAATCGGGTCTCAGTATTATGGAAGTTAGTGAGGCTCTAATACCAAGACGACTCTAGTATGGCGGAACACATACGTGTCTTCGAGGGGCTTATCAATCAAACAAGCTCATTTGAAGTACCTTTACCTGATGAGGTACTCGCATTATTGTTGCTCGGTTTCCTCCCGGATAGTTGGGAGACATTGTTTGTCACTTTGGGCAATGCCAGGCCGGAAATGAAACACTTATCCCTGGCAAGAGTAAAGTTGAGTTTGCTAGATGAATAAGGTCTCCAGAAGGACCGGGAATCTGGAACCGATCCGAAGGCCTTGGTTACGAAAGACGACAATAACCGGGGAACAAGCCAAAATTGAAGCCCCCAAAACCGGGACAAATCCGGGATGAGGTTGAAGTCAAGGGGGAGGCCAACTTGCTTTTATTGCGGAAAGTCGGGGCACTTCTAGAAGAATTGTTGACATTTCCGGAAGGAGAAAGGAACCGACAATGCCAACTATCAGTCAGTCGGCTGGATGATGAAGGCTACATGAGTAGCATCCGGAACGGAGTCATGAAGTTCGGCAAAGGGAGTCTGATCGTGGCTCGAGCTCAGAAGAACAATACGTTATACCTTATGCATGCCTAGATATGCCGGGAAGAAGTGAACGTGGTATCCGACACTGCCGGTGAGTTGTGGCACAAGAGGTTATGTCACATGAGCCAGAAGGGAATGGAGAGACTTGGCGAAGATAACCTCATTCCGGATGTGAAAGACGTGTAGCTTGAGAAGTGCACCGACTGTTTGGCCGGCAAGCAAAACCAAACCTCTTTCCGAACCTAACCACCATCGAGGTATTATGCCCCGCTGGAGCTTGTGCATACCGCAGTATGCCAGGTGAACACGAAGTCACATGCTGGGTCGCAGTACTTTGTGATGTTCATAGATGACCATAACCAGAAGTTGTGGGTCTCACCGCTTAAGATAAAGGATTAGGTGTTGACCGTCTTCAAGGAGTTACACGCGAGAGTGGAAAGAGAAACCAACCGGAAGCTAAAGACAATTTTAGCCGACAAGGGTGGAGAGTACCAAGGGCAGTTCAAGGAGTACTACTAGTCAAAAGGAATCCGGCTTGAATTTATTGTGCTGAAGACGCCATAATTGAATGGATTGGCTGAAAGCATGAACCGGACCGTGATGTAGAGGGTCCAAAGCATGCTGGCACATGCTAAGTTGTCCAAGACGTTTTGGGTTGAGGTGCTGATGATTGCGACCTATGTGAGAAACAGATCACACTGAGCACCCTTGGACGGAGACACGCCACAAAGAGTATGAACCGGTAAAGACGTGTCTTATCAGCATTTGACGGTGTTCAGTTGTCTTGCCTACGTACATGTAGCAAAGGACAACAGAGAGAAATTCGATCTGAAGTCCCGACCATGCATATTCCTTGGATAAGCCGATGATGAGTTTGGCTACCGAGTGAGGGACTTGATCGACAAGAAGGTTTTTCGGAAATCGAGGTGGCGGACGATTACGATTATCCTGTCGAGGACGATTGTGACGAGGTTCAATTTGGTGTACCGGGGCAATGGATGTGTGGTTGAGCATATTATATTCATAGTGCTCCACCGTGTGTGCTCGGGAGTGGCAGATCGGGCAATGTGGTCGCAGAGCACAATCCATGGCGGAGTGGCTGGAATTCAAGCATGTTTTGCATTGGATCGCCTGCCGGAATTGGGTTTCTTTGTGTGTTGGTAAAGCACTTTCGAGGGAACTCATAGAAAAAGAGGTACTCGTTTGAGCTCTATCCAAAGCAAGGACGCATGCGACCACTTGATAGATTGTTTTCTGTGACAATCGTTTAAGGCTAAAGTCGTGCGAAGAGGCTCCCATAGTCCTGCAAGGACTGTGTCCTCTAGATGATTTGCGGATACATCGTGAGCAAGCAGGCCATAAAGATCCTGGAAGCGGATCGTTAAGTGGGAGACCGTTTCATTCGGCTCTTGTGCGATTATGTAGAACTGGCAGAGTAGTTCTCGCTTGGGTATCCCTCGATGGAATAGTTCGAGGAATCGATTGTAGATGTCTTGAAACGTCGCAAATTCTCACAGGTCATGCTGAGAATACTAGCGCACGACGGTTCTATCGAGGGACAAGGTGAACTCCACGATTTTGGACGAGTTTGCCTCGGTAGCTATCAGATGCTTCATCGAGTGGTTGGCTTGTCATGTCGACAAAGAAGGTTCTGATGTGTGATTCTGCGTCGGGGTCATCCGTGTAATGTTGATATGGATATGGCATGGTGTTGAATTCTGGATCTTCGGGTAATGCTGAAAAGGGGTTGTATTCGGCTTGGTTGACTCCAGGGGGGCTACGAGGCGAAACAGGGTTGGAGCCCACAGTCGGCTGAGCGTCTAGGGCCGGCAACGGGGAGTGGCACGATGCGGAATGCTCTGGTGACGTTTTCGGCGTGAGGGTTGAGTCGGAGATGCCCTCAACTAGTGAGGCTCGGCGGGATGGTAGCCGAGAACGTGTGTCACGGGTGGGCGTCATTATGGCAACTAGGAGTTCTTCTACGTGTTGTTTGTTGTGACCTCACAGTGTGAATCGGGCGTGCCAAATTGTGTTATCTCCCTATTGAAGGAATACCTTCGATTACTTTTCCAAAATAATAGGGTCAAGGAATTGTGGTCGCGTGAGAGACTAGGGCACGGCATAGCAGGGCTGAAACTTTACACCTTGCGGGGGGTGGACCCTCCAAGAATCGGCTATAACCTATTTGTGCTCACGATTTCATATGTTAGATAACAAAATTAGAAATAAGGTTAAGACGAGATAGGCACAAAGTTTGACCCAAAAAGTACATGTATCGATTACTGAATAGAGCAACTACAAGGGTAGTATATACTGATTATAATCGGTAACGCTCTCTCTCTCTCTCTCTCTCTCTCTCTCTCTTTCAAAGCTCTCTGTAAGTTCACTCCGGCCATCGTTTTCTACGTTCTATAGCTCGTTGGAAAGCTCTTTGAGAGAGCTTTCTAAAGAATGTTCATTTACTGAATTCCGTTACCGTGGCGAGAAGTTATGAGCATTTTCATCCGCAGCCATCTTTGCCCCACGGTTCCTCAAACGGAAGGTAGATTTTGAAGCCCTAAATCGAGTGAAAGGTACATTCTCTCTCCTTCCCTCTTTGTCTCTCTTTTCCCGTACGGTTTGTCCCTACAATGGCAAATACTCGTAAAACCACCGCAAAGTTTGGGGGTATGATTGATAATGAGCCGAGATCACCAACAAATCTCGATTCTAATGCAATGGACAAAATGCTTATGAGTCACTTGATTTCTCTTCAAGAAACCATAAACAAGCAAGGTGAAGAGATTAGGATGTTAATGAAAGAGAATACTAAGCTCCAAAGTGTTGTCATTGAGAATGAAAGTCTTAAACAAGTGGTTGCAAAACTTCAAGAAGAGATTCAAGAATGTAAAAGAGCTTCATTTGAAACAAATGAGCGCCTTAACAAGATTGAGTTAAAGGAAGCATTAAAAGAAGAAAAATTGGATACGATGAGGCGGGATGTAAGTGAGATGAAAAATGTATGTACAACGAAGTCATGGGCAGATGTATGTGGTGGGGATGTGTTATCAAACTCATCTAATATGCATGTGATGCATCAAGAGAAGAATATAGAAAGCATAGATGTCCGAGAATTGAAAGAACGCGAACGACGATCAAAGAACATTGTCATCCGTGGGATTAAAGAAGAGAGTATGGAAACACCCACATCCCTTGGAAAGGCCATTGGTGAATTTTTTAGCATGCATTATGGGATGTCAGATGTGAATGTATATGGGGCACACCGAGTTGGGAAACATGGTGTTACTCGCTCCGGAGAAAGGCCTATTGTATGCACAATGACAGATGATACAAAGCGGCGGATCATACTCGAAAATAGTTGGGTATACCTCAAAGGTACACAATGCTTTGTGAGTGAAGATCGTACTATCTCACAACAAAATGCTCGTCGTAAAGCATATGAAGAAAGATTGAAAAACAAGGTTAAGGATGTGCCTAAAGATGGAAATGTAGGCAAATAGGGACACGTGATCTATGAGACTAACCCACGCCTTTTACGACTATGCTTTTAGAATTGCAATGGATACCCATGGAATGCGGGATTTGGCATAGAGGAGTTCACCAATGACTCGGATATCACACTTCTTGTTGAAACATGGGAGCATGATACTCAAAGGATTCAAGGTTTAGGAAACTATAATGTACACTCTTTGATATGGAAGAAAAATCCAAGACAAAGAAGAGGACAAGGAGGGGTGGCATGTTTGATTAAGAAGGAAATAGAGAAATATGTGTCAATCATAAAAAATGATGAAAATAAATGCTACATATGGCTCAAAATAGAAACACCTAATGATTTGCCCACTTTTGTTGTTGGATGTTACATTCCTCATCAAGATTCTAACTTTTATGCTTGTTTGGATAAAGATCAACCGTTTGCCAATCTAGAAGATGATATTGCTTATTTCAAATCCAAAGGGGAAGTTATTGTCTTTGGTGACATGAATGCTCGTACAAGAAGTTTCCAACTTGATTCACAAGAATCTTTCATGCCACATATCTCAAGGATGCAAGAGGATATGCAAATGTATAACCGCTCTTCTAGCGATGAAAAAGATCCGGACCAATTTGGGAAACTACTCCTACAAATGTGGAATAGTACCGGATTGCTTATTGCAAATGGTATTTCCTTATGGCCCAACACTAATGGTTTTACATGTAGAAAATACAACGGAAATAGTGTGATTGATTATGTGCTACTTTCCGAAGGTATTTTGGATCGTATACATAAATTCTCACTTGGTGAATGGACACCGGAATCAGATCATAGGCCTTTATGTATTGATCTCAAATGTATGCATAGGTTTGATTGTGAGAAGGCTATTGAAGATAATAAACAACCGCACTTGAGCATGAACCTTAAGCGAGCACCCATGTATTCCAAGATGGTTGAGGATATGTTACAAATGACAAAGATACAACATGGTGCCACACTAGAATGCAAATGGGAAGCTTTCAAGAAAGTCATTCTCTCATGTACAAACAAATGTTTTTCGACCAACCGCACATCTTGGAAATGCACCAAGAAACTTAGGAAAAAATGGTTTGATAAAGAATGTCGTGAAGCTCGAAAGTGCCTTATGGTTTTGGATGTAGTTAAGGATAAAGAGAATTACCAAAAGCATTTGCATGAGTATAAAAGGCTTATTCAAAGAAAGAGAAGAATATGGGAAGTTACTCAACAATTTATCCAAACGCAAGAGAAAGCACATGCATGTGCTAAATTTTGGGGAAATCTAAAGGGAAAACGTGTTGAGAGTTATGGTGACTTAACTCTTCACAACTTGTCTATGCATTGTAAGAATTTATATGAGTTATCTCTTGCCGGAAAGATGATGTGTTATGGTTCTCTTTCACATATGCCTTCCTTCTTTACAATTGAAGATATATGCATAGGACTTAAGAAATTGGCCTCTCGAAAGGCAAGCGATCTTCAATGTATAAAGGCTGAAATGCTCAAATG
Organism: Azolla caroliniana; assembly: GCF_043228905.1. Taxonomy (NCBI): domain Eukaryota; kingdom Viridiplantae; phylum Streptophyta; class Polypodiopsida; order Salviniales; family Salviniaceae; genus Azolla; species Azolla caroliniana. The sequence continues at coordinate 25,024,677 of NW_028230436.1, read as the reverse complement.
GACGGGAAAGGAAGCACATATATGGATAAGCGATATGTTTAATGATGCATTGCAACATGGTATGCCGTACGATTGGACTACAAATTGGATCAAACCTTTACATAAAGGTGGAGATATAAATAATGTAAACAATTATCGAACCATCATGGTTGGCTCATTAATGGCAAAACTATTTGGATGTATAATGGAATCAAAGATAAGTGTATGGGCTGAAAAAAGTGGTAAGAGAGCTTATGGACAAGCTGGCTTTCGGAAACACCATAGCACCATTGATCACCTTATCACCCTTCGAGTATTAATGGAGGAAAGTCGCCTTAGAGGTAAAGGTTTATATTGTTGCTTTGTAGACTTCAAGAAAGCTTTTGATATGGTACCTCGTGAGCATCTTTGGAGGCGAATGGAAGAACTTGAGGTGCCAAGTGAATATATGCTTGCAATTTCCCGAATTTATGAGAAGGTTATATGTTGTGTGCGCATGAAAGATAAACTTTCAGATTTTTTCAAAAGCACTATTGGTGTTAAGCAAGGATGCCCACTCTCACCAACACTATTTGGTCTATGCATTGATGAATTGGAAGAAATGGTTACCAAGTTTGCAAAGGAAGAATGTGTTGAAGAAGTTGCCATTGGGAATGTTGTGATTATGCTTTTGCTATATGCAGATGACGTAGTGCTTTTTGCAAATACTTTAGGAGATGCACAAAAGCTTATGAAGGCATTGGAAAAATTTTGCATGCATACTAAATTAAGTGTCAATAGCTCTAAAACAAAGATTATGCTTGTGAAGAGCCAAAAAAGAGATAAACCATGCATTATGTACAACAATGAGCCACTTGAATGTGTGGAAAGCTTCAAATATCTTGGCCTTGAAGTTCCTTCAAATCATAGATGGAATGAATGTGCTACACACCGCTTAGAGGCGGGCAAACGAGCATACTATGCATTTGAGAACACATGCAATCTTGGAGATATTAAGTGTTGGGTCCTCAAGAAATATCTTTTTGACACTTTGGTGACACCAGTTCTTCTCTATGGGGTGGAAGTATGGGGCGGTAGCACCCCTAAGTCTATGTGGAAAGAGTTTGAAAATGTCCAAAAGCATTTTCTTACCAAGTTTCTACAAGTTAAGAAACAAACGCCCTACACCCTCCTCCTCCTTGAGACGGGATCGCTTCCCATTGAGATCATGGCCATGGAAAGGGTTGTTGAATACATGCTTAAGGTTCAAAAAAGTCCCTCACATCGACTTCCTAGAATTGCGTGGGAAGCAAGCAAAAAGATCCAAAAGACGCATAAAAGCAAAATTTTGTGTTCCGGTTGGATGCAAGATATAGAAAAATGGTTTGGTAGATGGGATGCGAGACACTTGCTTCATGATGCATCATTAGATTCCTCTGTAAATGAGGCATTTTTGCAACGCCAATGTATCATGACATGGGACAAATGTGGAGGCTCACGCTTCACACATTATACTACACATGTTGCACCTAACTACAAAACCATATTCTTGGCGGAACGGGGAAATCGTACACATCCATACATGTTAGAGCCCATACCGTTATCTGCCATTCGAACCATTGCTTCCATGCGACTTAGCTCACATGCATTGCGATGTGAAACAGGGCGTTGGGGTACAAGTGATGAGAGTGGTCGGTTATGCACACTTTGCCCTAAACAAGTTCGCGAGTCTGAGTATCACACTTTGATACAATGCTCTGCCTTTGATCATATTCGACCATGCTTTCCACATCTCTTCGATCGAGCCCAATCTTTGCATGAATTCCTCTCACAACCACAATGTGCACTCTCGATTGCAACATTCATTGGTAAAGTTCTTGAACATCGAGAGTCACTACTCACTTTCACACGTATCACGTGAAATGTAATATTTTTGGTCTCATAGGTCATATTTGATCTCCGAAGACGATAATATAATCTATCTATCTATCTATCTATCTATCTCTCTCTCTCTTAATACAGATCTTTGAATCTAAACTTAATCACTCTAGCTCGAAATAGGGATATCCTCTATCTATCTTTCCTTCTGTTGCTTCTCGATTTATATATAATTTTCTCCTTAATCCACGCGTTCCAACTACTATCTTCTAATCCTTGGCTTATGTCTCAGCTGCTAGTATTTCAATTACTTTCCCTCGGCTGCTAGTGTTCGAGTATTTTCCTCTTTTCACACTTTGACCTACTTGTCCCCTTTCACACTTTACTTTAAGATTCTTTCCATACCTCGTGCCTTTTGTCCCACGGATAACAGTCCAAACAAGAATTCAGGCGTAGGCGGTTACATCGACTCAAGCTTTGCCACCTGTATGGACAACCGAAAGTCAACAACTGGATACTGCTTCAAATTCGACAATGGAGCAATTTCATGGAAGTCGAAACTTCAGGAGTGCATGACCACTTCAATGATCGAGACTGAATATGTAGTCACATCCAATGCAGCGAAAGAGACTTTATGGCTCGGTTGGTTGGCATATATACTGCGACAAGCCGATCCCAATTCAGCTCCAATTTTCTATAGTGATAATAGCTAGGGTGTTGTTGCTCTGTCAAAGAGTTCGGTTCATCACAACGCCTGCAAGCATATCGACATTTGGTATCACTTTTTTTGGGACTGTGTAACTTCATGGAAACTCGGCCTCGAGAAGATCTCGATGACCAACACCATATCAGACGGGATGACCAAATTTCTCACAGCTGATTGATTCGGTCACTTCGGCACCAAATGGGCTTGAGGAGAAATCAGTATGATCGAATCAGACGAAAGAGATAGCTTCGAACACTCGGCCTTGACAACTGAATCAGCTTGTGTACTCAAACCAACTGATTCAGCCTCTATTTATTTTCGGTCGTTATCTACTCAAGCATCTCTCTATATAACTATTACATCTTGTTTTATGTTACAAGTCTCTCCATAGTCTATACGCCCATTTCGAGGAGTGTCAAATTCGGATGTATAATGGCCATATTCACACTATTCCTTTGGACAAACTAAGTGTTGAGAGAGCAAGCTCAACATGGGCTGGATCGGCCAAACAATCAGAGAGTCGGATCGGATTGGAGAGCCGAATCCGCGAAGGAGATCAGAGAGTCGGATCCACACATAAGCCGGTAGGCCATTAGAGGCCTACACACCTAGATGAGTAGGTAAATTAATCATATTTTTTGGAGTTAGTGTCTGATGCTCAGTTATGAGCATTGAAGTACATGTCAGTACTTCTATCAGTCCTTTTAAGGACTTGTATAAAAGTGCTCCCTGGGCACATTAGTATGTACATAGTGTTATTTCTTAATTGTCAAGTTTTTCTATCTCACCTGAGTTCTCACGTGTTATCATAGTTTCCATTAAACCTTCGATTACTTTTTGTTGCTATCCGGATGTAACCAGTTTGGTCTTTTAGCTTCCACACACTATTCTTCTCATGGTATCAGAGCACAAGGGTTGAGAATCCTCTCCTGCCGACAAGTGCTAAAATAACCAAAACCTGACACCCTGTAAAGAACAGAAAAAGAAGAAGAATGGACAGAAGCATGGCAAGCTCGTTTCGAACGGAAAAGCTCAACAGGGGTAACTATACATCATGGTCCTTCAAGATGCACCAATACCTTCTCGGACACGGATACTGGAGTTACGTGGAAGGCGTGAATGACATAGTGCCAAAACTAACACACAAGGATTTTGCGGTGTGGGAGCAAGCAACAAGCCGAGTCTTGTATTGCCTTGCATCTTGTGTGTACGATCAGATGTTGGCTACATTTGAGACGCGAAGACGCTGAAGGAACCCTGGGAAAATCTAAAAAGGATTTTTGACGCAAGCACCACGGCCTGGAAGTTGCAGCTTCAGCAAGAGCTCAACAATATTTGACAGAAGGATATGATGGTAATTGAATTCACCATTAAAACAAAGGTGATCTGTGATGCCCTGGGATCAATCAATATGGTGATGGATGAAGATGAGATAGTACAGATCTACCTTGGTGGTCTACCTCAAAGGTATGGGCTGATCCGGATGGTGATCTGCACAAGGGAGAAGCCACCATCGTTCTTCGACCTGCAATCGCTGCTTATGGTCGAAGAGAACGATGTGGATGTGTCAAGGAGCACGCAATACGACAGTCGAAGCTTGTACACAGAGGCAGATAGGACCCGTTATCATGGTAGACGAGGTGGATCACCATGCAATGGTAGCGTCCAACATGATCATGAAAGAAGGCACAGAGGTGGTGCCGACAACAGCTCTAGACCCTGCACAAGCAAGGGGAGTCAAGGTAGTGCCAGAAACCGGTAACCAAAGGCCGAAACGGAATGCTAGTACTGTGGCTAGAAAGGCTACATAGAGAGCAAGTGATGGAAGAAGCATGCCGATTCGGACAAATCCGGATCCGGAAAGGCCGATCAAGGGAGTTGGCAACGATGACCAAAGGGTCAAAAGGACCCAACACTGGAAAGGAGCCAGCCTTCATGATGAAACACAAGGCAAACTCGATAAAGAAGACCACCTTGAAACCGAATGAGGTGTGGTATGTCGACTTCGGAACGTCGAATCATATGATGAGCCATGAAGAGTGGTTCTCATCCTTGGTGAAACCGGAACAACCGAGAGTCGTCGAAACCAGTGACGACATTGGGCATTGGATCGAACATGTCTCTGAAGTCCCCTTAAGTCATGTCAGACAAAAGGGGAGACTTATGAATGTACTGCACATCTCGACGATCACGAAGAACTTGGTGTTGGTCAAACAGATCGTTGACCAAGGGATGCAGGTCTGGTTCAGCCACCTCGGGTGCTTCATTGAAGAAGAAGGCAAGATCATCGTGCAAGGGCACTGGGAAGACATTGGCACCACTTTGTTCGCTAAAGAGAAAAAAGTTGATTCGGATATCAACTTGTGGCAAAAGTGGATAGGCCACGTCAACTACCAATGTCTAAAAGAATTGCAAACGGAATAGGTTGTGTTCGGTTTGCCGAAGTTAGTGGCTAGAAGGCCAAAATTTGTGAACCCTACTAGCTAGGGAGCCGAAACAAGCTCAACTTGATCCATTCGGATGTATGAGGACCAACACAGAATGTGAGCCTAGGCAGGAGTCGATACTTCGTCACCTTCATCGACGACTACATCTGGCACACCTAGATCTATCTCATCGAAAAGAAGAGTGAAGCCTTTGACTGTTTCCAGTACCTGAAAAGTCTTGTGGAAAGGGAACCATAAAGGAAGATCAAGTGCTTGCGGTTGGATGACAGAAAGGAATACTTTTTCAGCCAGTTCAACTGTTACCTACAGGCTACAACATATGGGAATTTGGAGAGAATTCAGTTGTAGATATACGTTGGAGCATAACGGACGGGCAATGCTGGAGGAGAAGAGCATGCCCAAATTCTATTGGGCCGAAGCTATTCAGACAACAGTTTACATCCAAAATCGGATCAAAGAGAAGGTGTCTGCACATGAGTTGTATTTCGTGCGAAAGTTGAACTTAAGACACCTGAGGGTATTCGGTAGCCTTGCCTATGTGTTAGATAACAAGTCCCTCCAGATGGGAAGAAGAGAATGAACCAAATCGGGTGAAGTAAGTCGGTAATTCGCCGAGTCCGAAATCCGAAAATTGAAATAAAAAATCGGAAATCGATTATATAACCGATTTGGGAGACTATATTTGTAAATAGTCTAAATCAAAATCCAATCGGAATGAAGGTGTCTGCACACGAGTTGTATTTCATGTGAAAGCCGAACTTAAGACACCTGAGGGTATTCGGTAGCATTGATTATGTGTTAGATTACAGGTCCCTCCAAATGGGAAGAAGAGAATGAACCAAATTGGGTGGAGTAAGTGGGTAATTCGCCAAGGCCGAAATCGAAAACCGAAAACCGAAATCGGAAATCTGAAATCGATTATATAACTGATTCGGGAGACTATATTTGTAAATAGTCTGAATGTGCCCCATGTGGGCTATATTTGTAAATAGCTAGAAAGTTGTATAAGTATAAATACAATTAGGGCAAACTTTATGTGCGTGCGATAATAATTTTTTAGTTAAGATAGTTGTATAGTTACTCTCGAGCTTGTTACCTCTGTAACTGTTAGCGAGAGAGAATGAGAGTAGTAACTTTGTCACCGTCTATTAGACGAAGATGAGCTCGAGGTTCTTGCCTCCGAGTCTTCCTATACTCCTCTCCGTTCACTTAGTGATTTGTTCTCTTGGGGTTTGTGGTTTTTCCCTTTCGGGTTTTTCCCACATAAAACATTTTGTGTCTCTACTCTCTATATTCTTTTTTTTTCCTGTGTACCATGAGACTTGTTCTTTGCACCCAAATATACACATGAGAAACTGGTTGTGGTCGGTTACAATCCTAACACTATGTGCATGTGCCAAATGAGAAGAGAAAGAGGTTGGACGCGAAATAGGAAAAGTGCATACTAGTCAACTACTCACAGGAACAGATGGGGTATAAGTGTTATAACCCCCCGACAAACCAAGTCTGAGTAAGCCACGATGTTGTGTTCGATGAGTCGGAGTCCTAGTATGCTCTTCCAACTCCGACCCTCGACAACTCTGACCTCCCCATTTCTAAGGATGAGCCAGCGAGGCTGACATGATCCAAGAAGAAGAAGAAGATTTCGCCACTCTGGAAGAGAATCTGATTTCAGTCCGGCAGTCGGAATGAAGAGCTGAATCGGAATGACCAATAGAACGAAGGGCTGGTGAGTAGTGACGACTCGTTTGTGCATTCCCATCGCAAGGAACTGAGGAGACGGTATACGCGGAAGGAAAAGGGGAAGATGAGGATGCCGGAGTATGGAACGGATAAAGGTACATCGGATCTGGGAGAATCTGACACCAACCGGAGTGAAGATGGACCCCAAGAGTTGAGCTCGGATGCGGCCAAGAGGGTCTTGAAATCGGCTAATGGGAAGTTACGCCAATCTACTCGCCACAAGAAACAAGTGATCTGTACGGTTATAATGAACACATGGCGCACCATTACGCATACATGACGAAGGTATCAAAAGTTTGAGAGCCGAAGAGCTTTGCGGAGGCATCACAGGATGCCAAATGGCATTCGACCATGGACGAAGAAATGTGGGCACTTGATGCCAATGACACATGGAACTTGGTTGACCCTCCCCGACATTGCAAACCGATCGGCTGTAAATGGATATATAAGGTGAAGTACAATGTTGACAGTTTGGTCAACTGGTACAACGGGCGACTGTTGGCCAAGGGATACACACAGACCCACGGAATCGACTACGACAAGACCTTTGCACATGTGGCGAAGATGATGACGGTTCATGTGGTACTGATGGTAGCAACAGCAAGAGGTTGGCATCTCCATTAGATGGACGTGAAGAATGTGTTTCTTCAAGGAGATCTTGAAGAACAAGTATACATGGTACAACCACCTGGATTCTAGTCGGAGGTGAATAAGTCCGCAATATGTCAGCTGAAGAAGTCACTTTACGGCCTTAAGCGAGCTCCCTGTGCTTGGAACTCAAAGATCAAGCACCAGTTGCATAAGATGAGGTTTGCGGCCTCAAAATCCGACTCCTCTCTATTCATCCAGAAAGGTCTGAAGGGTTCGGTTTGTATTTTGTTGTACATAGACAACTTGGTCGTCACCGGCCTTGTTTAAATCGGTCGAGTAAAGTCCCAACTATCGGATGCATTTGAGATGAAGAACTTGGGGGATATTCACATCCTCCGAATGGAAGTGATCCACATCCTAGATGGCATATTGTTGTCTCAATGACACTATGTATTCAATATGTTGTACAAGTTCAGTATGACGGATTGTCGATCCGTCTCTACTCCTCTCGACAAGAACCTAAAGCTACGTCCCAATTCAGGGGTCACGACTAACCCAAGTCTATGAGATCCAGCCGACATAGGGCACTGGCTCACCAAGGAGACGCTACAAAAGATCAAGGTCAGTGGGGGTGGCTTTCAGTACCGGAGGAGGAAGACCGATTCCGGGGAATGCTTGAAAGGAACGGGAAAGCCTTTGCAATCTCGTCAGAGGAGATCGGGTGTGTCGACCCAAAGAACGTGGAACTGATGGTGATATTCACGGTACCGCATGTGCCGTGGAGTCTCAAACCGATTCCGGTACTAAGAGCTCACATCCCGAAGTTGATGGGGCTTCTCAAGGAGAAGGAAGAGATGGGGATTCTCGAAACATCAAGAGACCCTTATTCGAATTGGTGGTTTACGATGCTGAAGAAGGATGGCACATTCCGCTTTATACAGGACCTACAACCTGTCAACAAAGTGACAATCCGGAATGCATGGGTTCGACCAACCATTGATGCATTCAGAGAGGCCTTCACCGGAAGGTCGATCTACTCGGTCGGAGATCTATATTCAAGGTATGATCAATTCCAGCTAGCCGTTGAAAGTAGGGACATCACGACGATGCGGACCCCTATTGGCTTGGTTTGGATGTGTACCTTGGCATGCGGAGGAGCAAGCTCACATGGTAAATGCGATGAACAAGGTGCTAAGGGGTGTTTGGAGGACACGAAAGAGGAATCGGTTAGAGCGAACGGATGTCGAAGATTCGTCATGACCCGCATCTATGATTGTGAGTAGATACTACAGAGGCTTGAGGGCGTTCATCTTACCTTCTTCCGGCAAAAGTAGACATTCGGAGAATCAGAAATCCTGGTGGCCGGTCACCTATGTGGGCCATATGGCCGGAAATCATCTCCTGCGACGGTAGAGGCCATCTCGGCAATGAAGGAGGACTGCAGGTCGGTCATGGAGGTCCAACGGTTCCTGGGAGTGTGCACCTTCTACCACATATGGGTTCCCCATTACGCGCATATCATCGAGGCACTCTACGGCCTGTTGAACAAAGGGTGGAATTTTGAATGGGGCGAAGAGCACTCAGAGGCAATCCAAAGGCTAAAGGGGATGTTGACGGCAGCACCGGCTCTTCGAAAAGCCGTGTATAGGACAAACACGTAGATCTATGTAAAGGTCGATACTGAAGTTAAAATCGTTGCCGGCCACAACCGGTTGTACGTGTGTGGAATAATAGTCAATCTAATGGAAGGGAAAAACAGAATACAGAAACTGAGAATGACACAGATTTTAACGTGGAAACCCGAACTGGGAAAAAAACCACGTGGAGTCCACAAACTCCGAAACAGAACACTATGAGAGAAAGGAATACAATCAGAGATCTCAGAGGCAACGACCTCAAGATCCTGCTTCGCCAATAGGCGGCTATGGAGCTCACACACTCGTTCACTCTCACAGTTACGGAGGCAACAACCTCATCAACAATAACTTTACAATAACGCACTTATCTAACATGATTGCCCTAAGTACTTATATACTAATGTAACCTTTCAACTATTTACAAGTTTAGCCTTCCGTGTTGGCTATCTCCACGATTTCCGATTTCGGCCGAGGCCGATAGGCCTCGGCCGAGTTGCTCATCAACATGGTTCTTCTCACTTCCCATCTGGAGGGACCTGTTTCCTAAAAGATACGAATCTGACCAGAATCCGATGGGTGATCAATCAAGAAGATGAAGTCGGCAAGCGGTTCACTATCTAGTTCAGTGCAAAAATGTTAAGGGAGCAGCAGCGAGGATACACGTATGTTAAGCGCGAACTGTGGGGTATCATTTCGGCAATCAAGGCCGATAAAGATATCTGATCGGGACATAAGTGATAATTGAGCCGTATTGCCTATTGATTCTTGGTATGGTTTCTGGATGTGTGACCCCGGACCTGGCGATGCTCAGGTGGATTGCGTACATCAAGTCCCTGAATCCGGAGATACGACACAATTTCGGTAAAGACAATGCCATGGTCGATATGCTTTCAAGAGCACGGTTCGACAACGAGAACGACATGGTGTCAGAAGACGAAGAAGTTGGCGTGAACTTCTTCAAGTTGCCTCAAATGTCGGGGAACAAACAGAGCACTCCGACCCTGAACGAGTTCGATGAGGACGACTACGATGGGGAGTGGATTCAAGTCGGAAGGTTTTTAAGCATGAAGGTGCCAGATGTAGCATGGTCAAAGGAAGAGGCCGGTTGAATTCGGAAGAAGGCCTATAAGTTCTTCTTGAGAGACGATAAGATATGGCGGCATCCAAAGAGGCGGAACGACACTCCGGGTGGTGACAAAGGAGGAGGAACAATCGGTGCTCGTGTTGGAGTTCCATGAAAATCCCTGGTCTAGACACCGGGGAACGTGGGCCACATTCGACAAGCTTAAGGAGAAATACTGGTGGCCCGGCATGTACAAGGACGTGCACCACTTCTTGATGACCTGCGAGAGCTACCAAGTGCATTCCGGAGTTCGGCACCAAGGCGAGTTACAGCCGACCTACTTGTCAACCATACACTTCAAGTGGATGGTCGATTTAGTTATGATGCCGAAGGGGGTAGGGCAGAAGCGGTACACGGTGCTTGCGGGAGAGGACCGGACGAACCAGGTTGAGGTCCTCTCCTGCAAGATGACCGCAACTGTGTGTCGGATCCTGATCGAAGATGTGATTTTCCGGTATAGGTGCGTAGGGAAGATAGTAGCCGATCGAAGGGAGGTGGACGCGCAAGAAGTGGAGGAGCTATTCGACTTGTTGGGGCCTGCGATGTCAAACGGTTCCAACAAATTTTTGGGAGCCTCATATATCTAATGATCACCCCAACCCGACCTCAGTTATCCGGTTGGCATGATTAGTCAATTCATGTAGAGACCGACTATTGAGCACCTTCAATTCATGACTCAAATATTGAGTATGTGAGCAGCACGAAGGATCGGGGACTGTTGTACCGACTGAACAACTAGTTGACTATATTGATGCCGACTGGGCCGGAGACGCCGTAGATCGTTAGTCAACATCAGGTTTTATGTGCTCTCTTGGGGTGTGGTTATAGCGTGGAGCAACAAAAGGTAGATGATAGCGGCCCTATCGAACACTGAGGTTGAGTATAGAGGAGCCACCGTCGTGGCCTGTGAAGCTATATGGCTTCGGCGGCTGGGTCCGGATCGGATCAGAGAGCCGGATCCGCGAACCGGATCCATCCGTCAGCCGATAGGTTGTTAGAAGCCTACACACCTAGATGAGTAGGTAATCATATTTTTAGGAGATAGTGTGTAATGCTCAGTTATGAGCATTGAAGTACATGTCAGGACTTCTAGCGGTCCTTTTAAGAACTTGTATAAAAGTGTTCCCTGAGCACATTAGTATGTACAGAGTGTTATTTTCTAATTGAGTATTTTTTTCTTCTGCTCTCTCTATCTCTCTCGAGTTCTGTGCATGTTATCTGAGTTTCCATTAAACCTTCGTTTACTTTTTGTTGCTATCCGGCTGTAACTGGTTATCTCTTTTAGCTTCCGCATGCTATTCTTTTCACTAAGTTTAGGAAAATTCTGTAATTATGCCAATTGCCCTAACCCAGTTAGTATATAATTGGCTTTGTAACCTAGCTCATAAAAAGGAGTTAATAGTGCCCTACTTGTATTGTAACTTTTGGAATAAGACTGCTACATTGTGTGTGTGTGTGTGTGTGTGTGTGTGTGTGTGTGTGTGTGTGTGTGTGTGTGTGTGTGTGTGTGTCTAACATATTTTTTCTACTTGATCTTGCGTTAACTTGTTCACTTGGTGATCTTCTTAGCATAGATGTTGTTCTTGTTTTTGCATTGACAGTCTCAGACTCTAACACTTAATGATTAAACAATGATTAAGAATAATATCTCTTTCACTCACTCTCACTCGCTCTCATAGACAATGGAAGTAAAGATATTCTTTATTACCCTCTTGCTAAGAGGTCTAGCACCAACAAGGAAGAGAGATTAGTGTCTTCTCTATGAAACACTATCACTAATCTCTCTTAAGCTCAAAGGTTTACAATGAGAGAGGATATGAAGCTTAAGCTCTTAATCACTAGGGAGATCTTTACAAATGGGAGAACCCTTACAAAGACACCACAATGTTATTTACATAGCATTTACATTTAGGGTATGACTCTTTCACACTTGGCCGCCCATTAGGTTCCTTTCATATTGTCGTTTCCTCTTCATGGTTCCTTTGGCGTTACCATGTCCTTGTTGATGCGCCCTTATTCATGAACAATTGTGGTGCAATCCAAGTGCTTAACATCCCCCCCAACCTAATGATTGCCCATTCTCGGGTGCACTGTGGGAGGTGAGCTCGAGACATCGGGGGCGAGAAGGATGGAGTAGGGTGGTTCATCGGAGTGTGATCGGTGGGCGGAGGTGGTGGCGAAGACGGCGTATGGTGAGGGGAGGTGAGTGAATCTCTTGCATTTGATCAGTCGTTGTGAAGAAGTATTTATTGTGTGGTGGGGGTGGTGGTGAGAGTGCGGCGTGATCGTCATCATCAAGGGAGTTAGGGTCCCTCTCTAGGTCGACTACCGTCGGTGGTTGAATGGAGTGTGTGGGCGCAGGTGCGGGCCTCGTCAAAAGTCATAAGTTGGTACTCTTGAGAGATGTCATGGTACCTGTCTAACTCATGGGTGTCCTCCTCTTCAAGTTTAACAGGCCAGTTGAGTGTGGAAAGTTCGACGCGAACATCCCAGGCATGTTGCCACGCGTAGACTTACCAAGAGAACCCAAAAGGCGACATGTAGACATCTTTACTCTCAAGAATGGCGTGGGTGAGGTCACCTGTGATTCAGTGTAGGCATACAAGCGTTGCGAAGAGTTGTGTGTGCCAACTGGTCCTCATTGACCTACATTGTGTTAGAAACCCCTCTATGGGCATCATCCATTTGGACAAAACATAGAGGGGTGAGTATAAAATGTGTATCCGGGAAACGGGTGGCCAGAGTGGGAACTCTGTGAACATGTGTTGAAGGCTAGGCTCAACGAGTGGAACTCGTCGACCTATGTGGAGAGTGTTCAACAATTGGCATTCGTTGAACTCTGTAGGTGTTTGATCGACAAGTGAAACTCGTCAAACTTTGAGGAGATTGTCCGACGAGTGAAAATCATCGAACCGTGTCTGGATTGTTTGACGAGTGGAGATTTGTTCGACGAGTGCAAACACGTCAAACTTTGTGTGAGTGTTCGATGAGTGCAAACTCATTGAACTTTGTGTGAGTGTTCCATTGGAGTTCCGATTTCAGGAACAAATTGTTAATGTTAACCCCAAATATTTATAAACCCATGACCGATAAGATACTCGATCCCCACAATCTCGCTACTACAAACCAACACCTGAAACACATACTATATGTTTCAATAACACACAAAATTGAGTGACTTCATAACCAACAATTTCCCATGCTTCACTCGTTATATCTTTGGATCCCGGGGAGGTTTTGGGGGCACCCAAGTGTGAAACGCGAATTAGGTTTTTCATTCTTCCATATATACCTTTCATTACAATTTTTGCAATCTTCCTCTCTGCTCTTGCTAGGGTTTTGGCTGCTAGAGGAAACAACAACAACACAACCATGATGACCCATTTGAAGAAGAACAGGAAGAAGTTGTGTGAGTGTTCGATGAGGGATCACTTGTCAAACTTGATGTGACTGTTAGATGAGTGGTCACTCATCGAACTATGTGTGACAGTTCGATGACTGGTGAAGGGGGGCATAGGGGCTAAGGGAAGAAAGAAGAAAGGAGTGGAGGGTTCAAAAGGGAGGAAGGTGTGAGGGAGAAGAAATGAAGAAGAACTTTCGAGAAAATAAAGATAAAAATAACCAAAAAAGAAAAAAAGATAAATTAATAAATAATAAATAATACACAAAATTAAATCAATAAATAAGAAGAACGTTTGATCGCCTTGTGATGGGGAACGTTTGATGGTCTTATTTTGGGTAACCATGCACCTCTCCTCCTCATAAAGGCATTCGTACATTCATGTGTGTGTACCTTGTCTTTTCCTTGTGCATTTGATTGTCTTGTGACTTGGAAGGTTTCATGAAACCATGCACCTCTCCTCCTCATAAATGCATTCGGACATTCGTGCATGTATGTTCTTGTCCATTCTCTCATGCGTTCGTTCGTCTTGTGAGTAAGGCATGGTTGTTTACGTACCCGTATTTAACTTTTAAATACGTATAGTAACTCATAATTTGTATAGTATGTACTATACCTCAATGTGTTCAGTCAAATATCATGTACATTTGTCAAATACGGTCTTTAATGTACATTTGAAAAAATAGGTATAATACATATTTATAAAAAAATGTAAGTAAAACGCCAAAAAAAAGCAAAAGAATTTTCTTTTTAGTGAAAAAGAAGGAAGAATGAAGAACAAAAGAACAAAAGAGATGACAACGAAGAAGAAGAAGAAGAAGAAGAAGAGAGAAAAGAAAGCAGAAACCAATCCTGACTCTGAGTGTGATAATCACAGAAGATAGAAGAAGAAGAAGAAGAAGAAGAAGAAGAGAGAAACCTATCCTGAGTGTGATAATCATAGACGATTCCTCAATCTATGAAGGCATAATCATAAATAATTACAATTCGAAGTAGAACATCGTGATACACACTTAGACCGATTTATAGAATAAGTGAATGTCTACATCCATATTATAAGTACTTTAGGATGTGAAATGTTCAAATGTCTTATATGCATTTTAGGATGTAAAATTATAATGTACATCACAAAATTGTGTAAACATAGATGTTTTTCACAATATTACAAATATTTTTTAGAAAGGTAAATAGTTTTCAAATTCTAGAAGTATTTAATGTACTATACGTACTATACGTAAAATACGTATTTTATAAGTATTTAACATATTAAAAAATGTATTTAACGTATTTTTAAATTGGGAGGTACTATACGCATATTAATACGTTGTATACGTATGGTATCTGTACCGTATCTAACGTACCTAACAACCTTGGACTAGGGGTTGATTTAGGCTTGCCCATGAACCTCTCCTTTTCACAAACACGTTTGAATATTTGTGTATTGTGTGTGTAAGTTCCTCTTGTGCATTTGTTTGTCCTATGACTAGGGGTTGATTCGAGCTTGCCGATGTGTCTCTCCTTTTCACAAAGGCATTTGAACTTCCATGCCTTGTGTGTGTAAGCCTTCCTCCCCTACGTCCATGTTGGGTGTGTGAGCCCTAAATCCTTCCAATCCAAAACCCTAGCAGTTCCGCCTCATGATCTGCACTTAGTGACGGATTTTCACGACAATGCTTCTCTAGAGCAGCCTTGAACACTACGGGAGGTAGTCTCATACGACTAGACCAAAATTCATTGATATACTTTTCCAATATTTATTATTAGGAATATCCTAATGATGTAAAAGACCTGCAACCTTGAGCCATTGAGCCTTGTTAACTTGGCATTGGTGACATTTGTTGATGGGTGGGGGGTGGAGCCAAGATCAGCTCCAACCCCCTCCCAAGGGGAGTCAAATGTGGGAGGAGAGAGGGACAGATGCAAAGAGAGAGAGAGGGAGAGAGAGGGAATCGAGATAGACACAAGTTGAGAGTAATTTCAATATTATTTCTCTTTTTTACTATGCCCCATGGGTGGGGATTTATATAGTACAAGATTGATACAAAAAAGCCGAATGGGGGTAGTTACACCTACTTACTCCACCTCACACTCACACATTAACATTTTATATTACACCTTACACACCTTTCACATTACACCTAACCCTCCCGTACACCTATACGGGTAACAACATTTAATGACATAATCTTCTACATAATGACAAATTTTAGGCAAAAAAAATTGATTAGAGATCAACGCAATTGTATGATGTGTTCTAGGATCCCTTGTTGAGGATGCGTCATTACACACAACAAAACGATTTCCATATAGGTAATGTCTCTATGACTTAAATTCACATATAATTGTAGATAGCTCTTCATCATGAATTAAGTACCAATATTGAGTAGGTGTAAGTTTTCTTCCTCTCACATGCGATGGGTTTGCCCTCTTATTGCAAGATTGCTCCTACTGTTATCGTGATGTGGCGTGTCTAAAGGTAAATAAGACTCACATTCAAAAATATGTATGTACTTAGAAGTTAGAGGGCCCATAAACCTTGTACTATAGGTGTAGAGTTTGGATCTCTATAGCGCGGTGTGAATTAAGGGCATTTTTTCCCTTTTTCTTATTTGAAGGAAAAGGGGAATATTTGCATTAAATGCCAAAACTAAGCGCCTCTTTTTCTATAAAAGGAAGAGAAGAGGGCTTATTTCAGGTCACCTATTTTGTGGTTTGGGGTGTACCATTAGGGTTTTGCGTCTTACTTCTTCTTCTCCTCGACGTGCTTGAGGTCTTAGGGTTTCTTTTTTCTTCTTCATGAGCATTTAGGGTTCTTTGTTCTTGTTCTTCTTGTTCTCAAGTGTACATTAAGACCGATTCTCTAGTGATTGCCATTATGCATTGGTTGATTCAAAGAAGGGTTTCAACAAACTCGTACACTAGTAGTTCGAAGGGAGGATGAAGTGGCCCGATGTTAGAGTTATGATCTAACGTAAGCATATGATAAGGATAAAAGATATAAGAAATAAGAAAAGAGAGAGAGAGAGAGAGAGAAGGGTGTCGATCCACCCGACCACCCCTGAGCAAAGGGGTCGAGACGGACTTGATCCTCGATCGGCGTCCCATACCACCATCGTGGCGTCGAGTCATACCTAGTGCTGGAGCGCTCACTACAAGAGTTGACCCACCACAAGAACAGAGTCTCGATGTAGTCAAGAGATACCCAAGGCCCCCAGGCAAGTTCACACTTGGCCTAATGGGTTGTCTCAATCCTAAGGATTAAAAGTAATCATCCCCTTCTTTACACTCTCGTTTAACCCTCACACTTATCCACATGTATAGAATACTACGGTAAATTCGGGATATTATATGGTCATGCCCGTAACATACTCCCCCTCTTTAAAACATTGCACTCTTGCAATGGAAAGTTAGGGAAGTTAGTTATAAAAGTATTTTCACGTTCCCATGTGGTATTTTTGATAGATTTATCCATCCATTTAATTTTAAATTCTCGGATTATTTTAGTATGTAGATTTTTTGTTTTAACATCGAGAATTCTTTTTGGTACATGTGGTTTAGAACATAAATCTTCAGAAGTAACCAAAGTTTTAGTTGTAACTATATTGTCGCCAGAACCTATAAGTTCTTTTAGATGACTTACATGAAAAACTGGATGAATTTCAGCACCATCAGAAAGCGCGAGACAACAGGCTGATGAACCAATGCATTTGAGGACTGTAAAAGGTCCACAAAATCGTGGTGCGAGCTTAGCACACTTACCCGTAGACAATGTCTTAGAATTGGGAGGTACATGTAAAAATACCTTCTCTCTAGGGTTGAATACACGAGGTTTCCTATTATGATCCACGTAAAAGCGCACTCTATCTCGAATAGTTTTTATATTATCTCGTGCAATATGCAACATATCTTGCATATCCGAAGAAAGTTTTGCATACTTCGCTACTCATCGTGATGTATATTAACATCAATCGGGGCTCGTGGCTGAAAACCATACATCAACATAAAAGGACTATATCCCGTCGACGTATGCTTCGAGCTGTTATAAGAAAACTCCAAAATTGGGAGATAATGTTCCCATTTTGATGGTTTTGCACCAACGTATGCTCGAAGCATGTCCTCAATAATTTGATTTACTCTTTCCGTCTGTCCATCGAATTGAGGATGATCCGTGGAGCTCATGCTCAATGTAGTTTCTAAATTCTTAAAGACTTGCGTCCAAAAGTCATTAGTAAACTTTGGTTCTCGATCGCTCACAATATCCATCGGTAACCCATAAAAACAAAATAACTCGTCAACGAATTGGTAAGCCAATTCAGGAGCTGTTACCGTGGTTTTAGTAGCAATAAATCTAGCCATTTTAGTTAGTCTGTCAACCACAACCCAGATGGCATCATGACCTTTTTGGGTGCGAGAAAGGCTAACAATAAAATCCATGGATATACTTTCCTAATTATTATTGGGAATTTCCAAGGGATGTAAAAGTCCTACGGCTTTAAGTCGCTCAGCTTTGTTAACCTGACATTGGTGACATTTAGTCACATAGCCATGTCTGTAGGGGCGCATCTTAGGCCAATAGAATTCAGTGGAGATGAGAATGATTCTACGATGTATTCCAGGGTGCCCTGGTGAGGGTGCATCATGGCATTCAAAAAGAATTCTCTTTTTGACCTCAGGCAAATCTGGCACACAAACCTTACCATTACGATAGAGCAAACCATTAGCAATGTGGAAGTATTCCTTCGAGGATGTGGTGGTGTCTGTTCCAAACTCAACTCTTGCCCAGTGTTTTGCAAAATAACTGTCATCAGGATATTTTCCTCGAAGGTGATCATAAAGATCTGATGTCATTTCAGTGAAGCTAAGCATGTTAACTTCACGGATGCGACTTAGTGCATCAATGATAGTGTTCATGGAACTTTTACGATATCGTGTGGAGAAATCAAAGTCCTAGATGAGATCTGCCCATCGTGCCTTACGGCCTTTTAGGTTTTGTTGGTCACAAAAATATTTCAAAGACTCGTGGTCCGTAGCTACCACCAAACGATTTCCATAAAGATAATGGTGTCATGTTTTGAGCGCATGTATAACAACAAATAATTGCTTTTCTTGAACGGTATACCAACATTGAGAAAAATCAAGTTTCTTACTCTCGAATGTTATTGGTTTACCATCTTGATATAAGACAACACCTATAACATAATCGCTTGCATCAGTTTCAACCTCAAAAGGTTTTGAAGGATCGGGTAAAAGAAGTGAAGGAGCCTTGCACACAAAGTCCTTGAGTTCCTTAAAGGTGAGGTCTAGTGTAGCATTCCACACAATAGGTTTTGTAGACTTACGCGTTTGACCTTTTAGAAAATCAGTAAACGTCGTCGTCAATTGGGAGTAATTAAGAAGGGATTTTTGCAAAAACCCGAGAAAACGAAGGAATGATTGAACTTCTCGAATATTCCGAAGAGTGGGCCAAGGTTTGATTTTCTCAATGTGAGAAGGATCAATTTCAACTCGTTCAGTTATGAGATGTCCAAGATAAGTAATTGATTTCTTGGAGAACTCGCATTTTGAGATCGTTGCGTAGAATTGCTTGTCGCGCAATGTTTGTAAAACAAAGCAGACATGTTTAGCATGTTCTTCTAATGTATGACTATAAACTAAAATACCATCCAAGAAAATAACGACAAATTTTCCAAATTGTTCTCAGAAAATGTCATTCATTTCTTGTTGAAATGAGGTTGGAGCATTCGTCAAACCAAAAGGCATAACCAAAAACTCATTTAAATGGCCATAGCGTGTACGAAATGTCGTTTTAGGAACATCGTCCTCACTTATATGAATTTGATGGTAGCCCATACGAAGATCAAGTTTCATAAAATACCGAGCTTCCTGGAGACGGTCAATTAGATCGTCAGCCCGAGGCAATGGATATGAACTCTTTATCATCACTTTATTCAGGTGTCGGTAATTAATACACATACGCCATATGCCCTCTTTCTATTTTACCAAGAGAATAGGTGCACCCCATGGAGATTTACTATAACGTATATAAACCATTCGTAAATAGTCCTTGAGTTGCTTAGATACCTCATCCTCTTCAGATCGACTTAAGCGATAAGGAGGTATACTTATTGGTGCAACGCCAGGTACAATATCTATACGATGGTCTATATTACATTTAGGAGGTAACCCATGTAGTAGTTCACTCGGAAAAACATCACGAAAATCATTTAAGATTTCATCGAGTTGTAGTTGATCAAAATATGATAATTGAATCGAAACATTATCGATATTGTAAACGTGAATGTCCGGATGAAGTATACAATAAAATAAAGTAGAACAAGACAGCTCAAATATTGATGGCGAGGAAACAATTGAAAGAGATGGTTTTTAACACATTGAATAAAATTAATACCAGTACAAAAGTAATTGAATGATGAACTTAATCAATAGATAAAGAAGAGTTTTTATTAAAAAACCAAGGATAACCCAGTATTACATCAGTGGTACAAAGATTCATTACATGGAAGTCTACTTCCTTTATATAAGTATCAATAGAAATTCCTAATGAATGAATCGCCTCGTTGATGTATTGACCTCTTCCATCAGCCAAGCGCACCCTATAGGTGTGATCATTTACAGTGGGTTGGATTCCCCATATCTTAACCAAACGATCATTCACAAAATTGTGTGCGTTTCCCGAATTAAATAAAAATTGTAAGGAAGATCCATTGATATACTCATTTGCACGTAGTAAATCATTGGGTCCCAATACATAGTGAGGGAAAGAACATTGACAATTACTTAAATGATGTGTATAGACATGAAGGACATTAGGAATCTGACTTTTATGGTCTACAGCTCTTGCTTTATTGTGGTGCTCTTTCCATTGGAGCTTTCGACATTGTTCTTTTGTATGACCCTTCTTTTTGCAGAATACGCAAAAAGGATGTTGTTGCTTACAATCGCAATCCATGAATTTGTTGGGTGTCTTGGGTTTCCCAGTGAATTGCGATTGCTTAGTCCCGGGCACCTCGTTGGGTTTGTTATGGTCCTTCAAAGTGTGTAGATAGCAAAGAACTATTTCAACGGCCTCTTCGAAGGATTTTGGATCATTATCGTGCACTATCTAGTGATAGTCCAAATTGGGGATGCCATTGACAAAACAAGCTATTAACCAATTGTCCCCTACTAGACCCAATTTTTGGATTTGGGTTCTAGCATGGTGAACATAGTCTTCTAGCGAGGAAAACGTCCCGCTAGAGAGGTTCATTAAAGCTTGTGCGGCCTCGGTTCGAGAGGGAGGTTGTAGAAATTGGCCCTTGAAAACTGTGACAAAATCTGTCCAAGTATCGAGCAATTTCCCCAAAGTTCGGAGCCCACCACCCCTAGTTCTCGGCCGACATATGCCATCTTCGTACTATCTAGCGTGGGATAGAGCTCAAAATGAGACTCCCATCGACCCAGCCACATGCAAATTGCTTCTCAACCGTAAATGGCTTTACGACAAATGATGGTTCACCTTGACGCTCGTCGGGTCTATTAGTCTCACATTGTAAACTAATGACACCTACCTCGAGAGCACTTTGAGATTGCCGAAGTTCGGACATCTAATGACCGGTTGAACTAAGGAAATTTTGTATTTGTAAGAAATACGACTCAATCAAGATTGGTCTAAGAGGATTTCCTTGAGTTCCTTCCGCTTGAGCAAATGACATCGGGTTGTTATTTTGAGCCATTGAATGATTATTTCTACAAAGAAATAGGATAAGGTCAGTCAAATAGTGATAACATCATGTCGTGATGTAAACATATCATGGGCAAACATTAATCGATATCATGGTCTCATATCAATACCCCTCTAGACGTATGAGATGAGGTTCAAGATCACGTTACTATGGTAACACAAAGGTGTTTTAAAAACCATGTGGGTGACAAATGAATGTCTTTCCCTGATCTCTATATCGATTTTTTCATGGCGGCTCCCCGAGGCTCAACCATTTATGTTTGCGGCATGAATAGTTTATACACGAAAAAAATGTTAACAATAAACTATGTTTCTATGCCCACGTATATGGTTTTGGCTCTTTAAGTCCTATTACGAGGACCCCGAAATGCACTTAGACCTAAAGTCTAAACATGTGTTATAGTCATATCTATCAACGATGTTGTATGATCTTGGTAATATTTGAACTCGAGACCTCGAGAACAAATACATTAAACACTTGAGCTAACCAAATAAGTTGCTCGTGTTAAATGTTTGGTGTTTTTTGCGTATAAAAGATATGTGAGGCATTTGCTCATATATGTTTTTTTAAAAGAAACATATATGTCAAGAGTCCCTATTTCCCCCTCGTTTACCACAAATTATGTTGGTACATTACCTAACCTCAAGTCTCATAATTACGATGGCATATGCCAGAGTGCAACCTAATGGTCAAGCAAAATGAGCCCTCTTTTCGTAGTAGGCCCACGTGGCCCATCACATGGTTACATCATTACGAATGCCTTTCATAAGAATGATCTCATGGTGGCATCGTATCCATGTAATGAGGGAGGGATGTTGGATATGTGTGTCATAGGGGTGACCTCACATGAAGTGGGCCATGCCCTACGTTCTCAACATCATTGTGGCTATGAGCGTTTCGTTACGTAATGAAATCGAAGTGACCAACAGGGATGTCAACAAAATTACTGTTGAAAAAAAGGATGGTGACTACGCCATTCTCGCAAAAATTTGACGGCCACCAAGATCCTTTCCCCAAAAAGGACAACATTTAATATAGAAATCATGTAATAACTAATATACACATATGTATATTTATCACATATATACGATCAAATACGTATACACGTGACCACATATGCATATATTTAAAAAATCATAACATCAAATAGTCAACCTATGATGAAATCGAGGCATATAGCCTCTACGCACACGAAACATCCAATAATAAGGGTTAATCGTAATACGCAATTGAGGTATTGACCTCTTACGCATACGAGACCAAACGCATATCATTTACAAAGAAATCGAGGTATTGACCTCATAGGCATACATAACATATGTACGTGAACGTAATACGCAATTGAGGTATTAACCTCGTATGCATACGACACGAATCAGATATTAAATATATGTCAAATGATGTATTGACCTCATACACATATGTAAACGTTTTATAAACCAATTAATTACCACTAGACAACATCATTGAATCAATGAAAAACAACACATATTAACTATAAATCATTAGATTGGGAGATGAAAGAATAGAAAAACAAACAAGAAAGAGTTACCGAAGTTCCTTTGTTGATTGTTGTTTGGATCAAGGTCTACCACACGTGGATTGATCACCATCCATCAAGAAGACCAAAACAAACAAAGGAAACATTTGAAACATAAGCTCTGATACCAACTGTTAGAGTTATGATCTAACGTAAGCATATGATAAGGATAAAAGATATAAGAAATAAGAAAGGAGAGAGAGAAAGAAGGGTGTCGATCCAGCCGACCACCCCCAAGCGAAGGGATCGAGACGGACTCGAGCCTTGATCGGCGTCCCATACCATCGTCGTGGCATCGAGTCGTACCTGGTGTTGGCGCGCTCGCTACAAGAGTTGACCCATCGCAAGAACAAAGTCTCGACGTAGTCAAGAGATGATGAAATGGGGGTAGCTAGGCCTCATATTTATAGCAATACCCAAGGCCCCCAGGCAAGTTCACACTTGGCCTAATGGGTTGTCTCAATCCCGAGGATTAAAAGTAATCCTCCCCTTGTTTACACTCTCGTTTTGAAGGTGAAAAAGTGAATTTAAGAAAAGGGTGTACAGAAAAGAGGGAATAGAGAGGGCAACAACAATCAAGCAACTGCATAGGTAAGGAGGGGATGGCTTCGCTCAAGACCAAGATTCGAGACGACTCCTCAACATAGTAATGACTTACTCATCAACATCTCTTTTTTAAATGCTCTACGTAATAACAACTTGTCATTTAGTTACATTTCGAGCTTCAAATCCACAAAATCACGACAACAATGTCATTAAGTCTTGATTGTATCATTATATACCTTTTCGATGTTATCTTACCCTCCACTAGATTGTATCATTATATGCTTTGTATACACTTATTCGATGGGTAATGGAAACTATGGTGTAGTTGTGTTTTTAAAAAAAAATCTTGATAGCTTTTGTCAATCATGTTCAAATTAACCTTCATTTTCCCTTGATTGACTTTAATTACACTCTTTTTTATTAGTTGTGCTTGATCTCTAGTGTGGAACCATTATTATATTAGCAACATTGGGCAAAAATCATTTTTTTCAAAGCCTAATCAATGAGTATCCTCCCACATGGATTGTAATTGGTTTATCAAGCCTAATGGCTCGATTTCTTCTATTGTTGCTCAAGTTTGGCATTTGTTCCATTTTGTAAGATCGAATAATTGCTTAATAGATAAGTTCCCTCTCTTTCAATGATAATGTTATGAAAGTTATGGTTGTTGATTGAAATTGTTGATTTTCAAGCTTGTTTGTCAATGACGATTGTTCCATTGTCTTGTTGCCTCTAACATATAGTGTAAACCATCTCTAAAACATGCATAGTTCATGGTTTATCGATTGGAGAGATCAATCTTGTACACACACATATGTGCATACTATGATATAACATTGTGAGTATTAATATGAATGGACACTTACACATATCTTTATGAATTAGGAGTGCCACATGATATCATTTGCACTTGCACTAAAAGAGATCCAAGAAAAACTTTGCACTCCAGTATTGGGATCTATTGAGAATTGCGCTCTATTCTCTATTGAATATTGGCCATGAATAAAAGTAAGTCCAGTATTTTTAATGGAATTATTTTACTATAATAACATGAATACTAATGTACTAATTTTCTTGAGACATCTATTATCTGTTAGTTTCTTATCAAATACGATCTTATTTCTTAAATTTATATTAAATTGTTATAACTCTACTCGTATACATCTATCTTCTATTGATGTTCAAGAACCCTAGTGATTCCATCCATGCATGCAACAATCCATCCTGAATTATCATGACATTATAGGAGTCACAAAATAGATGGTTAAACATTATAGGATACCTCACTTATTAGGTTTTTGTTCCACGAGGCATCAACAATATCTAAAATCATTTTTTCCAGTTGTTGGCTAAACCAACATTTGCAAAAGATATTTCAAGAATACATTTGTGGCAGGCATTTGGATTTTGAAATGGAGCTTGAAAAAAGAGGGAATATAATAATTGTACAAACTAAACAATATGGGATTAATGTATAAAAGAAATAACAAGAAAATTAAGAGAGCAAACATCCATTGTCCTATTGAATTAATGTTGACTCTTAAGTTGCCTTCTAGAAGGGAGATGGTAGACCTATTGAGAGACCAAAACCAAAAAATCCTAAAAGTCCTTTGTATTTGAAAAACTATAAAATCAAATTTGAAACATGATGGAAGACAATATGAAAATTATGAAGGAGAAGACCACTTTAAATGCTTTCCTATAATACAATCCTATGGGATGAATATATTGACAATGAAGTGTAGGTGACCAACTTTACTATCATTACTCTTGCATGATATATTCATTATATGGGAGTTCTTATTTCGTAGAGAAAATCTATGAATGGAATTTTTTCATCCACTATTGTAACCCTCTGTTCACAACTAAGGACCGAAAATCTATATTGTACGTATGATTATAAGTCATGGTTACAAATGCTAAACTTGTAGTTCAAAACGCAACATTTAACAAGGTATCTCATCTCATGAAATATGACACTCGCACATGACATAGTTGCTTCCAATACACCATAATGAGGATTCACATTTAATATGATGATTTGGACACATGATATACTTCTAGTTTACAACAAACTACCTATATTTTTATTAAAAGCAATACTCTTGTTTACAAGATGGCACTACTATGTTTTTCATGTTCTAAACATCTAACCAATTGCGTAAATTATGTCATGGAATAGAGGTTTTAAGTTCCCAAAGTGGATTTTGAACTTCTAAGTAAAAAGAATTACTTTTGTGGACTATATATGGTTAAAGTTGAAAAAAGTTATATACTAGCTTGACAATTTCTACATTTTAAAATGCGATATATACACTCTATAAGACTTTGTCATAATTTGGATTTTAATAGGTTTTTCTCTTAAGCAACAACATTACAACAAAATACACTTGTATGGCATATAATAAATCCTATAAAGTTGTTCCGCGTTGGTGGTCCACTGAAGACATCTATATCTACATAGAACATTTCATATATTCGATAAGTATAGAACCATGGAGTGGAGTCCACGGTAGAACTGGTAAACTCATTTCACATGTGGAGGCCAGGTGGGCATTTATCACCCACGGAGAAATCCTAACCTGCCATGGCCTGGGCCTGGGCCCTGCATCTAATATGGACACACCCATTGGATACCACTTGTCATGGTGGTGGTGCATGTGGATGGGGTTTTAAAGCATGTTTTTGGTTTATTCATAGGCAAACGGTGCCCCACACTCTAGTATCTTCTGAAGAGTCCTAATTTTGGGAGGAAACTTGGGAAGACTCAGAAAAACGTTCTAGACAGGCAGACCTGAATGAAAATGACTTTGGAATCAATGAACAAGAAAGATGAAGAAAGGGATATAGTGGAGTTTGTGCTTCATTATAAGTAATGAAGGCCCTGGGAGGAGATTGGAATCTGCACCTTCCCTTCACAATACAATTCCTTCCCATTTCTCACTCTCACTCTTTATGATGGAAGAGTATATCAGTAGTTTTCAGTTTCAGCAGCAAGCATTGATGATGGTGCTCCTTGGAATGATGGCAATATGGGTGATGCAAACTATTGGGTTCTTTGGTCGGCGTCCACGGTTGTCCCCACCGGGGCCTTGGCCATGGCCAGTCATCGGAAATATGGGCTTGATGGCGGGGTCGAGCGCCCACCGGAACCTTGCGGCCCTCGCCAAACAATATAACACCCCCCTCCTCTCCATCCGCCTTGGCTCCACTCCAACCTTGGTAGCTTGCAATGCCGCCACGGCCCGTCAATTCCTCCGAGTCCACGACTCCATCTTCAGCGACCGCCCCACATTCGGCATGCCTGCCCATCTTCTCTTTGGGAGTCGCAACATCATCGGATTCCAGAACACGTCGGCCCGCTGGCGCGAGCTCCGCAAGTTGTGGACCATGGAGCTCCTGAGCGAATCACGGATATCCGAGAAACGGCACGTGCGCCACGAGGAGGTGGCCCGAATGATTGCTGTCATCCGCTCCGAGTACGAGCAACCAAAGGCCCCTAGTCCTAGCATACCCCGTGCGCTCAACGTTCTCACGTGCTTGTCGCACGTGACCAGCAATATCATGGGCCGGCTACTGCTGTCGGAGCGATTGGTGGACACGATGAGCGAGGCACACCCTTTGCACATGATTATTGAAGAGACGGTGAACCTCATGTTTACGCAATTGGCAGGCGACTTCGTGGCCTTCCTCTCGTTTCTCGATGCGCCCACCAAACGGCGAATGCGAGCTCTTCGCCAACAAACAGATCGCGTGTTGGGCTCCATCGTGGATAATCGTCTCCAGCTCCGCTCTCAAGGCCGTCGCTTCGACGACATCCTGGACATCCTCCTTGACCACACACAAGACTCTGTGGATAGGGAATCCCGAAACTTCATCAATGGCACCCTCCTGGTAAACTATATATATATGTCCTATAATAACTCAACGTGTATATATCAAGAGTTATTTGGAGAGTTTGATTTATTGGCGTGTCTAAAGATACCAATGCAACACACTTAAAAAAAGGGGTAGCATTAAGAGTGATAACTTGGGGTTGGTGTCAACCATGTCCCTTGCGTAGTTCTAAAAGAAACAAAACTTAAAATATTGATACCTCCCCTACTTTGAAAAGTAAGGGATATGGATCGATACAATATGATTAGGGGGTTATATTGGCTAATTACATGGTTTAATATGAAACCATTCCCAATTGGATATGAACTAAACCTAATCATTACTAGGTAAGGACATAGTGGTACTTCCAAAACTAAAGGTAGAGTTTATATTAGTATTTCATACCAAGCCATTGAGATGCACAACCTTGCAATGTGAAGACACTTTGCATGACGTTGGTAATCCAGTCACAGATGCAATGTAGATTACGATATCTTTGGTTTCCCCAAGCTAATAAGCTTGTTGATTCATAGTATGTCATAGAAACTTACTCATGTTGGTAACGCATCAACGGTATAACATGAACTCCACAAATGAGTGATAGACCTTGTGTGTCTGAGTTTATGTTAAGAGGATAGATCACATCCATAGTCATTAAAAATGTGTATTTTATGTGCATGATATGTTTTAGTGTACTGTGAAGTATTTAACATGCATTCTAAATTTTAGACCTATTATTTCAAAATATTCCACGTATTCTACGAATTTAACCATCGTTTTACGTTTCTTAAAAGTAATACTAATTTGGCCAAACAAAACAATCGTTTGATGCAATACAAAGACGAGAAGTGTTTAATGACATTCTACAAGTTTTATTTTAAAATACGTATTTTGAGTATTTTTTAAAATGGTAGAATACATTTAAAATATTTCGCATTCGTATTGTATGCATGGTGTTGTTACTTGTATGCTAAGTATTTTACAACCATGATCGCATCATCATACTATGCCAAGGCATTTACTTTTGTTTATTTGAACATCAACTTCTAAATTTTAGGAACATACAAATGGCTTTTGAATTTTTCGATTAGTTAACTAGTACATTTTGTACGTTTAGGAAATGTTTATAGCAGGTGTGGATACCTCAGCGAACACTATGAATTGGGCACTAGCAGAGTTACTAGCCAATCCAGATGAGATGAGGAAGGTACAAGAAGAGTTAGATGATATAGTGGGAATGGGAAGGATGGTGGATGAAGATGACTTACCAAAGTTGAAATATCTACGGGCAATAGTAAAGGAGGTTTTCCGGTTGCACCCTGTTGCTGTAATGATGATTCCACACACATCCAAAAAAGATTGTGAGATTGAGGTGTTGACGACAAATGATGATGGCACATCCAAAATAGGTAACTATCACATACCATCGAGGACCAGAGTTTTCATAAACTTGTGGGCAATAGGGAGGGATGAACATACATGGGAGCAAGCAAATGAGTTCAAACCTGAACGTTTTATGAACAGTGCAATAGATCTCAAAGGCCAAAACTTTGAGTTACTACCTTTCGGTTCAGGACGCCGCATGTGCCCTGGCATGAACCAAGGCCTTCAAATCGTGGAGCTTATTTTAGCTAACATACTTCATTGTTTCCATTGGTCCCCTACCACTACTACCATAGACCTTTCAGAGTCTAAAAGCACCGCAGGATCACTAACCTTGGCAACCCCTCTCCTTGTTTTCCCAAAATTCCGCTTACACATGAGTAACTAGCTATATTACTAATTCTATAACCTGTATCACCAATTATTAATGTTATCTCTTAGCCTAAAAATTTGAAAACAAATCTTAATTATTTCATGTAGTAATCTAATATAAGCCATGATTAATTGTAATCCATCTCTATTAATAAACATCATACATCATATTAATTTTTATTATCTAAATCTCTCTCCCCCTCTCTCTCTAGAGCACTTGAGCATGAACCTTAAGCAAGTGCCCATGTATTCTAAGATAGTTGAGGATATGTTACAAATGACAAAGATACAACATGGTGCCACACTAGAATGCAAATGAGAAGCTTTTAAGAAAGTCACTCTCTCTTGTACAAACAAATGTTTTTCGACCAACCGCACATCTTGGAAATGCACCAAGAAATTTAGGAAAAAATGGTTTGATAAAAGAATGTCATGAAGCTCAAAAATGCCTTATGGTTTTGGATATAGTTAAGCATAAAGAAAATTACTAAAAGCATTTGCATGAGTATAAAAGGCTTATTTAAAGAAAGAGAAGAATATTGGAAGTTGCTGAACAATTTCTTCAAACGCAAGAGAAAGCACATGCATGTGCTAAATTTTGGGGAAATCTAAAGGGGACACGTATTGAGAGTTATGGTGACTTAAGTCTTCACGACTTGTCTATGGATTGTAAGAATTTATATGAGTTATCTCTTGCCGAAAAGATGATATGTTATGGTTCTCTTTCACATATGTCTCCCTTCTTTACAATTGAAGATATATGCATAGGACTTAAGAAACTGGCCTCTTGAAAGGCAAGCGATCTTCAATGGATAAAGGTTGAAATGCTCAAATGGACGGGAAAGGAAACACATGTATGGATAAACGATATGTTTAAAGAGGCATTGCAACATGGTATATCGTATGATTGGACTACAAATTGGATCAAACCTTTACGTAAAGGTGGAGATGTAAATAATGTAAACAACTATTGAACCATCATGGTTGGCTCATTAATGGCAAAATTATTTGGATGTATAATGGAATCAAAGCTAAGTGTATGGGCTGAAAAAAATGGTAAGAGAGCTTATGGACACACTTGGCTTTTGAAAACACCATAGCACCATTAATCACCTCATCACCCTTCGAGTATTAATGGAGGAAAGTAGCCTTAGAGGTAAAGGTTTATATTGTTGCTTTCTAGACTTCAAGAAAGTTTTTGATATGGTGCCTCGTGAGCATCATTGGAGGCGAATGGAAGAACTTAAGGTGCCAACTAAATATATTGTAAAAGATTATGTGCGGAAGCGTCAGACAAACCGGCTTTGCCGGATAGCAATAGAGAGAGAGAGAGAGAGAGAGAGATTAACACATAGAGTGTACGCGGGAGAGACAGAGAGAGAGTAGAACGTTTAAATCTATTACAAAACAATAATAGTTCCCTGTACATGAAACGTGCTCAACAACATTATTTATACAAGTCCTAAGAGGACTGACAGAAGTACCGGGTACTTCAATGCTCACTCGAGCGTCTGACACTAACTACGAGACTATTAATTACCTAGTAGTCTAGGCTACTACTAGGCTTCCAGTTACTGTTTGATCCAGCTAACCAGCTCCCCAGTGCATCGGCTCAATTGCTCGTTGGCTCACCGATCTGGCTTATCCTTCCAGATGCCGATCCTACTCAGGCTTATTCAGCCAATTCAGATCCGGTTGAGCTTGCCGCTCAACACTCCCCCCCTCAAGCTCAACTTGAGGCCGGATCGTAGTGTCAGTCTCCATGGCAGCCGGTCCTTCCACCTGGCTCCTCCTAGCGTCACTCCGCCTCACTCGCGCTCCTCATCTGGTCCGGTCTCGTTTGTCGCGACCCTTCTAATTTTGTGCACCTCGACCTCCTCGGTCGGCTTGTCTGCTCAACGGGCCCAATTCAGCTCCCTCGCTGTTGTGACTTGCTCTATATATGATAAAGCATTGCTTTAAAGAGTCTAATCTGCCAGTCGTTAGGATGGATGGGTAAACACCCAATCATTGATTTCTGCCTAGGAAATGATGAATAGATTTTGAGGCATG
Organism: Azolla caroliniana; assembly: GCF_043228905.1. NCBI lineage: Eukaryota > Viridiplantae > Streptophyta > Polypodiopsida > Salviniales > Salviniaceae > Azolla > Azolla caroliniana. The sequence goes on along the minus strand of NW_028230436.1, from coordinate 24,993,683 downwards.
TTTCAATCCTAATCCTTCCTTCCTCTCTGCAACTTATTTATCAAGTCCAGGAAAAGTATTGTCTACCTCGATGCGACGGAGCATCTACATAACACACATCCGTGTGTACTAGTTCCAGTGGCACTTCTCTTCTTCTCGGTGGTCTTGTGTGGAATGTTGCTCTGTTTTGCTTTCCAACTAAGCAATCGACACACTTTTCCATGTGCACTAATCCCTTTACCTCTGGTAGAAGTTTTTGATCGGCTAACAGATGCAACCTTCTCACTCATGTGGCCTAACCTCTTATGTCGTATCTGTCTTGTCGAGTTGGCTCCCAAATTCACTCCCGACTTGCATTGTCGAGCTTGCATCATATACAATGTGCCTTCCTTCTGTGCTCAGGCCACATAAGATTTCCTCGACAAAACTTCCACTTTCCATTCCGAAGACTACCATTGTAGCCTTCACCGTTCAGTCTTCTAGTCGATATCAAATTCAATCTAATATCGGGGACATGTCGAACATCTTTCAGAGTCAGTCGACACCCTATCGACGTCGTCAAACAAACACTTCCGATTCCGGCTATCTTGCACTCCCCACTGTCACCCATCTTTACATAACCATGATCACCGGCTATATAAGTCGAGAAATACTCTCTCGACAGAGTTATGTGGAAGGATGCACCGGTGTTGATCACCCAAGTGCATTCTTCGCTTGCAAGATTTGCACTTGTCTGTTCACAAATGAACAAAAGTTCTTCATTGCTCGTAGCAATGACTGAAGTGTACTTTTCTTTAGGAATCTTCCTGGGTTCGACATTATACCGACACTCTTCCCCTTTTTAAGGTGTCGGTAGTCCTTCTGGAAATGTCTAGGCTTTGCACAATAAAAGCACACAAGCTTTCCTCTGGACTTCAACCTGGCTTGAGACTTTTCTCTCCTTGGTGGACTCCTTTGTTGGTTCCTTCCTCTGCCGATATGTTGAGTCAAATTTGACTCCGACTGGACTAGGACACCCTTGTCCTTCCTTCTCGCTTCCTCATTCAGGATGCTTGTCTTCACCGCTTGTAAAAAGACAAGTTCTCTTCTTGACAAGAGGTGATGAGAGTAACCACCAGGTTCTCCCAGCTATCCGACAGTGTGCACATCAGTAGGATGGCTTGCATAGCATCATCAAGGGGAAACTTGGTTGTAGCAAGTTGATTTACACACCCCATGAATGTGTTGATGTGTTCGACAATGCTCTCACCGTCTTTGTATTTTAGCCGTACGATCTTTCTCATCAGTGAGGTTTTATTTAGGACGTTCTTCCTCTCATATAGACCTGACAACTTCTATCACATCTCGTGGGCATTTGTGTCGTTCACCACATGCTGAAGGACACTTACATCGACGCATTGTCGGATGGTGGCCACTGCCTTTCTATTAAGAAGTTTCCATTCCGATCTAATACCCCCTAAGTGTATTTATACTTATGCCTTGTATGGGCTATTTACAAATGTAGACACTACTGTCATTCCTATTATTATCTAATATTAATATTAGTCTTATTAATCAATCGACACATCCATGGATTGTCAGGTCGGTCCGACTAGTCGGCCCGACTAGCTAGTCGTGTCTTCAACCTCAATCAACTCTCTCTAAGTTGACTCCTCAAGTGTTGGCTCTCATCCGATCAGTCAGTTGCTCCCTGTCTTCGATTGTTAGCTCTCTCCGAGTGGTCAGCTCCTCCCACTAGAGGGACATATTCCTAACACGTCTCGATTTCATCTCCTTTGACCCAGTCACGAACTTGGAAGTCAAGCAATTGGTGGTGGAGGTTGGTGAAGTCGAGTAGATTTGCGATGTGTTCTTTCTGTAATTTTGCGTACCATTCTTGTTCTTTCTGTAGTTTTGCGTACCATTCTTGTTCTTTCTGTAGTTTCGCGTAGCGTAAGCACTAGTTGGAAGACCACCTACTTTGCCCAGCGAGTGACTTCGACCGCCTGGTCCATGTGTGCCCAAAGCGCCGCTACCGCTTACTCGTCTTTCACCCTAAGGGTTGCTGCCACTTGTCCCTCTTTTTCTTGCAGGGTTTGGTTGTAATCCGTCATCTTCGTGTCGAGTTGCTTTAAATGCAATTCAACTTCTTTCTGCTTGGATTACTAGAGGGATTCACGAAGTTGGGCGATTTCATCTAAGGCCTCCTTGTTGCACTATTTGGCCCTTTCGGCAATTGTGGTCTATGCTTCCAATTCCTTCATAAAGTTGGCAAGTAGGGGCGGGGTTGTGGTAGTGGGGAGTGGTATGACGTCGACCAAGGTTATGTTGGTGTCATCCGGAGCTATGAGGGCGAGCGGGGCTTCCGGGTTGGGGACATCGATGGATGTTGTAACAGTGAAAGGAGCGTCTTGACCGTGCCCGGCTATTTCCAAAACATGGCGTTCGAGTTCGAGAAGCCTGCCATAGCTCCATTGCTAGGGTGTCTTGTTTGTGTGCCTACTTACTGCTAGAGGCCATATATTTGACCGCACGGGTCAGTCTTCGCCAGTTCTTGGTATACTTCAACCATGGTGGTATTAAGTTTCAGCAACTCGATTAGCAGGTGACTGCTTTGTTTGTTGCGCTTCCGGCTGATTTTTTGCAAGGCCGTGTCTTCTTCCGATTCAATCTTGCCAGGACGAGTGCTCTATATCATAACCATGTCTGCATTATCGTCCAGCAGTCATGTCACTCGAAAGAGGTCCCGTGGCACAAAATGGCTGCTAGCTCAAAACTTCCCCGTGTTGTTAATGTATCCGGTCACTATTTTGTTTTTTCTTTTTTAATAATATTTATTATTATTATTAGATAGTAATATAAAACAAAACGAAAGTTTTGTTTCTTTAGTAATTATTACCCTTACTTTATTTCTTTAAAAGGGTAAATGTAAGTTATGTTTTTTGTGAGTAAAGAAAGAAAAATAATATTATTATTAAAGAGGAAAACAAAACAAAACAACCGTTTTTGTTTTGAGAGAGACGAAGAGAAGAGAGGGTGGAAAGGAGATATATATATATATATATATGGGAAGAGGTGAGAACAAAGGAGGTGTGTGAAGCATTGTGAAGCATAGTGAAGCTTCGTGAAGCTTGGTGCTCAACTCATCTACTTCCAATCTCCTTTCCATCTCCGCTACTCAACGTGAGATCTACACGGCCCTACTCAACGTGAGATCTACACGGCTACTACTTCAACTTGTGGACATTCTTATCCGGGTTTTCTTCTCTCTTCTTTTCTCTTATATGCTTGAGAGATAATCTTATCCCTTCCGGGTTTTCTTCTCTCTTCTTTTCTCTTATATGCTTGAGAGATAATCTTATCCCTTTGGATTATTGCACCATCTTTGTCGGTAGTACTATGCTACATGTCTCTACTTATTTCTAGTATATCTAGAAGTAGAATTTGTACTTGTGTTGTATCTCTTTGGTGATAGTGGATTGGTTTTGGACTTTTGTCCTGTGGTTGTTTCCCTCATTGAGGGTTTTTCCACGTTAAATCTTGTGTAATCTTTGTTGTGTCATTGTGTGTGTTTCTTGTGTTTCTTTTTCATTATAATTGAGCATAAAACGTGACGCGTGTTACACTCTTACGTGTCTATACCTCATCATGTGCCCACTACCAGTTGTAGGTCATCGCCTAGACATAGGGGCGGATTGAAGTGGGTAGAGTATGGACAGATATTGAGCCAGCGTGGAGAACAACTTCTCCCTCACCTGTAGGGCGGAGATTCCTGTGCGGAGCGCCTCACCTGTCACAGAAACCCCAATCGATCTGGCCTCCTTTGTATGCTGCTATATAATGACCCCAACCTTTTTCTTTGGCATGCCATAGTTTATCGGATGCACACACAAGACCTCGAGTAGAAATTTTGCAAATTCTCGAAACAACCCGTCTGGGCCTCCTTTCGTTATGTATGCTTTAGCCAAGGAGGAGTATTCTCCGAAATAGGATTCTAGGACCTTTTGGGGGTGGAACATTATTTCAATATTTGTTGATGTTTTTGTTGTTTTTGAATGCTTGGAATAGAGCTTCAATTTTGTTCGATGTATTTTGTATAAAACAATGTAATTTTTTAAATCTAGATTTTGACCTCTATATTTTATTTTTTAAAACGCACTTAATAGAATGGTACACTTAGTAGACACGCACTTAACCGAATGGTTACTATATTTAACATTTAGGTATATACAACATCTAATGAATCTTACTATATGTATTGTAACTTAAAGTTACTCTCCGAAATTGCTCACTGTTATGTTTAATATCATACTTTCTTTTTTCTTTTTTCACCAAAAAAACACTACTTCACATTAGTTAGCAAACAATGTACATCAAAGTTCAACCATATTCAGCAAAACTCATGCTTCTCCCGACAAAACTAATCATAATCCCCACCCCCTCATTTATAGCAAAAGTATCCCACCAACTCTTTTTACATGGTAACTTACTTGTACCGCAGCTATACATATTTACATCTCTTCCTCACTAATGGAAGCCATTGGTAGAAACAACCATCTCGGTGATTGGTAGTTCCATTTAGACCCTAACAATGATTTGACCATCATAGGAGAACCACCCCCTTTCAACAAAATCTTTGACCGAGCCCTTTCTGCTTCATCTGAGTCCCCCCTAAATCGAGTCATATCGTGTGCGCATCCAAGATTCCAGCTCGAACCATATGTTTAGCAACACCTCACCACTTGGGAGCTTTTGTTGTTGAAAAAAAAACGTACAGCACTTGGCCCAAATGTGCCAGACCGATAAACACGCCATCATCATCTATATCTCCTCAAAAACTGCAGAGTTTGTGTCAAGTCACACACATTGGAACACGCAGCCACCCTGTACTATAAATCCATGACCATGTGGGTTTAACTGTTCCGTCCAACGCTCCCTTGTTAACTTCAAACCTTGTAAGGACCCCCACACAACTCTCCCATTCACAGCGCATGCTACCACTATCTTAAGACTCCTACTCCAAATGCTAATCGCCTTTGCACAATTCCAAAAATAGTGAGGTATTAATTCCAAAGAGTGATCACATAACTTGCAACCAGCCTCCCCACCATGACACCTCATCCACTCCCATATAGGTATCGCCTTATGGCTAAGAAGTCACAACCAAACCTTTATTTTTTCTAGCATATCCAACACCCATACTCTCCTCCAAAACGACTTCGACAAGTCATCTGATATGCCTTCAACAAGTCATCTGTTATGCGAGTCTGAGCAGCGCCCATTGATTTGGAGCCAATGATTTTCCTTCCTAGCTTGGTACTATTCTCAAAAAACCCCTCCAGTTTGTTCGTTCCCGGTTTCTGCCACCATACCTCTAATGGATCCCACTCCAAATCACATAGGGGCTTGTTGTCAAATAGCCATAATTTCATACTTAACTTACTAATGCAAAAAGTACATATTTTATGTATTCAAAAAAACTCCAAAGTTCATATGTAGCATAAAAGACTTAACATATATCCTTAAATTAAAAAATTGTTAGAAAATCCTTCTAAAAAAATATTGTCCCCTTTTTTATTACTAACAATCGGCAACAGTTTGAACCGAACCGAACCGCGAAACTGTGGCTTAACAGATTAACAGTTTCAACAGTTCGGTTCGGTTTCAACTGTCAAAAACCGTGGTTTAAACGGTTTAACAGTTTTTTTTTTTTTTTATTTTGTAAAAAGTTTAAAAATAATAATAATCTTTTCATTTTTAGACCTTATTCTCACATTTTAGGAACATCTTTAAAATTTTAAAATTTTAAAATAATAAAATTTTTAAAATTTTTAAAATTTTTAAATTAAAATTTGACATCTGTTGAAAACCGAAACCGAAACTGAACCACGAAACTGCGGTTTTTATGGTTTAATGGTTTAACGGTTTGAAACATGTTTGATGGTTCGATTTAACGGTTTCGCGGTTCGGTTCAGTTTGGTTCAAGTTTCAAATTTTTTAAATGGTTTGGTTTGGACCCTCTCGAACCGAACCGAACCGTTGCCGATTGTTATTTATTACCCCCTCTTCTAAATTTCCCTAAGCAACACTAGCCATGCTCTGTTTCCTAATACAGGAATAAGTTACACATTTGTGTTTATCTCTATGAATTTGGAGCTAAAGATTCAAGGTAACATTGAACCATGATTTTTGTCCATTTTAACTAAAGACTTAGTTGCATTTTCCTCATTTTTAGCTGAAGCTAAAATTAAAGAGTTTGGTGCATTTTTGCAAATAGTTTCAAAACTTTTGTGTCAATAGGACACTATGTGGATGTCCTTGTGTACTTTATATTGCTTTGATGTTGTTACAATGTGTGCTACTTTGCATGGGTTGCATGATCCTGTTTTTTCAAGGTAAGCGATATAGATTGTTGGGGTCTTCTTGTAAACAGTTCAGTTTAATCCCAAAGTAAGCATATTTTTCTTGTATGGACTTAACAGCTGTCAACAATATGGGGTGATCTAGTGTTTAAAATCATAATTGTTTCACATTGTAAGTCTATTTTGAAAAATTGCATACAATATTATATAATGTACATATTTATAAGTATTTTACAAATATGAAAACCATATTTAAAGTACTTTTACTTTGGGTGGTACTTTTGGGTTAAGTACTTCCCAACTACAATTTCATCTATAGATGTGAATGTTTTTATAGCTAAATTTTATGAATCTCAAGGTAGACTATGCAATTTAGCCACATGAGAGACACATTGTCACAAGCACACAATCTACTTAGTGATTATAGCAAGTCTCTATCCTCCCTTCATGATGTGAATGTTTTGAATGTCAAGGTAGACTATGCAATTTAGCCAGATGAGCGACACATTTTCAAAAGCACACAATCTACTTAGTGATTATAGCAAGTCTCCATCCTCCCTTCATTGCTAAGTCTAGCTAGATAGTTTTTGCTTATTAATTACATACAATTTATTTGCATGTTTGATTGATTTAGTGTACTTAGATTATATGTATAGAGTTCTCTCTTCTTTGAGAAGATATTTGATGACATCAAGATTGCTTTTCTATGATTCATAGAGATCGGCCCCCACACTCATTATTACCATATTATTCTTTGCCTCTTACTCTTCCATGAACATGTACAACATCACAAAACTTTAAACATGCAATTCAATTATTCATGGCATCCAACATGTGTACAAATTTATATGACGCGACTATGTAAGTATCCTCAAAATGTGTGCATATCTCCATAGAACAAGAGCAACAAAACATACCTGATGAGCATAATACTTTATCTAACTTCCATTGTCACATGATTGGGTGTTTTATGCACAATCCCCTAGAGATAGACTATAAAGACACAATTTGAATGCTCCATTACATCAAACATACTAATGATTTTGCTATCATTTAAAAAGAATTGAAATATTGGAACATAGAAGCTTTAAAAGAAGGTCATAATATGGAATGGACATTTTGTAGAGGAACCTAGATTTTAAAACTAGTAACCTTATGCCATATGTTTTTGTAGCATGGTTACAATAAATGGAGCGAAGAAGTTCAATGTCATGAATCTCAAAAGATAGAATCGGAGGATATGCAAATGCACGAACAAGGGGATGAGTGGATGTGCAAACAATCATGTGGGAGAATGAAGAGAGGGATGAGGAGAAGATTCAGTCAAGAGGAGTTAGGTGAGTAGAATTCGACAAGTTGAGTTAAAAAAGACAAGACAAACTAATGAGATATAAGGGTGCAAGGCAAACTATCTGTTTGATTTGAAAGACAAATTAATGTACATCCAAGATTTGTGTTGATCTATTTAAGATCAAGTGAAGAAGGGTAGACCCCACTCCCTTTTACGTACATGTGAGCATTAACACAAATGACAATGTCATACATTTTTTTGAAAAGAGTTTACAATCCAACAAACACCACAAAAATGATGCTCCACCTTTTCTCCCTCTTTATATATCTACCTTGTTAGAAAAAAGAGAATTTCATAACCATATAACAATTCAGTGCTAATATCAATGAGTATAGCTTATCTCCTTTAGCTGATTCTTTTGAAATTATATGAGATTATGCCATCAATCTTATTCACTTTTTCCGCGAGAATTCTAAAGCATCTTTGTTTCGAAGTAAGCTTTGGAATAGAATATTTACAAGTACTTCATCATTAAAAGCTAATACATGAGGAATGCATGATTGAATTTGGATAAAGCATGCGTTGTACAACCAAGTTATTTAATGGGAAGAAACAATAATAAATTTTAAGGTGGACAATATAATGGAAATGATAAGTCGAGTGTATATTAGTTTCTATTGATGAAGCACCTTGCTAATTGAGTTCAATGGAGCCTAGTTCCATTGAGTTCTAGAGGGATTTTGTTCATAGGCTTGAGCCTTGTAAGCAATCTAAGAGTTAAATTACAAAAGTGATAGCATTTGATTCAAAACCATTATATTTATCTTCATAATTGTACACTTTTGGCTGCTTGGCATGGTTGTAGATAGTAGTGTCTCATGCCTCGCAGATTTTCAATTTTCATGAAAACATTTGACATCTCGAACAACATAAAACTTCCGATCTTCAAGTTACAATTATGTTTAGAAACCCTTATGTCACATGGCTTGGATTGTCTTCCATATGACTACAAGATAAATAACAATGCTACTAACTAAACTTACTATAATGTCAATTCACTAATCAAATTGCTGATGAGCATATTCTTATTAGTGAACTCCTAGGGAATGATTGATTTTATGGAAGAATCATTCAAGTTGAGGACTTATACTATTAAACGGATTGGAAATCTCATCATGATTGAATTCAAACGTTTTGTGTGAATCATGAGTCAAGAATGAGTATCGCCCATAGCTTGCTGGGGAGATCCTTTTATTGAAGTAAAAAATAAATGACACAAGTTCATGTACTTTCTCATACATTCTACAGCACCCTCAATCGTCCATTATATACAAAATGTACAACATACAACAAGCTTTCCAATAATGGAAACAACTACTCCCAATAGACCAGGGTCATCACATAATCCGGTTCAAGCATATAATTAGAGAAGTGAAATAATTTGTTGAAAGAAGATTAAAGAAGTTATTGGTGCCCATGATATCATCACACCTTTTTTTAACCATGGTGATATAGCACCCCATTGCGATTCCCCTGTGGTGGTGGTGGGTTCGATAAATCCTTCATGTGAGAATGAAATGGAATGTCATCATGTTGATGATTCATAATGCTTCTAGGTCTACTCAAGCCTTCTGCCACACCCAAGAAGTCTAGCAACTCTCTACTATGATTACCTTCATGTACTACATGAGCACTTGCCACTTGAGCTCCAGTACTAACACTCAATTGTGGTACTACCCATGTTTCCATTAACGATGCTGCATGCCTACTACCATGACTTGATGAGACATTCAAAGTTTGGTCTCTAATGCTGCTACTACTGATCATATTCAACCTACTGCCTTGATGTTGATTCACAAAAGTATTGCAGCTCCCAGTAGAATTGGTACGGTTAGAGGTAGATGATAATTCAAGTGAGAATGGCATACCAGTTTTAATGCATGATACTCTTCTGCCCATATTTGGTGTCTCCATATCCTTTGACATATCCTTCAAAGCATGTGGTTGATATTGTGATTGGAAAGTGCTAGTGGTCGTGGAAAGACCGGCTGACTGGCTTTCCTGGACCTCTGAACTAGTTGTGATGAATGAGCTTTGATCTACCACATTCAATGCGCCCCCAAACTTCTGCAAGAAAGAAAGGTTGCTTGCCTTTGCACCCATCTGAGCGGCTTTCTGGAGTAATGCCGTTGCTGACATCGGAGTACCGCTAATATAACTGCCTTTCGTGCTTCGAAACTCATTCGTTGTGCTCGAAATGCTAGTACCAGGCTTCTCGTGAGAATGACCTAGCATTAACTCGCTAGCCTTCATGTATTGACTCTCACCATTTTTATGATTATTATTTTTGGTACTTTTTCCTTTTGATGGGGAGAAAAGGCTTGCAAGCATGTCCATAGCATGACCACTAGCAGATGGTGCTGAATCGACATCCAGGTTGTTATTCCTGGTACTAATATTATCTCTCGTATATTGCTCTCCATTGTGCAATCCATGCATCCTAGACGATTTATATTCCATCTCATCAGCTTCTTCATTACCTGGCACTATAAAGGAGGATAAAGATAGGCATAACATCGGATCCTTCCTGACCTCTGGAATCAGCTTATCTTGTATTGATTGGAGCCGACCATCTACAGATGTGGTGCCATCCTCTGGCATATGTAATTTTGATATATTAACATTCACCATTGGCTCTAAACTAATTGCATCTTGCGGGGTAAGAGCTTCTCCGGTGAGTTGAGAAACCGGGGAGGAAGTAGAATCCATCGTAGTTGACACCGGATATTCCCCTCCAGAGTGATATTCATTATCAGGGGCATCAACACCATTACCTATATTAATAATGTTGCCCGATTCTTGAAGGTCTGAACCTATGATACTAGATGATGACTTTTTTGTTTTGTCTATCAGACTCTCATTTAAATTTGAAATATCTTGCATTATCTCCCCATGTTTGGTTGGTGATCCTTGATAAGTAATATCTTCAACAGCCAATGCATCGCAAAATGCACGGTGGTTGATAAAGCTATCCCTCCTGCCCAATTCGAATCATGTCAAAAATTACGAAAAGTACTTGGATTTCCCAGTTTCTATTATTACGAGTATTAATAATACATTAGAAAACATTAATGTAGATAAGTTGTTGTGATGGGTTCCAGTAGTCAAATGGAAGTAGAGGGCTCGAATCTGGAATTTCATAACTAGTTAGCTTTTTCAAACCTCATGACATTGGCCATTCATCAGATAAATGCGGAATACAGGACTACAACTACAGCCACACCCATATGTATGCACCACAACCTAACACCTAATGTCCTTCGAACCACCCACCAAACATATCTCATCTTAGATCTCCATCGTGCAGAGGAATAGCAATCCCTTTCTTGCCATGCAAGTAGCTGGGTATGCTCCACTTGATCACCTTTCAGCCACAAACTCTATAGGAGCTCATAATATTGAACAATTCAGGGACAAGATAAAGGAAAGTGGGGGGTGGCGGGGTCATGGATATAAAAATCGTGTGTGGAATATCCTGGGAGTTATCTACTAGAAGTGTCTACAATATTCTACATAGGGAATAAAGGTCTTGAGTGGGATATCTTGGAGTTATCCCAAAGTTTTAGTAGTCCAGTTAATCCATATCCGGAGAATCGAGCCAATAGATACTAGCAAGGGCCTCACTATAACCTAGCACATGAAGTTTCCAAGGCCTTGCCATGATACAAAGAGCAGGCAGATCGGCATCGAGTCATATTTAATGAGTCAATCAAACTATTGAGGGTATGTTTTGAGCTAATGTGGCAAAGCAGCATCCAAAATGAGAACAATATCTCCCTTGTTAGCGTTTTCTTATAACAGCTCTAAACAAATGTCAACAAGATATAGTGGGACATAAAGATCTTCTTGCTTGAATATCTTGGGTGCATATCTTCATGTTCATGAAAGTGTCAACCCCTCTACTGCCTTGAGCAGCTTCCCCTTCCTTTAAGCTTCATCGCCCCTATTGATATTTCAGGTGATGCAATGGGAAAAAATGTTGTTATCACAGTAGGTAAATGCTCGCATACATCAGGTGCCCACACATGTAGGGTTCAAAGTAAAATTATGACCCAAGCCAAGCATGCTTTGCTCGATCGCTTGATATGCAGGATCATGGGACAAAAAATCGACCAGAATTTCTTGTGAGTGCAGTATGCATTGAACTTAAAATCATTCGCTTAAATTATGTTAAAAAACTTGTTTCTGTTAGCCACCTTATTTAATCTGAGACAACATTAAAAGGCTTGAAAAAATGAAAGGCAACGATGGTGGCACCTCGAGAAGGCGGTGCCGCAGTAGCACCGATACTCACGAGTACCACACACTTTCTGGTGTGCTTTCCAGTCAGAATGGACAGCATATCTTTTCGAGCATCTCTCGCACTTCCACTTCTTTTCGCCATGTTTCCTGCAGAAGTGCTTCTTGATGCCAGTAAGGTCACCAAGGGCACGAGCAGGGTCATGGTGGACACAACCCAGCTCCGGACACACGTAAACTTTCTTCTTCACTAGAACATTGTTATCAGGGCTGGCCAGGCTTTTCAACCTCCAAGGTAGGTTGTGGCCCCTCCTATGCAACTGCAGGTTTTGATCTCTCTGGAAGCCCTTCTTGCATACCTCACATATGAAACGGTTCGTCGCAAGCAAGCTTCGCGGGGACAAGGCTATGACCTCTGCTTCTGGATCTACACACAAAATATATATATATATATATATATATATACATACACATATGTATGATACCATGAATTAGGTTATCAGAATCTGTTGAATTCAAGGGATTTGGGAAGATGGAAAGACTTGAAACCGGTAGATTGAGACTTAAGTTTTTTGATTACCTGGATGGCCAGCTAAGTTTCTCTTCTTCTTCTTCTTGAGAGGGGCCAAATGGGCTGCAGCCCCTGCAACCATTTCCTCATCCTCGGCACTTGATTGCATATAGCTTCCTCCTCCACTATTGGCCATGGTGTGTGCACACACAAGCATTCATGAGATTTATCCAACCCAAATTGATCTGCAAACCCAAGATATCTCCAAACTGTTCTGCAAATCCTTCTTTTTGGGGGGAGGATTATGCTAAGAACGCAGATTAAACTGAAGCATGACACTCAAATTTTCTATTTGCTCTGTTACATTATTATGTATATTGGGGGTGGGGGGGCACATCATTATATGTGTGGAGAGATGTTGGGGGGCTAAGGTCATGAAAAGCAGCCCAACCCAAATGTGCAATAATAAAAGCATACATTTATAGATTGCATTTACCAAAATGAAAATGATTTGAATTTATGAAGGTGCTTGTTGAGAGCACTAGGATGGCTCATCACTATCACCATGCCAACATAATAATTTAGAGAGATAACACACACACACACATATGTGTGTGTGTCTATGTGTGTAGGATTGGTGTCCCTTGCTAAAACAAAAGGTGTGTAGAGGGAGTATGTGCACGTGCGTGCGTGACACATGTACATTGTGCGCAAACTCATGCGGACAAGCGTCGGGGGTGTAAAAGAGAGAAGATGTAGATATAGACTGGGACTCTATTCTCCCTTTCCATACATACATACATACATCATGTTGCGGAGAACCCATGAAAGTATGGGGCCACTTTGGGCTTTTTCTTCCCAACATTGGTACCCCGCTACATATGGGGCTTACCTTTCCTTTTACTGCCCCACAACCCCCCCTCCCCTCCCCTCCCCCCCCCCCCCCCCCCCCCCCAAATCCTCCCACGACAATTCGTGGAATGACACTGTATGACCATGGCCCACTCAACATCACTTTGTAACACCATTCTGTAAAGTAGGTGTCTTCTAGTGCTCTTGACTCATTGTCCCATTCCGTGTTGTCTCCTGTAAGATGACTTTTGTATTACATCATACATTTCTTTCTCATTGAGTACAACTTCGTGTCTATATTTCAAACACTAATGTCCCTTTCACACACAGTGCTCTCTCATTGAGGTCGACGTCAGATGTCACATCCACCCCTTCATCTTATTGTGGTGTAGCCAAAGTTTCCATTTGTTTTACCTAATTTAAGAATTCCATGAGTTCTCTAACGGGCAACCCTCGACCGGACACCTTGAAGGGTGTTGTTATGGAACGAAATCTCGACAAAATGAGGGATCATTTGTACGGATCAATCGCATCATTACAAAAAAATTGTCACATGAGCCACCTTGGAACTTGCAATTGTTTTATTTGTCTTATCAAAATATATGAAGAAATGGGACTGAACTAAAAAATATTATGCATATTGAATACTAAATGCCTTGCTGGCACGCTTAATCTATAAGGGATTGTTGGATTCGCATAGGCTTTTCACATGCATTATTTATCAGAGAAAATGTCAACAATTGTGGCTGAATAACTTTTGACCACATATGGATTAAACAACTTTTTTAATCTTATTTAAGACATGCTCACAACAAGAATATTGTCGATCCACAAAAATTGACGCATGTCGTTAGTAAATGAGTTTTTTATTTGTGGAGCAAGTATGGAAGTATGACTTTTTATCCCGTAGAATAGCATAATTCACACATGCAAATGCATAATTTAGTGTTTCTAAGAAATTTGAAAGATGTGTCTGTCGCCAAGTTCCACCACTTTACATGGGGGTGAGAGGTTCTCCATGCCCATCACCCATATGCATGTCTCATAACAATAAACATTGCTTTTTCTTATCCAATGCATCTTGATCAACTTTTTCTTGGTAGATATTTTTAGGGCATCACATCGCATTATACTTTAGTTACAACTTTCCCTTCTCGTAAAATATAGTATGCCATCCTTTGACATTATGGGAATATAAAATTTGCACCATTTCTCAAACATCATTTGCCCTTCACATGGTCATCAATTACATGTATACCTTAGTGCAACCAACACAACTACCATCGCCAAACACATATCACTTGAATATTGCCTTTAACGTCCCAGAAGCATAGTACCACTAGATTATAAGAATATTAACTTCCATCTACTTTGGCAGTTTGATTGATGCCTTTTTTCATTGATATTCCCATGTTTTTTGGTGGTTATATTTGTTTTTATTTCCAACTATAGAATTCATAACCATTAAAGAAAAATAGCAATTTTGTGTTTTCCTAGAAAGGGTGCACACTTTGCATATGGAAACGAGTCCTTGATGAATGTGATTTTTTTAAGGCTCGCCACATAAGACTTATGAATTTCATAAAAAAACAATATGAGCTCCACTTATTTATGACACTTAAACCACTTTCCCCAACTTTCTCGTTAAAGAGACTTAGATGACTTCGTACAAGTGACACATTATTGAAACCAGAAGCACAAACAAGTGGTTATTGTTATGCTTCTTGGTTTAGGCCCTACTTCTTTTTGGTTTGGGTTCTAGCTCGTTAGGAAAACCTAAATATAATTGCATAACCATATAAAGTGTCAAAGGAATCTACCAAATCATATGGAGTTTGCTACTCACTTTCAAAGGAAATTGTTCAACTTCGTGGAGACACAAACATGACTTGTTGTTTCTAGATTACCTCAACCATTTGGTTTTGTTTGAAAGAAATTAAAACCACCTACATTCGTTATGATGAGAAGAAACAATGATCCCACGCGACACGTTACCTCACCATCGTTGATTTCTCACAAATCTTGAATGTGTGATGTCTCCTTGTTCAACCTATGAGAAAATTTGTGGGCATAATGTAATATGCTCGTGTGGATGAAAATGGATAAATAAATATATGAAGGGTGGTCATTGTGTCTCCAACTTTATATTGTTTGTGTGCACATCTTTCTTTACAAAGTTAACTATGCCATGTGTCCACTTTCATGATGCTCTAAATTTCTTCACATTTTAGCAAGCTTTAATTTCTATTGTTTTTTTATTGGCAACATTCTCACGCCACCAATATTTTTCAAAGAAAAGGAACATAAAAAATTCATCACATTTGAATTTTCGTATGACATTAGAGGTCCTATAATAGTTGCTTTGGTAAAGATTCCACTCTAAAGATTATATTCTTATGCTCCAAAGTAAGCATTTCATAATTTTCCTTCAACTATAGAGAATATCATAATCAACATTTTTATGTCACACAGATATTTGTAAATACTTGAACAAATGCATCTACCTCTTGACTTTGTGAGGCGTGTGTTTAAGGTATGTTCAATTTATAGAAGAATTCCATGGATAGTTATATGATCTTCATTTTATTTTCATAAGATGGGTTTATTAAATTTTAATGGCTCGTTCAATGTATTTAGCGATCACAAACACATGTATCATTCTCAATAGTACATATGCATCATATTTCAATCAAATCATTGCAATAGTTTTACGAACATGAAAATTCATGCTTATAATAATATTACACATGCTACATATATGTATATAAGTGATTAAGCATGCACATGAGATATAATGTTGTGACTTAGTTTTGTGATTCCAATAGTTCAAAAACTTGTCTATATCATGTGTCCCTATGAATTTGTAGAGTTCATTGTTGTCAATAAGTTCAAGATGCATAAAAGAATATGTACATTGTTCTTCGTAAACTCAACATCATCAATTCACCTTCATTAAGGGATGACAAATCATTACAATGTAGGTAAATTTTGTTGTGGTCGAATCATGTCGACATGTGGTCCATGTAATATGCATGTGGTTTACCATATAAGCAAAACCAAAGGATCAACAAATCCACATGACAATTAAAAGGCTCAATTTCTTTCCATCTGATGCTTCTAAAAACAGAAAACTACATTTGTTCTGCACTTTCACATGTACGGCCATTAGTTATTCCCTCTTTATAAAAACAAACTATTAATTAACTTTCTAATTTCTGAAAGCTATACCTTAACTATAGTAGTTCTTTTGATAAAGAAATAGGGGACATAAAATATCACAGAGATATAATAGTTCATGAACTCGTTAATGTTTATTGGAAATGTTTTCGACACTTTAAAATAATTATTACCTTTCCAATTATCACATGTTTTACAATGTGAAGTTTATGACAAACATGAAAATAATTGTTAGCAATGCAAACATCATATATATTCATCAATATGAAATGAAATCCATCTCCCATTTGAACTACATATATCATCAAAATACATATGTGCGCATGCAATTTTAGTTGAGGACATCAATGTTCATGAACTTCATGGAATGAATATTAGATTCTCTAAAAGACTACAATAGATAAGGAAATTAAAACTTTGATGACTATATATTCTCATATCAAAGTGATTACTTGAATGTTGCACTTTAGATAGTATCCAACCTTTAATATTCATTTCAACCATGATGAAAATGTGTGCACGTTGTTCCCTCGTCTAAAATGTATTACAATCTTGACATTCGCCTTTGATTCATCTATTGGATTCTTGGCTATCCCAATATCCATAACTAAATCAAACCGTGCATCCAGTAATGTTAATGCAAGAGATATGGAGTGAAGTTGTAGCCACTCTAAAGAGCCAATATGATGGCCTCATGGGCGGATCTGATGGAGTTGAAAGACAACGACTAGCCTTCATCCAACAATGGTCGTCCTCTCCTTTTATTGAGTCAGTGGGTATCCACATAAGATGGAACTATCACGTCCCTATAGGGGTTTGTATATAACACTCTCATCTGTAAACATTTTATAACTAATGGAAGGAGTTTTATTTTGGGAAAAATAAAAATAAAAATAAAAATCCATAGCTAGATGGAAGCCACACATTATTTGTCGTGTTCACGTATTTGGACCTTGATAAGGTTGGTTATTTTATTAATGCACAACAATATTCTGAATCATATGAATCTATGGGTAAATTTGGCCTTTTTATCCTCCATGTCTAAATACCCCAAAGACGATTATAATTTGTGACTTGGTTGAATTGAGTGTAATAACCCTCAAATATCCAAACCTGTCTTTTGTTGACTTTGTTTAGCCAAAGAAATAAAAGATCCAATAATCTACTTGTTTTCTTGTACAATGTAGAAACAACCACCAATATTTGTCACAAACACCTTGTGCTTATTCACAAGATCATACGCATGCTAACTAACATGTAGACATTTAGAAAATGTTATTCAAAATGATGCCTACATCGTAAAATCTATGGTGTGTGTGAGCAAGCATGTGAGCATACTCGGATAATAATGTTTTGAGTGTATGTGTGCATCATTATGTTTTGAGTTATGATTGTGTGTACGTATTTATGACTAGGTGTATAACTGAATGTTTATACCAAGTATGAGTGTAAGTGTTTGATGTGTGTAAATTTGTGTGTATATGTGTGCTTGTAAATTTCTGTGTGTTTTGTATATGTAAATGCGTGTGCAAGATTTTATGTTAAATTTTGCAAATCTCTAGGACATTTTTACAATTTAAATGATTCCACGAAGAACGACCATTTTTATAACTTTGCAATTTTTGGGTGTTTTTACAATTTATGAACAAAGTCTAATCTTTTGTATAGGACATTTTTGTAGTTTGTAAAATTTCTATTGTTGCAATTCAACTCACAATGCCCAATTTCATGAAAGATGGCTATGTTTGTAATTGTCCAAACTTTTATTTAAGTAATTGTGATGTTTAACGTCACTTGAAAAAATGTTAGCGTCGTTTAACGTCATGGTAAAAAACTTGGGTCAGTTTTCAAAATCAATTCTCTATATATGAAAGGAGTATTTAAATTTTCCTTTTTCCTCATTCTTTTATGCTCACTCTTCCTGGTAACGTCTGACATTGCGTTGTTGGATCTCTCACCCACCAACTCTCTCTCACATAGCTCTCTTCTCTCAGAACTCTCCACATCAAAGTGCATACATACATACAAACCTACATGCATGTAGTCATATGTGCATAATAAAATACATACAATCATATGTGCATGCAATTGTATATGCATTATGCCAATGCCAACAACAATACCAACAACCTACTTGACTGTAAGCAAAGAGAATTCACTAAAGTTGAGCTTTGCGAAGGAATAAATGTGGAACATTCCTTATGGATATGTTGTAAGTAACCTAAGTATGCCATGATGGCATTATGCCAAACATATCATATGAGATCAGTGTGTTACGCTAGTTCATGCTAGGCCCCATGCAAGAAAGCCTCATGGCTTTCTTGCTTAGCCATGGTTAAGGGGAGACCTTCCAAAACCCAACTCTTAGAGTGATAGTCATAATGCAATCACTTCGATGTTGAATCCCGTCTTCCATGCAAAGATCAACACATAAAGGTGCACTTCATACAAGGCTACATTGAGACGAACCAAATTATGTTGCTCAAGGTTCAAACATAAAAAATATCACAAATGTAGTTGATGAAGGCTATTTTTATTACTTGCTTCAAATGCATATAATGGAAATGTTGGATGGAGGATTATGGTAATTGCTTGTTGATCGCAGGTTGTAACTCTTAAAAGGGCGTTGGTGTTTGGTGGGAGATTGATATAAATAGGACACACTAGATTGAAAGGTTAACTGGGTTGGCCTAATGTGAACTCTCCAAGACTAAGTATATATGGAGGGTTATTGGTCTGCTATATGAACAAATGTTTTATCATCGATGAGGAGGCCAATCTTAATCTATGGGACCAAATCAACATATCAGCTTTCATACGACTCCTTCCTAAGGAGGGGATAGATAGATATATTTTTAACATCCATAGGAGATCAATAGCAATCTATGAGATGAGGCTTAGCCCATGGCGAGGATCGAACTTAGTTTTTCTCAATTTTTGACTTTTGATATATGATGTCAACCACCAAGCAAACAACCAATGGAATTTCATTATCATTTTTGAGGTCAAATATGACTAATGAGACAAAAATATAACATTTTCACACAATACATTTGAAAGTGGCTAGTGACTCATGTTGTTCAACACCTATATTAATGAATGCCACAATTGAAAGTGCACACTATGATTGTGAGAGAAAGTCATGCATGGATTGGGTTTGGTTGAATATATGTGTAAACCATGGTAAAATGCGATCTAAGGTATGGCTATTCAGAAATCTTTTCTCAATGGAGTGTTCATATAAGAATCTAAATAAACATTTCTTACTATTGTAATAAGAACAAGGTAGAATGATAGAAGAGAATAACAAAACAAGAGAAATAAGAGGAGAATGTAATTATATTTTACAACAAAGACAATAGTACAAGAATATGCCGAAGACTGGTGTTGAATCAAAACGAATTATCAATGACTCAAGCACATTCTTATATATCATTGTTGGACCAATGCATGCTTGTGACCTTGAAACATGCATAATATCCAATTAGCATTCATGCAAGCATGCCATTTGGAGATCATGCATTAGCTTATGCGAGGTGGTGACATCTTGTAATTTTATATTATAATATATATTATATCAACAAGCTCAATAGGAATTGGAGGAAAAACAACATGAATTGGAATAGAGCTTGAAGCATAAAGGACCTAAAGTGTTGCATAGACTACTAGATGCAGACACATATGAGGAGGGAGATTGAGGCGAAATGCAACTTCATTGAATCTTTGGTCAATGATAAGGTATGGATCTAAATGTTGATAATCCAACTTGGTATATGGTTGATGTTCTGTATGTTACTTCTTAAGAGTCATACATGATCCGCAACTTGAAACTTATGTCCTTCAAATTGATGACAATCTTCAAACTTCTTATGTGTGGCTTGAGCAATATTAAAAAGGTTGGAAATGACAATGTGAATGAGAAAGAACAATGTGAACCTCTTGAATTTGAAGTAGAAAAAAATTAGAAGCGGAATATTTTGAGTTTTCTAACTGCTCAAGCATCGTCAAATGGGGATGATATGTAGTATTAACAAGGATTGTGTATATCCAGTCAAAGAATGTACATAATTATTGTAAGCAAACTCCCCAAAGTACCAAGAAAGATAAATTGTTTTGGAACACTCACCTCAGTTATGTCTAGATGATCTATTGACTTACAAGATCCATGTTTTGAGGGTGTCATGATATGAAAAGACTCAAACCCGTGACCTTATGTTACATGAGTTGAGCTCTTGACCATTATACCTTCTATTGAAATACGAAAAATATTATGTTCATTCAAGTTTTATTATAGAAAATTCATGTATATTCCAGATTTCTCTGGAACATTCTAGAAACTTCAGGAGTACTCCTAAGAACACTATAAAAGGAGGTGTAAAGAATCAAGAGATGGATTCTTGTGAAGCAGAATAGGTGTGAACTGTGTGTGTGTGTGTGTGTGAGAGAGAGAGAGAGAGAGAGAGAGAGAGAGAGTATACGCAAGGTTAAAAGTATATTAACAAAGGAGAAAGACTCAACACTATACAAGGTGGGAGGAGGGTGCTTTATGTAGTCACCCTCTCTCTTCATTAACTACAAGGCTCATGGAGCATGGGGAATGTGAAAGCTCATAAGTTATGTGTCATAGAATATGATTCTATGACTCATACTAAATGCTAGAATACAAAGAGGTGACTTAATGGTGACTCTTGACCGTTGGAGTGTCTATTCACCCTCAAGGTGAGTTCACACACTAGACCAAGTTGAGCTTGATTCTCAACACGCCCCCTCAAGCTCAAGTCAGGTCGGTTTCAGACGGTATCCGAAATCCGCTTCGACTCGCATTCCAGAGTCCATGTTGACTCGTGTCGACTCACTTTATGCGGAGTTGCGGAATCCATGCTCCAGCTTGCGTTGTGTGTAGTTGCGAAGTTTGTGCTTCGACTTGCATCTTTCTTCGCGGCTTCGTTGCGTGGTTGCGTAATCCACGCGTTATTGCGTAATCCACGCGTTATTGCGTAATGTCTTCAATACTCCCCCTCAAGCTTGGCAGGTCAGGGATCGTCAATCCGAGATCGGTCATGAATTGCCATAGCTTGTCGGCTCCTAAGGCTTTAGTGAAGATGTCGACCGTTTGAAGATTTGTGCTAATGTGTTGTAGGTCGATATCGCCAGCTAGAACGCGCTCTCGGATGAAGTGATAGTGCACTTCGATGTGCTTTGTCTGCGCGTGGAACACCGGGTTCTGAGCTAGATAGATACTACTCATGTTGTCGCAGTAAAGGGAAGTCGAATCCTTGATGGGTACGCCCAGATCCTTCAAAATCCTCTTGAGCCATACGGCTTCACACGCAGCTACGGCTGCGCCCCTGTATTCCGCCTCCGTACTCGAAAGAGCGACGGTAGGCTACTTCTTGCTACTCCAGGATATTGCTCCGCTGCCGAGGGAGAAAACAAATCCGGAGGTTGATCTTCTATCGGCTTTGTAGCCGGCCCAATCGGCGTCGGTGTACCCCTCGAGTCGTATTGGCATCGCAGTCTTGTAGAGGATACCGCAATCCATTGTGCCGCTCACGTATCGTAGAACTCGCTTAGCGTAATCCAAGTGAGTATCACGCGGTGTTTGCATGAATTGGCTAAGGAGACCGACCGGATAACTGAGATCGGGTCTGTCATGAACACATGACCATTATAGCATCACCCGGACTTGAACCTCGAACCTTGTAATCCATACTTGAAAACCTCAACCATTAAGATAGCTTATTGTTATATGAAACAATAAAAGCTACTTCTTGTATTACATTGATTATTGTAAAAACTCTAGATTATTCTAAAATGTTCTAGAATGTCCTAGAGCATTCTAGGTATAGAACATTCTAGAACATTCTAGAAATCTCTAAGCTATTCTATAGGAACCTATAAATAAGGGCATACATGTATTCTCAAATCAATTCGAATCAACACCAGTCTTTAGCTCTCATTACATATCTTGTATCCATTCTCTTTCTTTCTCTATCTTATACATCCATTCTTCTCTTAGTATTTGGTTCCTTTCTTCTCGTGTTCTCTAATATCCTTCTTCCATCACTCTATCTTTTATCCTTGGTTCTGACAGGGTCGAGTGATCGTGAGGTAGATGAGACTCCCGATGAGTTGCCGATACTGAGTTGGCTCACACGCTTTGGTGTCGGAGTTCGCATCTAGTTTGAGATTACGATCTAGCGGGGTTGCCACGGATTTGCACTTAGCCATACCGAACTTGTATAACAAGTTGAGGATGTAGTGCCGTTGAGAAATCATGATTCCAGCCGGAGTCCGAATTACCTCGATGCCGAGGAAGTAGTGGAGTTCCTTCATGTCTATCATCTCGAACTTGTCGGAAAGGAGGGATTTGACCTTATTGATTTCGACGAGATGCTCATCTCCAATGACTAGGTCATCCACATATAAGATGATGACAATCGGACTTGCGGAATCGCTTCGAATGTAGAGGGAGTTGTTTGATTTTGACATACAGAAGCCGATTTGATGAAGATATTGCGTTATCTTCGAATGCCAAGCACGTGGTGCTTGCTTGAGGCCGTAGAGTGGCTTCTTGAGTCGGCATACAACTTTAAGATGGGTGCTCGAGTTGAAGCCGGGTGGTTGTATCATGTACACTTCCTCTTCTAATTCGCCTTGTAGAAAGGCGTTCTTGACGTCCATTTGATGGAGGTGCCACCCTTACGCCGCGGCAAGCGCAATTACGGTCCATACCGTCGTCATCTTTGCCACCGGGGCAAAGGTCTCCTCGTAGTCAACTCTGTGCATTTGGGCGTAGCCTTTCGCTACGAGTCGCGCTTTGTAGCGGTTGACGGAACCGTCAGCGTTGTACTTCACTTTGTAAATCCATTTGCATCCGATCACCTTTTTGTGTGGTGAGGTGGGAACGAGATCCCACGTCTCGTTCTTGCGTAATGCCTGCATCTCCTCGTTCATGGCTTTGATCCATCGCGGATCCTTGGCTGCTTCAGAGAATGTTTCTGGCTCGCGTACTGTCGCCACCTTCATCATAAAGGCATAGTGATATGCCATGTAGTCGTTGTAGTCGAATCGGCTGACCGGATTCTTTTCACGGGTGGAGCGACGGAGCTTTTCATTCGAAGAGATGAGGGCTTTCTTAGCTCTGATTGGAACATCGAAGCCGCCGAACTCACTGTCAAGTGAGTGAGTCGACTCATCGTCATTGAAGCGATCGTCTTCGTATTCCGCCATTTTTGCCTTGCCTTTGTCCATCTTCGGGCTAGGCCGTGATGTGCTCTGATAGCTCAAAGGCTCTTGTGGTCCGCTCAGTCGGGTCGTGATCGGACTTTATTCGAACATGCGCGTAAGGCGATCGTCATCCTCTATCTTTGGTTCGAAGGATTCTGGGTCGAGCGGAGTCGGAGTCGGAGTTGTCTCTGGTGCGTACCAGGATGCAGACTCGTCAAATACGACGTCTCGACTTACTCGAGATTTTTGAGTTGAGGGGTTGTAGCACTTGTACCCCTTTTGCTCCAGTGAGTATCCTACGAGGATACATTTCTCTGACTTCGGGTCAAGCTTTTGACGCTTCTCGTCGGGGATGTGCACGTAAGCTATCGCGCCGAATATCTGGGTGTGCGATAAGTCCGGCTTCTTTTCGAAGTATTTTTCGTGCGGAGTGACCTCGTGCATGCTAGATGTTGTGCATCGGTTCATTAGGTAGACGGCCATACTTGCAGCTTCGGCCCAATATGACTTGGCAATATGCTTCTCGTTCATCATGGCCCGCGCTACTTCGAGGATGTGCCGATTTTTGCGCTCGGCTACTCCGTTTTGTTGCGGAGTGTGTCGGCACGTGAATTCTCGCCGAATTCCTTCCTTTCGGAGATACGCCGTGAAATCGTCGGAGAAGTACTCCTTGCCGCCATCCGATCGAAGGCATCGTACATGTCGGCCCGTGGCTTTCTCGACTTCATTCTTGAATTTTTGGAAGTGTCCAAACACTTCGCTCTTTTGCCGCATCGGGTAGATCCAAGTGTGCCTAGAGAAGTCGTCGATGAAGAGCATGTAATATCGGCATCCGCCGAATGTAGCCGTTTGTGCCGATCCCCATACGTCGGAATGGACTACGTCGAGTAGACCTTTGCTCACGTTCCGCTCATTCGGGAATGGGTGTCGGTGTTGCTTGCCGAATTGGCACGCTTCGCATACACCTTCAATCTCCTTCTCTTTGAATGTCGGGAGTCCGATGACGACTCCTTTCGATTTCATTGCTTTGAGTTTGTTGAGATTGATAAGGCCGATTCGCTTGTGCCATAGCTCTATGTCGGAGTCGGCTTTTGTGCCTTTCGCGAACATGGTGGATTTCATCTCGCGTGAATCGAGAATGAACATCCGGCCCTCTCTTCATCTGCGTGCGATGAGTCGGCCCTCTTTTTCGATGAAGCAACCACCTTGATTAAATCGAACTTGCATCCCTTGCTCTACAATTTGGCTGACGGACACCAAATTCTTTGTAATGGTCGGTACATGCAAGACATTTTTAATGTAATTTTGCTTACCTTCTTTTCCGAACGGAACATTGCCAATGTGCCGAATCGGGTGCGTAGTGTTGTCTCCGGTTTCGACATAGCCGGGTCGGTCCGGCTCTCGAAGTTCTCGGAACCATTCTTGATGCGATGTCATATGGTTCGAGGCACTGGAATCGACGAACCACACGTCTTCTGGACTGGAGGAACTAGTTGAGGTAGAGGCCGACATAGAGTTTGCTCTATGTTTCATCATGAACATTCCGCCACGGTCGGAGTTGTGCGCATGCATTCCGCCACAATCTTTGTAGTCGGAGTTGTGCTCGTACATTTCGCCACGGTCGGAGTTGCGTGCATACATTCTGCCATGATCTTTGTAGTTGGAGTTATTCCCGTACATTCCGCTATACTCTTCGTAGTTGGAATTGTGTGCGTAATTCGTGAGTTGTCGGCTTGTGGAAACGGATTCACGCATCTTCTTTCGGCACTCTTCTTCGTGGTGGCCGAGCTTTCCGCAATATCCGCATTTGGTTCCGTTTTGACGGCTTGGGCCGGAGTGGAAGCTCCCCCTTCTTGCGAAGGTTCCTTGTTGGCTTCCGTTTTGCGGCCGAAATTGGGAGTTGTTGTCGTAGGTTGGACCTCGTCCGCCTTGTCCTTGGCCGAATCGGCCTCTCGCTCGTCCGTGTCCTCTTCCTCCGTTAGAGTGCGTGTAGAGCATGTGGACTTTCGGCTCATTGCTCCTTGTACGCACGTGGTTTTCTTGGACCAATAGCATTGATTGGAGCTCGAAGAAGGAGGGAGATTTCTCCCGTGCTAGAACGGCGGTTCGCATCGTGCCGAACCGTGATGCGAGGCCGCCGAGGCATATTTGCACCATCTCATCATCATCTATACTTACGCTTATTGAGCCGAGCGAGTTGCAAAGCTCCTTGATCTTCAAGGTGTATGTCGTGATGGACATGTCCCTTTGTTGAATGTTGTTCAACTCTTGGCGGAGTTGAAGCTTCCTCGCGGTCGTGTTGGTGGCGAAAATCTTTCGTAGATTTTCCCACGCTTCCTTTGACGTCTTGGCTTCTTGAATGTAACCGAGCATGTGGTCATGAACACATGTCGCCAAGCAATACATCACGCGGCTTGCGGCTTGCTCCCATGTCGTGTATCTGGGAGCCGCTTCGGTGGGTCGGTCTTCATGTGCTCCTTTGATGTAGCTCCAATAGCCTTGTCCGACAAGGTATTGGTGCATCTTGTACTCCCAAGATGCAAAGTTGTTTCGATCCAACTTCTCGGTAGGGAGAGCGCTCCCCATTTGAGTATTCATTATGTCGATTCTTCTTCTTCTTCTTCTTCTTCTCTCTTCGAATGCGAGCTATGTAGCGAAGCTATGATAGTGATGAGCTGGTTCTTGGTCGTCGGCGTGGAGCACAACACACGATCACGATGAGGCGAATGGGCTAGATCGAGCTACCAAATCGTTCTGATACCATGTAAAGAATCAAGAGATGGATTCTTGTGAAGCGGAATAGGTGTGAACTCTGTGTGTGTGTGTGTGTGTGTGTGATATATATATATATATATATATATATATATATATATAGAGAGAGAGAGAGAGAGAGAGTATACGCAAGGTTAAAAGTATATTAACAAAGGAGAAAGACTCAACACTATACAAGGTGGGAGGAGGGTGCTTTATGTAGTCACCCTCTCTCTTCATTAACTACAAGGCTCATGGAGCATGGGGAATGTGAAAGCTCATAAGTTATGTGTCATAGAATATGATTCTATGACTCATACTAAATGCTAGAATACAAAGAGGTGACTTAATGGTGACTCTTGACCGTTGGAGTGTCTATTCACCCTCAAGGTGAGTTCACACACTAGACCAAGTTGAGCTTGATTCTCAACAGGAGGCACAAGGCATTATTTCGAACCAAATCGGTTCAACGCCTGACTTAAGCCTCCTAGCCTTCCTTGTATATTCTTCTCACATAATATATCGCTGTCATAATCACTTTCTCTCCCTCCCTCCCTCCCTCCCTCTCTCTCTCTCTCTCTCTCTCTCCTTCTCTCTGTCAAGATGATAGGTCTTTAGTTGTGAATGAGGGGGAAATTTTTTTTGAAGTGGGCAAGGTAGACCTTCCTCATGTTGACATGGACTGTGGGAATATAATTGTGTTTACTACAGCCACTACGTCTTCCGATAGGGTTTCTATAGTAGATAAGCATGTGCTAGTGCGAGCACATAAATTGACTAGGAAAGACATTTGGTCAAATAGGAGACAATTACGAGCTTCGGAGGATGGGCGGAAGGGTAGAGATGTTGCACTTACTGAAAAGAGAGTAGGAGGGAAAAACATGAATGATGGATAGCTTAAATATTATTTCATGGAATGTACGGGGTTTAGGAGGTAGACATTGTTGTAAAGTAAAGAGTGTCTTCCGTCGTCAGTTAAGGAAGTCTTTGGTAGGTAGGATTGATGTTCTTCTTATTCAAGAGCATCATTTAAATGAACAAAGGATCCAAAAATATGGAAACTTGTTGTCAGGCCAGTGGAGGCAGTTCTGGGTGCTTGCGACTGGTGATAATAGTTTAAAAGCGGGACTTTGCATTGCAATAAATGATATTTGGTGGCCTTCGTTCTTACATTATGGCATCTTGATGTGTGGTAGAGGTCATTATGTAATTTTTCAACTAGGTTTGAAAAAGTGGGGTCTGCTACTTTTATTTGCAGGGGTGTTTGGTAGGCGGTTTTCTATTTCAAGATCCGTGCGACAGGGATGCCCACTTGCTCCCTTTCTGTTTTTATTAGTATATGAAGCGCTTTTAGTACATCTAAATTCTCAAGATGTAAATATTAAAGGTTTAGCACTATCTGTGGAAAACGCTGGCATAGATAGTGAGTTTGCTGATGATACAACTCTATATGTTGCAGCCTCACAAGTTAATTTGTTACAGGTACAAAAAGCTGTGGATGATTTCTCACATGCCTCCAAAGCATTGATAAATTGGGATAAATCATTAGGTTTTTGGATCGCTTCGAGTGATCCGCCAGTTAATATACCTACCTCAGGTTTTACATGGATACCTCATGGTCAATCCATTAGATATTTAGGTTGTAGAGTGGGTTTGGGTTTAAATGCAGAGGATATGATTGCACCCTTATTGTTAACATTAAGGAACAAGTTAATATATTGGAACAAGGAGAAGTTATCCTTAGCAGGACGTGTTGTTGTAGCTAACTCAGTGCTCTTGTCCTCGATTTGGTATATAACATCTACTTGGCTGTTTTCTAGGTCAATAATGCTTAAAGTTCAATGCCTAGTATGTAATTTCATTTGGGGGAACACTATTGTAGACAATTTTGTAGCAAAGGTAGCTTGGTCGGTTCTTATACAATCTAAATAGAAAGGAGGTCCAGGTTTGATTGATCCTTTTATGCAAAGTAAAGCCTTAATTGCTAAACATGTTGTTAGGAGTTTATTGCCAAGAGATGAGTTATGGAAAAAGCTATGGATTCATCACTTACATAAGGTCAAGCCCTCAGTAGGAGGGCAATGGCATGATAGTCTTAGGCGGTTTTTTAATTCAGATTTTCCATTACCTAAGTCTTAGTCATTGCATCATGTATTTTGGGAATGTTTGTTCGCTAAAAGGTTTTGGTTTCGAATTCTTAGGCTTTTAGGTCGTAAGTATACCTCGGCTTTCTTCACGTGGGGTGCAGTGTTTTGGGGAATGTTGGATCAACAATCGGCCTTTTATCATTATCAACATTCTTCTTTGTCTTTACATGTGACAAGTTTTCAAGTATATGCTAGTTCAAGTTCCTTGCAGGGAATCAAGTTCTTCTCGCGGAGTTATGTTTGGCAAATTGTTTCCTCTTTGGGTTTATGGGTTCTTTGGAAAGCTAGGTGTTCCAAGCTATACAAGGATGAAAATACTCATGTTGTAGAACAAGTTAAGTCTTTTTGGGACCTATTGGTACATACGATTAAAGGTGATTATGACAATTGTAAGGGATCAGGAGACACAACTAGTTGAAAAAGAAGGAGAATTAGAAGAGTTTGGTCATCTATTCCTATCATGTTGGATGCAGAGGCTAATGTCAAGTAGAATTACGTACCACCTCGTTAGTTGTTCCCGCAACCAGCACCGTCCTTAGAGCACACAACATAAATCAACATGGAAGAGGTGATTCTGGCACATAGCAAGAGTCTTTTCATAAAAGAAGCTTTTGGCGGTAATCTCCGATATGATTGGTGCAGATAGTAAAGCAGATGCTTTACCTTAGATAGGGATGACTGATAATGGTGCTTTACCTTAGAGAGGGATCACTGATAATGATTTTCATAAGGAGATGAGAGTGTGCATTCATGTTTGTTTCTGTAGGTTTAAGCTATTGGGGATACTCGATGACAATCAACTGATTGATGGGGATTTTCGTGGACATTGGCAAGATGCTAATCGGCGAGATGGCTGATGGGGACTGAATGGAGAAATTTTTCTGTGATAAGGATGAGTGAAGATGGTGGGGGGGTCGAAGCCAACTATCATGAGTGGGTGAGGAAACTTTTACACTAATTTCTATTTTTAATACAAGTTTTTCGTGGACATTGGCAAGATGCTAATTGGCAAGATGGCTGATGTGGATTGAATGAAGATTTTTTTGTGATAAGGATGAGGGAAGATGGTGGGGGGGTCGAAGCCGACTATCAGGAGTGGGTGAGGAAACTTTTAGACTAATCTTTTGTTGTTAATACAAGATTTTCGTGGACATTGGCAAGACACTAATCGCCGAGATGGCTGATGTGGACTGAATGAAGAAATTTTTTCTGTAATAAGGATGAGTGAAGATGGTGGGGAGGTCGAAGCCGACTATCATGAGTGGGTGAGGAAGCTTTTACACTAATTTTTTGTTGTTAATACAGGATTTCTGGGGACATTAGCAAGATGCTAATCGGCGAGATGGCTGATGTGGACTGAATGAAGAAATTTTTCTGTGATAAGGATGAGTGAAGATGGTAGGGGGGTCGAAGCTGACTATCAGGAGTGGGTGAGGAAACTTTTGGACTAATTTTTTGTTATTAACACAGGATTTTCGTGGACATTGGCATTGGCAAGATGTTAATCGGTGAGATGACTATTGTGGACTGAATGAAGAAATTCTTCTCTGATAAGGATGAGTGAAGATGGTGGGGGGGTCGAAGCCGACTATCAAGAGTGGGGGAGGAAACTTTTGGACTAATTTTTTGTTATTAACACAAGATTTTCGTGGACATTGGCATTGGCAAGATGTTAATCGGCGAGATGACTGCTGTGGACTGAATGAAGAAATTCTTCTCTGATAAGGATGAGTGAAGATGGTGGGGGGGTCGAAGCCGACTATCATGATTGGGTAGATGATTGTGGTGTAAACGGCACATGGCTGTTGTGATAAACCAGAGTGTTGATGGTATGGAGATTCAATACAAATATATTTTCAATGATCGCGAAGATGAAGGACATGGTCGTTTCGTCATGGGAGAGGATAGATGGGGGTTGTCCAAGGCGGCCAATCATGACATGTGCATTATGGACTGTTTGGTGTCTTCAACTGCAACAGATGAAGAAGGCCTTGATATACAAAAATTTGCCAAAAGCAATATCTTGTGGACAAACAGGGTATATATGTTGAGCATGACTACCAACAAATAGGGTGGACAACTAGGGTATGTTGAGCATGACTACCAACAAGAAATGTATTCTCTTCAACTGCAGGATTTTGTGTGGTTATGGGGAGATTGACGATAGGGTCCCAGAGTATATCCCCTTTGTATGTGGTATAGCAAAGGTGTTATTGGCAAGAGATTTGTTTTTATAGTTTATAATTATCTTTATCTTGCCAAAGGCCACCACTTATATTTGATCCTTTCTTTGATGATATAACTTGTAGACATGGAAAATATTATAGTCTATTTATATAGTGCCTCTAGCCTTTTTAATTTTAATACCAATGGAGTATAATTTTTATGGAATTTTTTTTTTTGTTTTCTCAGAGCTCCAATGCTTAAAAGAGAAATTTGTAGCACTAGAACAAGAAAATCACCGTTTGTTGGGGGATCTTCAACAAATAGCGCTAGAAAAACAACAGCATAGGGAGCTAACGTTACGGGTACAACAACTTGAAGCGACTATTGTATCACTACAACAACAAGGATCAAGCACTCAAGGGATTCATAAAGAACCCAAGATTGGTCTTCCTGCAAAATTTGATGGGACCCGATCACAGTTTAGAGGTTTTTTGAATCAGGTACGTTTAGTGATTCAAATGCATCCTTCTCGATATCCCACCAATGCATCACGAGTGGGACTAGTAGGCATTCTATTTAGTGGCTCAACATTGGCATGGTTCGCTCCGTTGTTAGAAAAGGAAACTCCATTACTAAACAATTTTAAAGAATTTATAGACCCTTCTATCCACCTTCTTATCTCGGCCACAACCGATTAATCGCGGATCAATGGAGCAGAAAATAGGAAACACACGTAGAAACAAAACGAAGAAACGCGAGTACACAAGGATTAACGTGGAAAACCCTAAACGGGGAAAAACCACGGGAGTACAAGACTCCAAACAACACTATACAGAGAAGTATACAATGACGAGCTCCAAGGCGACGACCTTGAGCTCGTTGTCCTCGCCACAGGCGGCGGAAATACACAGAGGCGTCTACCTCTTTCTCTCTCGCGCTCTCTCTCTCTCTCTCTCTCACGGCTGCTCTCTCTTCACTCCTCTAAAGTGGAAAAACAGAAAAATGAGAAGCAACAGGAAAACTGTTTGCCCTAAGTCATATTTATACTTATATGACTTTGGGCTATTTACAACTATAGCCTCAGGGGGCTCGTAGCGAACATATTCACGGATATGTCCCTGCATCCGGATCGCTCTCCGGGTACATTCGTCATCCGGCACCGAAGCCGGGGTCTTCGTTATCCGGATCCGAAACCGAAACCGGGCTTGTCGGCATTCATCTCCGATATCCGACCATCCCATCCGAAAGGGACCGAAATCCCAACAAACTCCCCCTTCACTTCGGCATGGGATGTCTTTCCAATCCGATCCTCTTCCGGCATGCTTCCAGCTTGTCGGGTGTGAGCACCTTGGTCAGCATATCCGACCCGTTCTCGTCGGTGTGGATCTTCGTCAGCACGAACTCCTTGTCTTCTATCCTTTCCCGGATCCAGTGGTATCTACGCTGGATGTGTTTCGTCCGGGAGTGATAGGCTGCGTTCTTCGCAAGGTGGATGGCACTCTGACTGTCGCAGTAGAGTCGGTACTCCTCTTGCCGGATACCGAGCTCTCTAATGAAGTCCTTCATCCATATTATTTCCTTGCCGGCTTCAACAGCTGCCATGTACTCCGCCTCCGTGGTTGACAACGCAACCGTCTTCTGCAGCCTCGACTGCCACGAAACAGCTCCCCCTGCATACGTCATCACATACCCTGATGTGGACCGGCTGGTATCTGCATCAGCCGACATATCCGAATCGGTGAAACCGTCGAGTTCGGGTTTACCGGAGCCGAATCGGAGGCACACGTTTGCCGTGCCCTTCAGGTATCGGAGTATCCACTTGGCCGCGTTCCAATGCTCTTTGCCAGGATTGCTCATGTACCGGCTCACCACTCCGACTGCATATCCGATGTCCGGTCTCGTACACACCATGGCGTACATCAAGCTCCCGACGGCTGAGGCATACGGCACTTTCATCATATCCTCCTTCTCAGCCTTTGTCTTGGGACTTTGCTTGCTGGACAGCTTGCAGTTTGCCGGGAGGGTCGATCCGACCGGTCTTGCTTCCGACATGTTGAACCGGTGAAGCACCTTCGTCACGTACTTCTCCTGTGACAGCCACAACTGCTTCTTCTTCCGGTCCCGGATGATGTGCATCCCTAGTATTTGCCTCGCCGGACCCAGGTCCTTCATTGAGAAGGTTCGGTGAAGAGCCTTCTTCAGCATCCGTATCTTGACCTGGTCCCGTCCGACGATCAACATGTCGTCCACGTACAGGAGGAGTATTAGAGAGTCTCCTCCTTCGAACTCCTTCACAAACACGCAGTGGTCGGACTGCGTTTTGAGGTACCCTTCGTCGGTCATGAAGGAGTCGAACTTCCGGTACCATTGCCGGGGAGCCTGCTTCAGTCCGTAAAGGCTCTTCTTCAACCGGCATACCAGGTGCTCCTTCCCTTCCTTCTCGAATCCTTCCGGTTGCTGCATGTAGATCTCTTCATCGAGGTCGCCGTGAAGGAATGCCGTCT
This sequence comes from Azolla caroliniana, assembly GCF_043228905.1. Lineage (NCBI taxonomy): Eukaryota > Viridiplantae > Streptophyta > Polypodiopsida > Salviniales > Salviniaceae > Azolla > Azolla caroliniana. Next base: position 24,960,435 of record NW_028230436.1, on the reverse strand, counting down.
TCACGTCCATCTGTTCTACCTCGAGGTCCATGCTTGCCGCTATGCTCAGCACCGTCCGGATGGAGGTCATCTTCACTACCGGGGCAAATATCTCGTCGAAGTCGACGCCCTTCTTTTGCTGAAACCCCTTCACCACGATCCTGGCTTTGTATCTCGGGGGGTTTCCGGCATCTCCCGGTTTCAGCTTGAACACCCACTTGTTTCGAAGTGCCCGCTTTCCCTTCGGCAACTCCACAAGTTCATATGTGTGGTTCTCATGCAGGGAATCCATCTCGTCCTGCATGGCACTCAACCACCTGCGGCTCTGGGTGTCATGCTTCGCTTCTTCAAAGCTCTCCGGCTCCCCCTCGTCGGTTAGCAGCACGTGCTCTGGTTCCGGAAATCTCCGGGGGGCCCTTCTCTCTCTTAGAGGATATCTCCGTTCCGGAGCTTCGGTAACCGGTTCTTCCGATTCTTCTTCATCCGAGACCATTTCGGGATCGGGGCCGGTTCCGGTATCATTTTCATCTTCTTCGGCCGGTTCTGTGTCTTCACCGTCTTCGGCCGGATCCTCGAGTGCTAACCGGTCCCTTGCCGGTCGGGACTGCTCCTCGTAGAGTTGATCCTTACCGGTCGACTTGGAGCTCTTCATCTTCTTCTCCGACTCCCAGTCGGCGAGCGTCTTGTTCTCCATGAAGATGATATCACGACTCCGGAATATCTTCTTGTCGACCGGGTCCCATACTCGGTAGCCGAACTCGTCGTCGCCGTAACCGAGGAATATGCATGGCCGGGTCTTCGGATCTAGCTTTCCTCTCCGGTCCTTTGCCACATGCACGTATGCGAGACACCCGAACACCTTCAGATGCCGGTAGGACACTTCCTTACCAGTCCACACTTTCTGCGGCGTGTCTCCGTCCAAAGGTACTGAGGGTGATCTGTTTATCACGTATGTCGCCGTCGACATTGCCTCAGCCCAAAACCCCTTGGGTAATTTCGCATGCGCCAGCATACTCCGGACCCGCTCCATTATGGTCCGGTTCATCCTCTCGGCCAGCCCGTTCAGTTCCGGCGTCTTCGGCACAGTAAACTCGAGTCGGATTCCCTTCGAGCGACAGTACTCCTGGAACTGCCCTCGGTATTCCCCTCCGTTATCCGCTCGTATCGCTTTCAGCTTCTTGCCGGATTCTCTTTCCACTCTCGCATGGAGTTCTTTGAAGACGGACAACACTTGGTCCTTTGTCTTCATCGGTGCCGTCCACAATTTTCGGCTATGATCATCGATGAATGTTACGAAGTACTGGGCTCCGCCATGTGACTTCGTCTCTACCTGACACACGTCAGTGTGCACCAACTCCAATGGTGCGCTACGTCTCGTCGGTGGCCTTGAGTGGAAGGAGGTTCGGTTCTGCTTACCGGCCAGGCAATCGGTGCACTTCTCCAGGTGCACGTGCTTCACTGGGATGAGGTCGTCTTCTGCAAGCCTCTTCATCCCCTTCTCACTCATGTGGCACAGTCTTTTGTGCCACAGCTCACCGGCAGTGTCGGCTGCCACATTCAGCTCTTCCGGACATAACCGGGCATTCATCAGGTACAATGTGTTGACCTTCCGGGCCCGAACCACTATCAAGCTCCCCTTGCTGAACTTCATGACACCGTTCCGGATGCTACCCGTGTAGCCTTCATCATCTAGCCTCCCGGCCGAAATCAGGTTCAGTCGGACCTCCGGAACGTGTCGGACATCTTTCAGCAGCATTTTGCATCCGGTCGGGGTTGTCAACCACACGTCTCCTATGCCGGCAATCCGGCACGTACCTTCATTTCCCATCCGAACACAGCCATGCTCGCCGGCTGTGTAGGATGAGAAGTATCTTCTCTCCGGGGTCAGGTGGAACGATGCTCCGGAATCGACCACCCAGGTCGTCTCATCGCCGGCAACGTTTAGCTCACCTTCTTCGGTGATGAGCATGATTTCTTCCTCACTTGCCGCGAGTGCCGTTGTTCCTTTCCGGTCTTGCCCTCGCCGATCCGAACCTCTCCGGTCCGTGGCTCCCCGGTATGCACCGTTTCTCTCCGGTGACTTCTTCGAGTCGGTGTCGTCGGCTCCGTTGTCTTTTCGGTAATGCCGACAATTCTTTCGGAAGTGCCCCGGCTTCCCACAGTGGAAGCATGTGGGCCTTCCTCTTGACTGCGACCGGGTCCCCGACTTCTCCCGTCTTTGCGGACTCCGGTTCCATTGTCTTCCCCGATCCGATTCGGTAAACAGCATCTTCGGGTCGGAGGCCGGTTCCTTATCTCTCCGACGCGCTTCTTCATTCAGAATACTTGTCTTTACAGTTTGTAAGGACAAGTTATCTTCGGTGCACGAGGTGCTGAGAGTCACCACCAAGTTCTCCCAGCTTTCCGGCAATGTACACATCAGGATGATGGCTTGCATTGCATCCTCCAACGGGAACTTGATCGCCGCAAGCTGGTTCACGAATCCCATGAACGTGCTTACGTGTTCCACCATACTCTCGCCGTCCCGATACTTGAGATTCACAATCTTCCTCATCAGGGAGGTCCGGTTCAACGCATTCTTCCTCTCATAGAGGCCAGACAGCTTCTTCCACATCTCGTATGCGTTGGTGTCGTTCGCCACATGTTGCAGGACGCTTACGTCGACATATTGTCGGATCGTCGCTACGGCTTTCCGGTTCAGGAGCTTCCACTCCGACTCAAGTACCCCCTTCGGTATTTCCGACCTGTCAATCGGTTCATACAGGTCCCGAACAATCAGAAGATCCTCCATCTTGATCTTCCAGTCGGCGTAATTCTGTGCATTCAGCACCATCATCATCGGCTGCCCGCTGCCGCCGCCTTCCATTTTCTGCAACAGTCGCTCTGATACCAGTTTGTAAGGAATAGACCCTTCTATCCACCTTCTTATCTCGGCCACAACCGATTAATCGCGGATCAATGGAGCAGAAAATAGGAAACACACGTAGAAACAAAACGAAGAAACGCGAGTACACAAGGATTAACGTGGAAAACCCTAAACGGGGAAAAACCACGGGAGTACAAGACTCCAAACAACACTATACAGAGAAGTATACAATGACGAGCTCCAAGGCGACGACCTTGAGCTCGCTGTCCTCGCCACAGGCGGCGGAAATACACAGAGGCGTCTACCTCTTTCTCTCTCGCGCTCTCTCTCTCTCTCTCTCTCACGGCTGCTCTCTCTTCACTCCTCTAAAGTGGAAAAACAGAAAAATGAGAAGCAACAGGAAAACTGTTTGCCCTAAGTCATATTTATACTTATATGACTTTGGGCTATTTACAACTATAGCCTCAGGGGGCTCGTAGCGAACATATTCACGGATATGTCCCTGCATCCGGATCGCTCTCCGGGTACATTCGTCATCCGGCACCGAAGCCGGGGTCTTCGTTATCCGGATCCGAAACCGAAACCGGGCTTGTCGGCATTCATCTCCGATATCCGACCATCCCATCCGAAAGGGACCGAAATCCCAACAAACTTGAAGCGACTATTGTATCACTACAACAACAAGGATCAAGCACTCAAGGGATTCATAAAGAACCCAAGATTGGTCTTCCTGCAAAATTTGATGGGACCCGATCACAGTTTAGAGGTTTTTTGAATCAGGTACGTTTAGTGATTCAAATGCATCCTTCTCGATATCCCACCAATGCATCACGAGTGGGACTAGTAGGCATTCTATTTAGTGGCTCAACATTGGCATGGTTCGCTCCGTTGTTAGAAAAGGAAACTCCATTACTAAACAATTTTAAAGAATTTATTAGCGAGTTTAAAGCCTGTTTTGGAGATACTGACAACATAAGGACAACAATCAACAAAATCCGACGATTACGCCAAGGTGATCATCCAGCCTCTGCATACGTTGCAGATTTCCGCCTACTTGCCGCCGATATCCCTTGGGATGATGGAGCAATTTCGTTATGGTTTACGCAACGATGTCAAGGATTTACTCTTGACCTTCCCCGAAGAACCAAAGTCATTAACATAAGCAATTAGTCATGTAGTGAGATGCGACAACTGCCTTTTTGAACGACGTTCGAAACGACAATTCCAGATGCCAAGGGCAAGATCAGAGCCCACCTACGCCTTAGTGGTAGCGAAACCTTTTCTGAGGGAGTCATATAATGCGTCTCCAGTGAATACTCTAACTCCGATGGAGATTGACACTACATGTCGTCACAGACCATTATTGGAAGAAGAAAAGCAGCGACGTCGAGCAAATCGACTATGTCTTTATTGCGGTGGACCAGGGCATATTGCAGTAAATTGTCCCTATAGGCCAAGAAGACAGGTAAACCAAATAGTTTCTAGTTCTAATTGTACTAAACCCGAGTCTATTTCAGTAGGAATATCTGATAGTCCTAATAGTACTAATAGCCCAAATCTAGCGAACAAATTTGATGTCCTTAGTCAGTTAGAAGAAGAGTTAAACGACTAAGTTCAGCCAAAATAGGAGCCGTTTGGTTGGATAACCCTAGATCTATGCAACCCATTAGTGGTTCCATTCCCTCTAAGCAAGTTAGCAATGTGTTCGTAGCCCAAGTAACAGTTAGTACTAAAAGTACCCCTCCAGTACATGTCTTAGCACTTCTAGATTCCGGAGCTTATTCTTGCTTCATGGATAGGAATTTTTCCCAAGCTCATAAGATATCTCTCAGAAAACTCCCGTGTCCAGGCTCTGTAGTAGTCATTGATGGTCGTCCCATTGCTTCCGGAAATATCATCGAAGAGTCAGAGCCCGTTAATATTGTCCTAGATAATCTAGTGTGTGTAGTATCATTTAAAATAATTAGTATCCCAGAACATCCCATTGTTTTAGGATTATCATGATTTGAAATACATAACCCAGACATAAATTGGAGAACAAGAGAAATCCGGTATCGACAAGCCCGAGGATCTACTCATAAGATTGCAACCATTTCGCTACATCAGTTGCGGGAAGAAGGACGCAAAGAAGAAATGTTTCTCTTTGTAATATCAGTAAAACCCTCTGACACCACTAAAGAGGAGTCCACCGTTCAATTTCCAAAGAAGTATAATCATTATGCCGATGTGTTAGATAAAGTACAAGCCAATACGCTTCCTCACCATCGACCGTATGACTGCCCCATCGATTTACAATCGGGAAAAGAGCCACCATGGGGACCGATCTACAATTTGTCACCAACCAAGCTAGAAATCCTTCGAGCCTATATAGAGGAGAATTTGGAAAATTGTTTCATTCGACACTCGAAATCTCCAGCCGGCGCACCCATTTTCTTTGTCAAGAAAAAGGATGGATCACTTCGTTTCATTGTAGATTACCGTGGCTTGAATAAGGTCACCGTCAGAAATAGGTATGCACTTCCCCTTATCTCAAGTCTTTTAGAACGGATCAATGGTGCAAGATTCTTCACGAAGATTGACTTACGGGGAGCATATAACCTCGTACGGATCCGACCAGGAGATGAATGGAAGACCGCATTTCGCACCAGATATGAGCACTTCAAGTATACGGTCATTCTGTTCGGCCTCACTAATGCGCCAACAGTCTTCCAGCACATGGCAAATGATATATTCCAAGATCTCTTGGATGTTTGTTTGATCATCTATTTGGATGATCTACTGGTTTATTCGAAGACCCAAGAATAACATGATTCTCATGTACTGTTAGTACTAAAACAACTTCGAGAACATGGTCTTTATGCAAAGCTGGAAAAATGTAGTTTCGGGTGTAACCAGGTGGAATTTCTAGGCTATGTCCATGAATCCAGCTAAGGTCAAAATGGTGGTAGAGTGGCAAACTCCGCGTTCGTTGCGAGATGTGCAATGTTTTTAAGGCTTTGCCAATTTCTACCGCAAGTTTATACAGGATTACTCAAAGCTTGTTCTGCCTCTCACACAACTTACTAAAAAGGGACAATCATTCGTTTGGTCTGAAGAAGCGGACATGGCTTTTGAGAATCTTAAGAAGGCATTTACATTGGCTCCTATTCTAGCTCACGTTGATCTGGAAAAACCATTCATCATGGAAGTGGACGTGTCGGATTTCGCATTGGGTAGCATTCTGTCACAACAAGGTAATGATGAAAAGCTACATCTTGTGGCTTTCCACTCACGCAAGTTTGACGCCGCCGAAATCAACTATGAAATTCATGATAAGGAGCTATTAGCAATAGTGGACTCTTTTACACAATGGAGGTATTTTCTAGAGGGATCCTCTCATCAAGTCACTGTATTCAGTGATCACAAAAACCTTGCCTACTTTTAAAGTGCTCGTGTGTTAAATCGACGTCAAGCTCGGTGGGCCCAATTCCTCACGCGTTTCGACTTCAAAATTACATATCGTTCAGGGAAGCACCAAGGGAAGGCAGATGCATTATCACATCGTTCCTAGCTAGCACCGCGTCCCGACGAGCCAACTTTCGATAACCAAAAGCAAGTAATCTTGGGACTGGCACGATTGCAAGCGACACAGGTCTTCGGCATGCCCTTGAATTCCCACGTTATCGATACCATACATGAGGACTTGAAGACAGATGCTTCCGCCCAAGCCATTCTAGCACAAATTGATCCCTCTCAAGCATCTTGTTCACAGTCGCAATAATCAGGTACGGACTATCGACAATTCGAATGTCATGATGGATTACTACTCTTTAAGAAACTCTTGCATGTTCCTAATGGTTCTTGCCGCTTTCGAGTAGTCCAAAACTATCATGACACATATACAACTGGGCATTTTGGTAGTACTAAGACATTAGATTTAGTACAACGATCATTCTGGTAGCCCTGTATGTGACAATTTGTCGAAGATTTTGTTTGGACTTGTGATACATGTTGCAGAGCAAAAATGCCAAGGCATCATCCATATGGTTTATTAGAACCATTACCAATCCCAAGCAAGCCATGGCAATCCATTTCTCTAGATTTCATCACAGATCTTCCAATCTCTAAGGGTTTCAATGCGATTTTAACAATAGTAGATTGATATACGAAGATGGCTCATTTCTTGCCATGTACTAAGGAAATCTCCAGTGAAGAAACCGCTGAAATTGTCATGCGTGAAGTATGTCGGCATCATGGCCTTCCTGATAATGTCATTAGCGACCGTGGACCCCAGTTCGTCTCGAAATTCTAGAAGCACCTTTTTAAAATGCTCAAGGTCACTTGTAACCTCTCCTCCGGCTACCACCCGCAAACCGACGGCCAATCAGAACAAACAAATCAAACGCTGGAGCAATATCTTCGATGCTTTCTAAGCTATCATCAGGATGACTGGGCGGATATTCTCCACTTCGCTGAATTTGCCTATAATAACTCTGTCCACTCATCGACTAAAGTTACGCCATTTTATGCTTATACGGGTTGTCACCCCCGGTGGTGTGTATTTGAAACCCCAGAGTTACCCACAAATCCTTGCGTAGAGGATCGTTTGGAGCGGTTACGCAAGATACAAGCAGATTTATCCACTCATTTACAACAAGCTCAACAAACACACAAGGTTTACGCGGATCGTCATCGGCTTCCATCCAGTTTTAACATTGGAGATCGGGTATGACTACTGCGACGACACATCAAGACTACTCGCCCATGCGAGAAGTTGGATTATCGGCGATTAGGTCCTTTCCGTATTATCGGAAAGATTAATGATGTTGCTTTTCGTCTCAATCTACCCCCGCAACTTCGCATACATCCGGTGTTTCATAGTTCTCTCCTCGAACCCTATCAAGACACCACCATCCCAGGACATATTCCACAACCTCCACCCCCAATCAAACTTGAAGATGGACCTGAGTATGAGGTTGCTGCCATCCTCGATTCCAAGATTGTTCGCAACAAGCTCTACTATTTAGTCGATTGGCTAGGATATACTCCCAGCGAGCATACTTGGGAACCGATAAAGAATGTGACCAATGCTCGTGCTCTTCTTGAAGACTTCCATCGCCAATATCCAGACAAACCGGGTCCTCACTCCAAAACGACTCGTGACACTCGTCGTTTTAAAGGGGGGGATATTTTCATGATATGGCAAGACTCGAACCCGTGACCTTATGTTACATGGGTCAAGCTTTTACAAAAAATATTATGTTCCTTTAAGTTTTATTATAGAAAATTGATGTATATTCCAGATTTCTCTGGAACATTCTAGAAACTTCCGGAGTACTCATGAGAACACTATAAAAGGAGGCACAAGGCATTATTTCGAACCAAATCGGTTCAATGCCAGTCTTAAGCCTCCTAGCCTTCCTTGTATATTCTTCTCACATAATATATCGGTGTCATAATCATTTTCTCTCCCTTGATCTCTCTCTCTCTCTCCTTCTCCCGAGTGTTCTACACCCTCTATTCCTCTTAGTACTAATATTCCTCTCTTAGTACTAATTTCTTCTTTGTCTCAGTACTATTCCTGACAGAGGATTTACGTTACCTTTTTGTCTACTCTAAAGAAGAGGTTGACGGGTCGACTAATGATGAGGATTTTGAAGAGATATCAACGCTTCTTTATGGGGTGGAAGTATGGGGAGGTAGCATCCCTAAATTTACTTGGAAAGAGTTTGAAAATGTCCAAAAACATTTTCTTACAATGTTTCTCCAAGTCAATAAACAAACGGCATACACCCTCCTTGAGACGAGATCACTTAACCCACACAAAGATGTCCAACCGCACTAGTGTAATATTCATTTTAATCCTATTGACATTAGACGAAATAGTTAAAATTTGAATTTGCAACCTATAAGAACAAGACTTTTAATATCATATTGTGAAAAAACAAAGTGTAGCACCCCAATGCATGTGTTCGGTTGTATGACATCGTGACTTCAGAGTAGTTGTGACTTCTCCAAGTCAATAAACAAACGACATACACCCTCCTTGAGATGGGATCACGTAACCCACACAAAGATGTCCAACCACACTAACCATACGGTCATAGAGACTATGTGTAATATTCATTTTAATCCTATTGACATTAGACGAAATAGTTAAAATTTGAATTTGCAACCTATAAGAACAAGACTTTTAATATCATATTGTGAAAAAACAAAGTGTAACACACCAATGCATGTGTTCGGTTGTATGACACCATGACTTCAGAGTAGTTGTGACTAATAACAATTGACCCATGTTGTGAAATATGACGATTCTCCATAACAGGCTCTGCGAAGTCCTTTACCATCTTATCGATCTAGGGGTACTTGAAAGGCACATCATCGTACGTGGATCCCTTGATCCAGAGTCCATATGGTATGTCAACAACAACCAATGTGTAGTGCCTTTTCTTGCATAGCTCGAGCATATTCGCCACTTCCCCATTGAATACACAGTAATGTAATTGTTTGAAAGGATCAACTCTATGCAAAAAACATTTCACTGTCTATGAGTCCTTTGGCAATTCCAACTCCTTTCCCTTTGTCATTCTCATTTCATACGTAGCACGTTCTAAGTGTGCGATGAACGAACTTGGTTCATACCTTCATTATTATCACTAACTTTCTTTGATCGAGGTGGTTTCTACAAGTATCGATTTTGTAAGAAAACAACATAAAAAATCAATCTATTCAGATTGAAATGACACTTACCCATTCTCTAAATACAATGAAGTATTCTTCCAATGCCTTATATGATGATGTTATTGGGCAAGCTTATTCCACTTCTTCCCATGTTGGCAAGCCCAATTTTTGTATCATCAAATCTTGAATATGCATGTATACTTTGTGACTAAGAAATAAATATGAAATGTGAAGTCGGTCATTGTTACATGCATGATCATATAATATCCCGTGGTAAGTTTTACCGTAGTATTCTATACACGTGGATAAAGTGTGAGGGTTAAATGAGAGTGTAAAGAAGGGAAGGATTACTTTTAATCCTTGGGATTGAGACAACCCATTAGGCCAAGTGCGAACTTGCTAGAGGGCCTTAGGTTTGGCTATAAATATGAGGCCTAGCTACCCTCATTTGATTTCTCTTGACTACGTCGAGACTCTGTCCTTCTTGTGGATCCAACTCTTGTAGCGAGCATGCCAGTACCAGGTACGACTCGACGCCACAACTGTGGTATGGGACACCGATTGAGGCTCGAGTCCGTCTTGATCCCTTTGCTTGGGGGTGGTTGGGTGGATCGACACCCTTTGTTCTCTCTCTCCTTTCTTATTTATCTATATATTATATCCCTATCTCATGCTTACATTAGGATATAACTCTAACAGTCATCAATGCAAAAGAACAAGCAAATATATGAGTAACATAACAATATTACTTACTTTTGTAACTTAGTGACCATCTTGTCTAAGCTAAACTCCTTGGTTGCAACCCGAGAAAGTACAAATATTAACGATCTGTCATCTTTAATACCTTGCAATGACCTCCATGGTAGCAATTTCATGTATTTCGCCAACTCTTCAATAACTAAGTCACTTTTATGTGATTTTGTCTTCATTTCAACTTGCAGATCTAACTTTCCCATCTTTCCCATCTTTGCCCTTTGCCCTTCTACCTCATTACATTCCCACATGGTAAATATTTTGTCTTGAAGATCCCATACCTCGCCGGTTCTAAAAGCTATTTGAAACCACGAGTCATATTTTCGTAGCCCTTTTGATTTTGTATTCTCATCAACTACAATCCCCACCTATAATAGACACTGACGATGCAAACCTCTAAGGTGCAGGTTGGGGTCAAACCTTTGCAATGCATCGAGATACTCACGATGAAAGAATCTGATGTGTTCGATACTGTAACAAGACATCTTCTATCTATAATCATTATCATTGTTGTGATCCCAAGACAACAACTTGGCCTCTTCATGAGTGAGACTTGCATATACTTTGTATTTTGCGTACTTAAAGAATGGGGGTGAGAGGATATTCTTTCACTAGTTGTCGACGGGCTTCATCTGAATGGGATCCTCCAATGACATAATATGTATAATCTTCTATAGAACTATACTTGGAGTCTGCTACTGTTTTACATTGATCTGGTATCTCGAGTGGGCGTCTTCCTATCACACAATCAACTAGTGGCCTCTAGATTGAAGTAATGGGTAGATGGAATAGTTGTCCTTTACGGACAAGTTTTTTCTTAGCTATATTCTCTCTTATCTTATTTTGCTTAGAAGTCAATACACTAGAAGATATTTGTCCTCCTAGAGTCACTACCTCAAGTTGTGGCTCGTCCTCTTCCTCCTCCATGAACTTTAAGAGCTCGAGCTATTCTTCATCTGATCTCACTCGTTTTTTATACTTCTTGTGTTCAACTTTTGATTTCCGAGACTATTTTGGTGGAGTCTCCGCTTATGTGCATCTCCCCGATTACATATGGCTGAAGAGAAACTATTAAATTATTTTTTGTTTGCATGTCCTTGCGTAATGATTTCGGGTGGCAACTTTCAGCAACCAAGTTTCCTTCATCCAACCACACTCGCCTGGTACCACCCGATCTCTCTACGTTGATGAAGATATTGGGCGAATCACTATCTTCATATTTTATATTACACACTTTACCATAAGTAAAGGTTTTCTCAACCTGGAGCTTATCTTTACCCTTTGACTTTGTGAATATTAGTAGAAGCATTCCATCTTCCTTGATGTACGCAAGACTCCATTCTAAATTTAAATAAATTTTAAACTTATGTTCTGACGACTTATCTTCAAGGAGCAACGTTTTATTGCTTTTTGTGTTTCCTACAGAGTACTTCGATGTCCCATCCCCGGCTGAATCGAATAGTGTCCTATAGGACACGTTGTCGTAAAGATTTTTGGCAACGGTGTGAAAATCACGTGGAAAGGAGGAAACCGAGAAGGGTTCACTTTTGCGCTTCTCTCACTATTTTTTCTCAGTGAGTTATCTTGTATGCCTTTGGATATCTTGCATTAAAAATAGTACACATGCCCTATTACGAGAAAACGAGTGCGAAAGCTTGATGAGGATGCAATAATTCAAAGTGAAGTAACATATTTGTGAAGAATTGCGTGCGGAAGCTTGTAGACAAAATCGGCTTCACTGGATAGCAACAGAGAATATACACAAGTTTAATGGAAAGCTTAAGTCACACAGAGAGAGTACTTGGGAGAGACAAATAGAGCAGAACAGTATTAACTCAATTTCAAACTAACACTCTATACATACAATGTGCTCAGAGAGCACTTTATAGAAGTCCTTGAAAGGACTGACAGAAGTACCTAGTAGTTCAATGCTCGTACCGAGCTACTAATACTGACTCCTAAAAATATGCCTACATACTAGGCTAGGATCGTAGACCTCTAACGGCCTACCTGTTACAATCCGATCCGGCTCTCCGATCCGGATACCTATCCGGTTCTACGTTCTGGATACCGATCCGGATCCGGTTGAGTTTGTCCACTCAACACTCCCCCTCAAGCTCAACATGAGGTCGGATCGTGGTGTCAGTGTCTGCCAGTCCTTCCCTCCGGCTCCTCCTGGCATCTTCCGCCTTGCTCGCACTCCTCAACCCGTCAGGTTCCACACACCTCGACCTTCTTGATCGGCTTGCCTACTCATAAGGCCCAACTCAGCTCCCTCACTGCTATGACTTTGGCGCTTCTCGACCCGTCGGTTCCTCCATGTCAATGTCGACTTTGGCTGCCTTCTTATCCATTTGGACTTCTTTTGATTCGACTCCTCCGAATCATGTGCCTTCGATTCATTCCAGCTCTTGTCCGAATTGGTTGTCTCCAATTCGTCTTCAATCTTTAGGCCCTTTACCACATCAGACCATGTTTGCGTCTTGGCCTTCTACTTCTGGTCGGCTTTGTCCTTCTTGACTCTGCCGCCGTAGCCACTTGTTCTGACTTGTTCGGATTCGGCTTCATTTTCATCCTTGTCTCCCTCGGTTTCGGTTGTTTCCTTCTCTTCGGTTTTACCTGTTTTCCCTAGTTTCCGTTCCTGTTCTCCCCCTGAAGTGCGGCATGTCGAGATGCTGAAGACCAAGCATCTTCGGAAAATGTTGCAACTTGTCGGTCCCAAGTGCCTTGGTGAAGATGTTGGCAACCTACCGATCTATCCAAACGTACCGAAGTTCGACTTCACCGTTGAGGACCTACTCGCACACAAAGTGATAATGCACTTCTATGTGCTTTGTCTGAGTATGGAACACAGGGTTCTTGGCCAACTACATTCTACTCATGTTGTCGTTGTAGATCGGGATCGGCGTTGGTACTTCGATTCGAAGGTCTTGTAGTAGTTGCCGAAGCTAGATGGCTTCACAAGTGGCGACTGTAGCGCCTTGATACTCAGCCTCAATGCTCGAAAGAGCCATTGTTGATTGCTTTTTGTTGCTCCACGCAACAACTACGCTCCCGAGAGAGAACATATAACCGGAAGTGGATCGATGATTCGACGCATCACCGACCCAATCAACATCTGTATAACCAACTAGCGTTTCGGTTATACCGTGTCGGTATAACAATCCATGATCCTTAGTGCCGCTCACATACCTCAATAGTTGATGCGCGCACTAAAGGTGCTCGACAGTTGGCCTCTGCATAAATTGGCTGATCGCTCCGACCGGATAGTTGATGTGGGGTCATTTGATCGTTAAGTAAATGCGGTTTTTAGCAATTTGTTAGAACCTTCTCTCGTTGCAGGCCAGTCTGCAGTGGAACGAAGCTTCAGGTTCCAGTCCAGGGGTGTGGAGACTGGTTGACAATCTGTCACGCCGAACTTGTACAACATATCAACACATAATGTCGATGTGAGAGCAATATGCCGTTCGGGGTGTGGATCACTTCGATCCCAAGGAAATAATAAAGATCCCCCAAGTCCTTCATTTCGAATGCGGCCGACAACCAGGACTTTACTTGGCCTATTTTAGCGAGGTCAGGTCTGGTGATGACCAAGTCGTCGACGTATAACAAAATGCACACCAGATCGTTTGGACCCTTCTGGATGAACAGTGAAGAGTCGGACTTAGAGGCCACAAACCCCATATTATGCCACCGGTGTGTGCTTTTCTAACCGAGCTTGCTTCAGGCCGTAAAGCGACTTCCTCAGTCGGCAAACTACCGACTTGTTCATCGTCGAGTGAAAACCGGGGGGCTAGATCATGTACAACTGTTCTTCAAGGTCACCTTGAAGAAACACATTCTTCACATTCATTTGGTGAAGATGTCACCCCGTTGCCACAACCACTGTCAGCACCACATGAACCGTCGTCATCTTTGCTACCAGAGTTTATCCACTCCCACCAATCATTGTTCCCGCTTCGAGAGTGTTAGTATTTCGGTCCCTCCGGATGGGATATGAGTACTCGGCAAGGAAGACCCGGTGAAAACCGAAGGATGCTGTCGTGAAGAATTTCGGCTAGAGGCGGAAACCGGGAAATATTGGCTACATCGGCGGTGTGGACCATGTGCACTCACCCTCATATAATTGTGTGAATAATAGGAGTTAAGTCGGGACGAAGGATCCCATGTAAATCGGGATTTATCCCACATTGTAACGCATCCCTCTCCTTGTTCTATAAAAGGAAGGGATGGTCCCTTGTAGAGGGGTTGCCCATTTTGTATTAGTAGGGTATACCGTTAGATGGAGAGACGTTCTCTCTCTCTCTCTCTCTCTCTCTCTCTCTCTCTCTCTCTTGTTTTAGGGTTTCTTCTTCTTGCTCTCCTCTGCTTCTTCTTCGTCCTTCTATGCGTCGAGCCTTGGCATCTAGCGTTCCGGTTTTTTGCCTTGTACTCTGTGCAAGACCCCGCTCGGTGCGACAAGCCCGAGAGCTCCCCGACCGGCGGCTTGGCAGTAGACAACGGTTGTATCTTATGCGACCTAGGTCCGGCTCGAAGTCGGTGTTGAATCTCATTGTCTTGTAAATACATATACATTTGGTTGTCCATATTCGTGTCTTTGTTGGTGTGCGTGTGTGCGAGAGTCAATGTTGCGTGCTTGCTCTCTCTCTCTCTCTCCCTTCGGTTGCTTCCGGTGTGCTTCTGGGATGCCCCGGAAATGGTGAAGCACGACTTCCTACGCTCCGTCACTCCCTAGTCCAAGACCCCCGTGGTCCCGCCCTTCTAAACGCACGCGCGTAATAACGCGATGACGGGAACTGGTCGTTCCTTATGCGCAAGACGCTGCCACAACCGAGCTTAGATTGACACACAGAAAACGGGAATAAGACGCGACTCAAAGAGGAAGGAAAAATTACACGGAGGTTTACGTGGAAAAAACCCCAAACTAGGGGAAAAACCACGGCAGCCCACAGGCTGCAAACTGTCACTATGTAAGAATGTACAAAACAGTGAGTTCACGGAGGCAACGACCTCGGACTCACGATCTTCGCCACAGGTGGCGGTTACAACAGAGGCAACGACCTCTTTCTCTCTCTCTCTCTCTGTACAACGTTACGTACTGTCTCTTCTTCTTGCACCAACAAGAAAAATGACAATAACTACAGTTACTAAAAGTTTGCCCTAAGTCATATTTATACTAATATGACTTTTCGGCTATTTACAAATGTAGCCTCGATGGGCTCTCAGAAACATATTTACAAATATGTCTCTTCATCCGGTTCTCACCGGGTCTGTACCATCCGGCTCTCCGTAACCGGGTACTCCTCATCCGGTTCTCACCGGGTCTGTACCATCCGGCTCTCCGTAACCGGGTACTCCTCATCCGGTTCTCACCGGGTCTGTACCATCCGGCTCTCCGTAGCCGGGTACTCCTCATCCGGTTCATACCGGGTCTGTACCATCCGGCTCTCCGTAGCCGGGTACTCCTCATCCGGTTCTCACCGGGTCTGTACCATCCGGCTCTCCGTAGCCGGGTACTCCTCATCCGGTTCATACCGGGTCTGTACCATCCGGCTCTCCGTAGCCGGGTACTCCTCATCCGGTTCATACCGGGTCTGCACCATCCGGCTCTCCGTAGCCGGGTACTCCTCATCCGGTTCATACCGGGTCTGTACCATCCGGCTCTCCGTAACCGAGTACTCCTCATCCGGTTCATACCGGGCCTGCACCATCCGGCTCTCCGTAGCCGGGTCCTCCTCATACAGTTTCGGCCTCGACCGAGTTTGTTCATCGGCACTGTTCTTCTTCCTTCCCATCCGGAGGGACCTATCTCCCAACAAACTCCCCCTTCACTCCGGCATGGGGTGTC
Organism: Azolla caroliniana; assembly: GCF_043228905.1. Classification (NCBI taxonomy): domain Eukaryota; kingdom Viridiplantae; phylum Streptophyta; class Polypodiopsida; order Salviniales; family Salviniaceae; genus Azolla; species Azolla caroliniana. The sequence goes on along the minus strand of NW_028230436.1, from coordinate 24,944,326 downwards.
TTACCAGTCTGATCCTCTTCCGACATGCGTCCAGCTTGTCGGGTGTCAGCACTTTGGTCAGCATATATGACCCGTTCTCGGCCGTGTGGATCTTCGTCAGTGCGAACTCCTGGTCATCTACTCTTTCCCGGATCCAGTGATACCTCCGCTGGATATGCTTCGTCCGGGAATGGTAGGCCGCATTCTTAGCAAGGTGGATGGCACTTTGACTGTCGCAGTAGAGTCGGTATTCCTCTTACCGGATACCGAGCTCTCCGATGAAGTCCTTCATCCATAATATTTCCTTGCCGGCTTCCACAGCCGCCATGTACTCCGCCTCTGTGGTTGACAATGCAACCGTCTTCTGCAGCCTCGACTGCCACGAAATAGCTCCCCCTGCATATGTCATCACATACCCGGATGTAGACCGACTGGTATCCAAATCAGCCGACATGTCCGAATCGGTGAAACCGTCCAGTTGAGGTTTTCCGGAGCCGAATCGGAGACACATATTTGAAGTGCCCTTCAAATACCGGAGTATCCATTTGACCGCGTTCCAGTGCTCCTTGCCGGGATTTCTCATAAACCGGCTCACCACTCCGACCGCGTATCCAATGTCTGGTCGGGTACAGAGCATTGCGTACATCAAGCTCCCGACGGCAGAGGCATATGGGATCTTCATCATATCCGCCTTCTCTACTTTCGTCTTTGGGCTTTGCTTACCGGATAGCTTGAAGTTTGCCGTAAGTGTCGATCCGACCGGTTTCGCATCTGACATGTTGAACCGGTGAAGCACCTTTGTCACGTACTTCTCCTGTGACATGCACAATTGCTTCTTTGACCGGTCCCGAATGATGTGCATCCCCAGCATCTGTCTTGCCGGACCCAAGTCTTTCATTGAGAAGGTCCGGTTGAGAGCCTTCTTCAACATCCGTATTTTTACTTGGTCTCGTCCGACGATCAACATGTCATCCACGTACAGGAGGAGTATCAGGAAGTCCCCTCCTTCGAACTTCTTCACAAACACGCAGTGATCGGCCTGCGTCTTGTGGTACCCTTGATCGGTCATGAAGGAGTCGAACTTCCGGTACCATTTTCGGGGAGCCGGCTTCAATCCGTACAGGCTCTTCTTCAACCGGCATACCAAGTGCTCCTTCCCTTTCTCCACGAATCCTTCTGGTTGCTGCATGTAAATCTCCTCTTCGAGGTCGCCGTGAAGGAATGCCGTCTTCACATCCAACTGCTCTACCTCGAGGTCCATGCCTGCTGCTATACTCAGCACCGTCCGGATGGAGGTCATCTTTACTACCGGGGCAAATATCTCGTCGAAGTCCACGCCCTTCTTCTACTGGAACCCCTTCACCACGATCCTGGCTTTGTATCTCGGGGGGTTGCCGGCATCTCCCGGTTTCAACTTGTACACCCACTTGTTTTGGAGTGCCCGCTTTCCTTTCGGCAACTCCACCAATTCGTATGTATGGTTCTCATGCAGGGAATCCATCTCATCCTGCATGTCACTTAACCATTTTCGGCTGTGGGTGTCATCCTTCGCTTCTTCGAAGCTTTCCGGCTCCCCCTCATCGGTCAGCAGAACATGCTCTGCATCCGGAAATCTCCGGGGCGCCCTTTTCTCTCTGAGAGGATATCTACGTCTTCAGGCTTCGGTAACCGGCTCCTCCATTTTCTCTTCATCTGAATCCGATTCGGGTTCTTGGCCGGTTCCGGTCTCAGCTTCCTCTACTTCTTCTTTTGCCGGTTCGGTATCCTCACCGTAACCGGCTGGTTCCTCGAGTGCTAACCGGTCTCTTGCCGGTTGGGTCTGCTCATCGTAGAGTCGATCCTTACCAGTCGACTCGGAGTTCATTATCTTCTTCTCCGACTCCCAGTCGGCGAGCATCTTGTCCTCCTTGAAGATAATATCTCGACTCCGGAATACCTTCTTGTCCACCGGGTCCCACACTCGGTAGCCGAACTCATTGTCACCGTAACCGAGGAATATGCATGGCCGGGTCTTTGGATCTAACTTTCCTCTCCGGTCCTTTGCTACATGCACGTACGCGAGACACCCGAACACCTTCAGATGCCGGTAGGACACTTCCTTACCGGTCCATACTCTCTGTGGCGTGTCTCCGTCTAGGGGTACTGAGGGTGATCTGTTTATCACGTATGTCGCCGTCGACAATGCCTCAGCCCAAAACTTCTTGGGTAGTTTTGCATGCGCTAGCATACTCCGGACCCTCTCCATTATGGTCCGGTTCATCCTCTCGGCCAGTCCGTTTAGTTCCGGCGTCTTCGGCGCGGTAATTCAAGCCGGATTCCCTTCGAGCGGCAGTACATGCAAAGTTACCGGACCATAATGGAGAGGGTCCGGAGTATGTTGGCACATGCAAAGTTACCCAAGACGTTTTGGGCTGAGGCGCTAGCAACAGCAACGTACGTGATAAACAGATCACCCTCAGTGCCCTTGGACGGAGACACGACGCAGAGAGTGTGGACCAGTAAGGAAGTGTCTTATCGGCATTTGAAGGTTTTCGGGTGTCTCGCTTACATGCATGTTGCAAAGGACCAGAGAGCAAAGTTGGATCCAAAGTCCCGGCCCTGCATATTCCTCGGATACGGCGATGATGAGTTCCGCTACCGAGTGTGGGATCCGGTCGACAAGAAGGTTTTCTGGAGTCGAGATATTATCTTCATAGAGGACAAGACCCTTGCCGACTAGGAGTCGGAGAAGAAGATAATGAACTTCGAGGCAACCGGTAAGGATCGGTTCGATGAGATACGGACCTACCTGGCTAAGAGCCGGTTGACACTCGAAGAACCGGCCGGTTACGGTGAGGATACCGAACCGGCAGAAGAAGAAGAAGAAGAAGAAGCTGAAACCGGAACCGGCCAAGACCCCAAATCGGATTCAGATGAAGAACAAACAGAGGAGCCGGTTGCTAAAAGCCAAAGACGGAGATATCCTCTCAGAGAGAGAAGGGCCCCCCAGAGATTTCCGGATGCAGAGCGCGTGCTGCTAACCGATGAGTGGAGCCGGAAATCTTAGAAGAAGCAAAGGAGGACACCCACAGCCGCAAGTGAGTGCCATGGAGGACGAGATGGATTCCCTACATGAGAACCACACGTATGAACTGATGGAGTTGCCGAAAGGAAAGCGGGCACTCCGGAATAAGTGGGTGTACAAGCTGAAATCGGGAGATGCCGGTAACCCCCCGAGATACAAAGCCAAGATCCTGGTGAAGGGTTCCAGTAGAAGAAGGGCGTGGACTTTGACAAGATATTTGCCCCGGTAGTAAAGATGACTTCCATCCGGACGGTGTTGAGCATAACGGCAAGCATGGACCTCGAGGTAGAGTAGTTAGACGTGAAGACGACGTTCCTCCATGGCGACCTTGAAGAGGAGATCTACATGCAACAACCGGAGGGATTTGTGAAGAAAGGGAAGGTGGAGACTTCCTTATACTCCTCCTATATGTGGACGACATGTTGATCGTCGGACGAGACCAAGTCAAGATACAGATGCTGAAGAAGTCTCTGAACCAAACCTTCTCAATGAAAGACTTGGGTTCGGCAAGACAAATACTAGGGATGCATATCATCCGGGACCGGTCAAAGAAGCAATTGTGGCTGTCACAGGAGAAGTACGTGACAAAGGTGCTTCAGCGGTTCAACATGTCAGATGCGAAACCGGTCGGATCGACACTCCCGACAAATTGCAGGTTATCCGGTAAGCAAAGCCCAAAGACAAAGGCAGAGAAGGCGGATATGATGAAGATACCATATGCCTCTGCCGTCGGGAGCTTAATGTACGCAATGGTGTGTACCCAACCGGATATCGGATACGCAGTCGAAGTGGTGAGCCGGTTTATGAGCAATCCCGGCAAGGAGCACTGGAATGCGGTAAAATGGATACTCCGATACTTGACAGGCACCTCAAGTACGTGTCTCCAATTCGGCTCCGGTAAACCCCAACTTGACAGTTTCACTGATTCGGATATGTCGGTTGATGTGGATACCAGCCGGTCAACATCTAGATACGTCATGACATATGCAGGGGGAGTTGTTTCGTGGCAGTCGAGGCTGTAGAAGACAGTTGCGTTGTCGACCACGGAAGCGGAGTACATGGTAGTTGTGGAAGCCGACAAGGAAATACTGTGGATGAAGGACTTCATCGGAGAGCTAGGGATCCGGCAAGAGGAATACCGGCTCTATTGCGACAGTCAAAGTGCCATCCACCTTGCAAAGAACACGACATACCATTCTAGAACGAAGCACATCCAGCGTAGGTACCACTGGATCCGGGAGCGAGTAGAAGATCGAGAGTTCGTGCTGACGAAGATCCACACGGAGGAGAACGGGTCGGATATGCTGACCAAGGTGCTGACACCCAACAAGCTGGACGCATGACGGAAGCGGATCGGAATGACGAGGCATCCCATGCCGAAGTGAAGGGCGAGTTTGTTAGGATTTCGGTCCCTCCGGATGGGATATGAGTACCCGGCAAGGAAGACCCGGTGAGAACCAGAGGACGCAGGCCCGGTGAGAACCTCTCACTGGATGAAGGGACATAGATGTAAATATGTTTCTGTTAGCCCATTGCGGCTATATTTGTAAATAGATCGAAAGTCATAGTAGTATTAATATGACCTAGGGCAAACAGGTATCATGTTGTTGGTCATTTTTGGGTGTAACTGTTGTACAGAGTGTAACACACAGAGAGAGAGAGAGACCTAAACAATCTCTGTTGTAACTGCCTGTTGGCGAAGATTGAGAGCACAAGGTCGTTGCCTCTGTGCTCCTCCTGTTGTATTCTCCTTACATAGTGATAGTTGGAGGTAGTGGGCTCCCGTGGTTTTTCCCGTTTAGGGTTTTTTTCCACGTAAACATCTTGTGTACTCTCTCTTGTTCTATTAAATGTGTGTATACGTGCATTTCTCCCCATTCCCATCTTTCTGTGGTTGATTCTAAGACTTGGTTGTGACCGAGCAATATTCTGCATATTCTTGTCAGAGAGTTGAGCAAAATGATACACTCTAGGAATGCTTGTGTTGTGCTTTGGTGGGTCTTTGATGATGCCACCCACTCGACGAACTCGCGCCGATCTCGTCCCTTTGGTCTTGCGTAATCATATGCTTCCAATATAGCTTCTTCGAAGGACACCCACGTCGAGTTTTGTTGTCGTAACTTGTGGATGCTCTCTTGCAGCTCATCCATGGCCACCCGATTGAAGGATATCACTTGCAATCTTTCTGAGATCCATATTGCAGCATCTCCACCTTGTAGTCCTGTACATAGCATGACACATTCTTTCCGTCGAATTGCCCGTTCCGTTGCACGAGCCGTTTTACTACCACCACTATCTCCGGCATCTCGTGTTGTTCTTGCAACATCCGCTCGAACATCATCATCGTATTGATTGCCTCTTGTTGATTCTCCATCTCCTTACTGCTCGTCTTCACGTCGGGTTCACCAAATGTGTCGTGCCTTTCAGTGTTGGATTGTTGCGTGAGTCGGGTAGGAACCACTAGTTTTGGACTAGGAGGAGGAGAGTTTTAAGGCTAATAAGAATATAAATAGATTATAAGAAAGAGAGATAGAAACTTGTGAATCCCACAAGTATAGTTTTTTAGTTTTATTAATATTCAAAACCCTAATTATACTTTGGAATAGATACAAATAGATTTGGAAGAGAGATCGAAAACCTCTTGAATCCCACGATTATTATATTAATCAATATTTAGACCCTAATAATCACCCCATAATTTATTTATTTATCCCCATTTTATTACATTGTGCTCCCCATCCTTATATAATGATGGGAGAGGCTTAGCACATAACAATCCATGCTTTTTCTAAAATGGAGGGTGGGTCGTGACACTGCTAGGAAGAGAGCTTTAGTCTTTTAGTTTAAGGACTTAGAATCTAGAATCACCTTTTTTAAGAAGAGACCAATTCTTCGAGGGTTAGGCGGTGACCCTATCTAGACTCACCTTTTTTAAGAAGAGACTAATCCTTTGAGGGTTAGATGACGACCTCACCAAGATGCAAATTGAGCACCGTAAAACTTGTATGCTGCGTGTCACACTTCCGAAAAGGTGGCAGTAAAAGGGAGGACAATGTCACGGACATGACAACAATCATGTCAAGATTCGAACTCTTCACCTCTTGTATATAGTCAAGTATTATATTCTAACCAACACGTCCAAATACATAGTCATATAATTTATATCTTAGTAGATTATTAGTAGATTATCTATTCCAATTTCTAGGAGTTTTTAGAAGCTTCTAGAAAGCTCTAGAAGCTTCTGCATGAAAATGGGTTGATGCATGGAACTACATGTAGAGGCCACAAACATGTATAAATACTTGTAACTTCCTTGATCCCTTTCAAGGGATTCAACACCAGTCACTAACACATCAATCTAGTATTCTTGTTTAGCCTCGTCTTCTCTCCTTGATTTACATCTCTATCTTTATGCTCTTGTATTGTTCCTAGCGTCTTAAGTTCCTCATCTCGTCGCTCCCAACTTCTTGAGTTTCTAGCCTCATCACGTTGAGTTCCACGTTTGTAACCTTATTGATCGTAGCCTCGTCATTCGTGCTCCGTCGTAGTCTAGGGTTGGTGTGCCCATGACACCGCGAGTCATACAAGCTCGTAAAGAAGGACATCAAGCCTTTTACCGAGACGGACGAGTGAATAAATTATCACGTCACCAATTCACGGCGTTCCGTCGTTTTTCGACTTGTAGTCAATGCTCCTTGTAGAGGAGAATCACGCGGGTGCATCGACGAGCACGCACGCCGACAACAAGATGTTGTACACGAAGGGAGATAGGCCCCATGGTCGTGGCAGACAAGGCGAGTCGGCGCGCAATGGAGACGGCCGACAGGAGCAATGAAGAAGGCATCTTGGTGATGCCGACAACAATTCCGGACCCTCCGAAAGCAAGGGGAGTCGAGGAGGCAATGAGAACCGGCAAGGGAAACACGCCGTAGAATGTTGGTATTGTGGCAAGAAAGGCCACAAGGAGAGCGGGTGTTGGAAGAAGCGCGCCGATTCGGAGAAAACCAGATCCGGATCTGGACGGACCGAACAAGGAAATCAGCAGCAGACGCACTATGCCGAAGGATCCGAAAAACTCGGAAAGGGCAGCCTTCGTGACAAGACACGAAACGAACTCGATGAAGAAGACCACCCCAAAATTGGACGAAGTGTGGTACGTTAACTCCGGAGCGTCAAACCATATGACAAACCATAAAGAGTGGTTCTCATATCTGGAGAAAAGGGAACAACCAGGAGTAGTCGTTGTTGTCCATAGGCCAAAAATATAAATTAGTTAAATGTAATATGTCGGTAGGTAAGGTGAGTAGGTAAACGCCGAGTTTCGAGCCTCACAGTTAGCCGAGCGCTCGGCTCTGTATGAAGAAAAAATATATAAACCGAGGTCTGTGTACCTCGGCAGGAGGGAGATATCTAGAGCCTAGGCGAGGTCGTTTCATAGATATAAGAGTTTTGTAAGGTCACCGACTGGGAGCCGTGTTTTTGTAATCATCGATAACTGGTTGAAGTAATGCATATCTATTAGCTCTTGTTGTTTTCATCTGTGTGCCGTCGTTTCTAAGGTCTCGATTACGTATATGACCCGAGCTCTATTCCGGGTAGGCTCTCTGTTTTCTTCCCCTAATGACGCCTCCGTGCACAAGTCTTCACGTTCACTTCCCTTGATACCGATAGCTTGTAGGCATATCGAAGGTGTTTCCAACAAAACGGTTAACACAATTTGGCACGCCCGGTTACAACTGTGAGATCACAGCGAACTACGTTGCAGACAACCTTTAGCCGCCATTACGACGCCCAATCGCACCAAGCGGTCTCGGCCATCTGGTCGACGCCCTAAGCTAGTCGAAGGCTCTTCCGACTCGGCGGTCACGGACCAGTTTTTCCAAGAAATATCGGAGGCTCACCGATTGCAATCCTTGCCACCTGCTACTCGGTTGCAAGTTGAGTCCACACCAACCTCTCCACCAAGCCCGCCAGAGGTCACCCACCCTGACCCTAACCCTTTTCCGGTTTTACCGGAAGACCCCGAATTCGATACCATGACGTATCCTTACCCACGATACACTGACAGCCCTGATGCAAAGTCGCACATCCGTGCCTTCGTGTCCACCTGGCAGGCCAACCACTCAACACAGCGACTCTCGCCTGCCGAAATCGAGGCCTCAAAAATTGCCGAGTTTACGCTATCCCTCGATGGACTAGCTGTGTGATGGTATTCTGGCCTTGACACAGGGGAGTTTGCCACCTTCCATGACATTCGCACGCAGTTCCTAGAATTGTTCCATCACGAGGTGCCCAAACGAGAATTGCTCCGACAGTTCTTTTCCATGCGACAAGAACCGCACGAGACGGTCGCTCAATTAACGATCTGGTTCCGGGATCTCTACAGACAAGTGGTTGACGATGTCTCTGCATAGCACATTCCAGACGCATTCTTGTCTAGCCTATGGGAGCCTCTACGGACGACTCTCGCACTTACTAATTTTGCCAACCAAACGATCGAGCAAGTCAGAGCGCGCGTCCTCACCCTCGATCGGACTCAGCAAAGCACGACTTTCGCTATGATTTCATTGCAAAGCGCATTTCCCCAGGAGGACAATCGCTTCCGCCAAGCCCTCCAATGCACAGTTTGCTCGGGATCGGGCCATCTGGCCCTCGAATGTCCTCACCGGCCACAATGTTCGATCTGCCAGTCCTGCTCTCACACTGTCGAGCACTGTGAATACAATATGCTCAACCGCACAACGATGGCCCCGGTTCGCCAGATCGAGCCCAGGGATACATACTCTCGTCAGGACGAGCGACAATCCTACCGGAACCAGGATAACCAACGACCCCAATCGCCGCATAGACGGCACCGTAATGACGATTACCGTCGGGACGACGACCGTTACCGAAACGACAACCGACGAAGATCGGACGACCGCCGTGATCGCCATCACGATGACCAGTATCGGTCAAACGACGATTATGATCGGAATGAAGATGATCGGAATGACCGATACGATCAAAGAAATTTCCGTAATGATCGGGGCGCAACTCTCACCGAGGATCGCGCAATAACAGAAGGAATAACGACAACCGTCGTCGGGACCCCCCGCACAATGAACCGCGCAGCTCGAACGCGCCCTGGACCAACCCACAAACACACGAGGCGGGAATCAACTGTACCCCTCCCACAGACACACAGATCAGGCTGGCACCAACAACTCGGCCAACGTTACCTGCTTCAAGTGCAACCAACCTGGTCACTACGCTACGTAATGCCCAACAACAGACCGCGGAAAGGCTCCTGCGGTGAATAATATTATGGCCGACGTACAAAACGTCACAACACGCAGCAAAGTCCAAACCACCCCATGGCAAGTACAGGATGAAGTCTGACAAGCAGCTAAAGAATGGATGAATACGACCAACAAAAACAATGTGGCGGGAATGCAAATAGAAATGGGAGACGCGACCATCGGAGCAACACAGTCCTCGGCACCATCCACGTCGACAGAAGATGACCAGCTATGGGACGCCCTTACTAGTTCCAGGATCTCCTTGCACCTACATAAACTCTTACCACTCATGCTGCGTTTTAGGGACACCTTGGCTACACTCACGGCCAACACCCATTCCACCGTGCCACTTGTGCACCTGACCAAGCCAGGAACGGGTCCACCCCTCATGGATGCGCAGAATCCAGCCATAAAAATTATGATTAAAGGAAGGGACCTACACGGGTGCATAATTAACGGCGGCTCTAGCGTGAATGTCATTAGCGAGGCTACCTGTCATAAACTCGGCCTAAATCAGTGGGAACCTTGCCCCTTTTGGCTTCGGATGGCCAACACACGATCGGTTCGCCCCATCGGATTAATCCGCCACCTCGACTTTACTCTAGGAGGCCACATGTTCACTATCTCGGCTGTTGTATTACGACTCAAAGCACAGGGGGGTTACCCAATGTTACTGGGCAGACCATGGTTGCGCACAACAAATATCAAACAACATCGGCAGCGCAACATGATCTCGTTTCGCCGAGGAAAGACCAAGGTTCGGATCATAACCGAAGAACACGTAACCATGCCCCACAACACCTCGCCATTATACGCGGAAGGGGTGCACATGCTCGACGGGTTAGCCGATGATGAGGTGGACGACTTCCTAGAAGACCATCCCACTATCATACCTCTCTTCGAAATTGACGCCATGACAGCCGTCCGCACACCTCTAGACGAGGAAGTTATAGTGAATACACCTCCCCAGGATGAGCCCGATCCCACCACCATCGCAGAATTATGACACGCTCAAGACGCTTTTGAACGTGAACTCGCCATCTCCCAACGAGTGAAGGCATCAACGCTCGAAACACTGAACCTCGGTTCAGACGAGAACCCTCGCACCCTACAAATTGCTAATAACTTACCAGCCGGCGAATGAGCAACCCTCATACATTTACTCACCGATTACCAGGATGTATTACATGGATATGAAGGGTTTGGACCCATAATACTACCAACACCAGATCCATCTTCTCCCGGACGCTCGGCCGGTTCAGCAAAGACGATACTGGATGAACCCCAATTATGCGGCTAAGGTCAAGGAAGAGATAGACAAGCTCCTCTGAGTCGGGTTCATACGACCTGTAAAACACGCCACATGGTTAAGCCCAATCGTAGTCGTCCCCAAGAAAAACGGGAAAATCCGAGTCTGTGTCGACTACCGCAAGCTTAATATTGCAACGGTCACGGATGGATTCCCTCTTCCGTTCACGGATAGCTTTCTCGACACGGTGGTAGGTCACAAATGCTACAGCTTTCTAGATGGGTTCAGTGGTTACAACCAAATCAGAATGCACCCGGATGATTAGGAGAAAACAACATTTGTCACGGAATGGGGTGTTTTTGTGGCAAAAGTAATGATGTTCGGTTTAAAAACGGCGTCGGCCACGTTCCAACGCATCATCACCGAAATTTTTAACGAGTATATCCTGGCGTTCATGCAAGTCATTCTCGATGACTTCGCTGTATATGGTCAGCGACTGGAACACATGACCCAGTTACGGCTCTGTCTTGATCGATGCCGCCAGGCTCAGTTAAGTTTAAACTCGGCAAAATGCGCGTTCTTGGTCACAAGCGGCAACCTACTCGGGCATATCGTCAGTCAAGAAGGTATCGCCATGGACCCAGATAAAGTACAAGCCATCCTAAACGCCCCCGCACCCTCGAACGCAAAAGGCCTCAGCCGATTTGTGGGACAAATCCGATGGCACAGCCGGATGATACGCCACATGGCCGATTTCGCGACAACACTATACGCAGCAGTGCATCTACTCCCCTTTCAATGGACTTCAATCAAGGACAAGGCTTACCAAGGATTGAAATTAATGCTCTTGCATGCCCCAGTTGTACAACCCCCGATATGGTCAGAACCTTTTCACATCTTCGTGGACGCATCAGATATCGCCATCGGGAGCGTACTTATGCAATGCACGCCCCGAAATTGGTATCGGCCAGTGTATTATGCTAGCCGACGTCTCTCGACAGCGGAAAAGAACTATTCAACCACAGAACGAGAGGCCCTCGGGATGATCTACAACATCAATAAAATTCGGCATTACCTCTTAGGCCGAAAATTCACATTTCACGTCGATCACTCGGCCCTCCTTTACCTGGTTAATAAACAAGCCCTGACAGGTCGACTGGCTCGATGGATGCTCCTATTGCAAGAGTTTGATTTTCATATACAGCATCGACCCGGAGTCCAACATGCCGTCGCTGACTACCTAAGCCGCCTTGAGTCAGGAGACCCTGTTGAGCCCACGTATGACGATTTACCCGATGCCGGCCTATTTCATCTCACAACGCTGCCAAATGACAAAGAAGATGAATGGATCACGGAGATGACCCATTTCCTTAGTATTGGCTTGCCTCCCGACCACATGGCCCTTGATGTACGGAAACGACTCGCAGTACGTAGCTACAACTTTTGTCTCGTTTCCGACATCCTCTACCACAAAGGCTCGGACAGAATATGGCGTCGGGCCATTCGACAATTCGAGAAGAAGGCCATCCTCCAAGAAGCCCACGTAGGAATCGCCGGTGGACACTACGCCGGAGAGTCCACGACAAGGAAAGTATGGCAGAGTGGGTTATGGTGGCCTACAACGAAAAAGGATGCCCACGAGTTCTGCCGACAGTGCGACTTGTGCCAACGGTTGGGATAGCCGATGGAACAAGTTCGAATGCCACACCAACCGATTCTTCCATTGGAACCATTTGAAAAATGGGGGTTAGATTTTGTGGGACCCTTCAAACCAGCCGCGGCCCGAACCGATAATAAGTATATCATCGTGGCCACGGACTACTGCACAAAATGGGTCGAGGCAAAGGCCTTACAAGACAACACGACAGCATCCACGGCCAAATTTGTGTACGAACATCTTTGGTGCCGTTATGGATGCCCAATTGAGCTCGTTAGTGACCAAGGTGGGCACTTTATAAACCATATAATACGTGAGTTGACGACACAATACGCAGTGGTACATAAGAAAAGTACACCATACTACCTGCAGGCAAACGGAATGGCCGAATCGACTAACAAAATTCTCCAAACAATCCTGAAGAAGATCGTCAACGAGAACCGCACCGATTGGGATGACAAGCTCCAGAGTGCACTATGGGCTTGTCGCACTACATTCAAAACTAGCATTCAATCCACCCCCTTTCGAATGGCTTTTGGTCTCGAAGCCGTTATGCCCATCGAGTTCCAAGTTCTGAGTCTCCGAGTGCAAGTTAAAGCACGGCTCCCCGAGGCCCAATCCGAACAATTGAGGCTGGAACAACTCCTAGAACTTGGCAAGGACCGAGTAGCAAGCATGGCCCAACTTGAACAACGCCAACGACAACGGAAAGCCTTTGTGGACCGACATCGGAAAGGATTGGAACAAGAACTGATCATAGGCAAACCGGTCCTCGTTTTCCAAACGCGACTCGGTGCTATGCCAGGAAAGTTACGATTTCGATGGACTGGCCCCTTCTGGATTATTGACGAGTTTAACGGCACGTTCCAGCTCGGCACCCTCGCTAGGGAAATTGTCAAAAGCTGGGTGAATGGATTCCGACTGTGACCGTACCAAGGAAATACCCCAGCCAACCCTTTCGCCGAGTCTCACGGCACGGACAATGCCACGAAGGAGGCCACGTGTCCCCCTCGGTAAGAACCCACCAACATTCCAAAGTAGACATTAGGTAGGATTAGGCATAATTTTAGCAATTAGTTAGTTCCACCTACACCACCTACCACATCACCCAAATCACGTCATGTTTAGAGGCACACATTAGTCACTTTCACATTCACTTAAGTATTTAAAGGCACATGCACAACACCCAAGGCAAAGCACTAACTTCCTAAGACATGTGGCCATAATATCCTATTATGGCATCCATGCCCAAGAATCTCCAGGCTCCTCTTCATGCACGAATCCCTAGGCGTTCGCTAAAAAATAGTTACTCCAAGCCCACCCCACACACAAACGTTTTCTTGCACACCCAGCTTTCATTGCTCTCACGCTCTCAAGCCTCCTCTCGCTCTCAGCGCATCCATCGCTCCCACCGTTCTTGCTCACAAGCCCTTTCTTGTCCTCGTAGCCCCTCTGCCGCACCACAACCATCTCCTTTCCTCACTCTGTCTCAGCCTGGTCGAATCCTCCTTCCCCAATCTTCCACACAACAGAACCCCGCGTCCATTATGCCTCTTGCAGCTTCACAGGAAACCTGCTCCTGGCTTCAGGAACGAGGATTGGGTGGTTATTTAAAGGTGATCGATGCCCCTGCACTCCTTGATGCCCAAGCGGTCACACGCCGAATTCACCTAGACACAGTCACCAACAATATGATTCGTGTTGCCTTGGACCTGAAGCGAGGAGGTGATCATGAAGTCGAGATTCCCCCTTCCATGACCCTGAAGGAATACTTTGGTGCGTATTCCATATCTAGTAAAGCCTATCACACCTACGATGGATCCAACAAGGCATTCGAAGAACTCGCTCGCATCCTGATGGAGTACGCATTCGTGCATACCAACCCTACAAGTATGCCACAAAGCAAAGTGGCGATCATTATTAGTGCCTACGAGAGAAACAAAATCGACTAGGGAATCATCATAAGCGAAGGAATCCCTACGACGCTCGAATCCTTCCAAACTGGTAAGCGGTTGCTGCTTGTGATCAATCACTTCCTTACAGTCCTCTACCCACCTCCTTCGGTTTCCCCTCATCGCATCTTGACCTCTCCACCACCACCAAGGAAATAACGAGAGAAGATGTTGGAGATAACCTAGGAAGAATGGGAAGACCCCTCGTCTTCTCCACCTCCCTCAGGCGCTCGGAACCCCACTTCCGCCTCGGCCCCACCCCCACCAAAAACACAAAAACAATGGGCAGTGACAGCAACCCGTGTCGAATGGGATGAGGCCGAGGAGGCCATCCCTGAGGATGTCACCATACGCTAGCAGCCACCAAGGACATCACTGACCTCTCCACAACCGAGCCCACGGCCCACAAGCCAGCAGCCCTCGGCCATCCGGCAGCAAAAGAGGAAACAGGCCGAGGAGCCAACACCACCAGCCCCGGACGCACAGGATCAGCCGTCAAAAAGATGCCGCATCATTCGAGAGGCAACCACAGAAACCGAAGGCGACCAGCATCAGAAATCAAAAGAGGCCAGCCCCACCTCCATGGACATAGTACCAGCGGAGTCATGGCTCCAAGTCGGTACGGTTGAGCATGGACAAACCATGCAGATATCAGAGGAGGAAGTCCTCGGTTACAAAGATCTCCCCGCGGAGGCATACGAGTTCAGTGCACTACTTCGACTGGGCACAACTTACGAGTTAATGGATTTCCTCGCGCGTGCCCAAGTAACTGTCGTTGCTCGCATGGCCGAGGAGCACGCCGAAACGAAGATGATTCAACGCGCTCTAATGGGTGAAATCGAACCTCACGAGGATCAAGCCTTACAGAAGATAGGATGGAAGAAGCAAGTACAGAATGCTTCGCTCCTCATGGAACTACCGGATCTGAACATGGCCTTAGTCAAGGCATATCGCAATCTACACCACACTACTCGGGCAGCCAAGGACGTGGCCCGATGGATCAAAACGGCGCATCAACAAGCCAAACGGGCTACCGACCTATGGCAAGCTACCGAAGAGAAACTAGCGACATTCACACAGCAACAACTGCCCTGAATCCTCCCTGTGCCGAGTGACGTTGTCTCACCAGCCACTCTTCCAAACCCGAGCCCGAGTGCTGAAGGTCTCGTCGCACACAAAGACGACATCGTCCACCCCGAGGTAGCCACGGCCAAGGCCAGCACAATGACGGACTCGGTACAGACAAGTGAGCCATCATCACAGGCAGATATCAACCCGCACCCCCAAACCAGCCAAGCCTCTACGCAAACGCCACCACCTCCGGTCGTCATGGAACGAGCGACACAGACAGACAGGGAGTCCTCAGCCTAATTCCAGCAAGCGGCAACCTAGATAGGGCCTCCCCTTAGGGACTACTAGGAGGAGCTTCAGGCCCAGATTGCTCTGGTTGCGTTGGCAGAACAAAACCACAACAACATTCTTGGGCAGCAACGGGAACAAGCCGCGAGCCGCGAAGAGAACCTCAAGCAACTGCTTGCTGAAAGGTCGGTCGCACCTGAAGCACGAGAACGAGAGGTGATGACCCTCCAGGTCTCTATCACTGAGGCTAAAGAACATTTCATCAAAGAAACCGAGCAAAATAGCCAACGGGAACAAGAGCTCTTCGCAGACAACCAGGAGTTACGACATCATCAAAGAGCCTTCCAGGACATGGCCAACGAACATATGCAAAAGTGGAGGATCTCGGAGGAGCAACGAGCAAAAATTTCCAATGCATATCACCAGTTGCAAACCGAGCACATCACCATCAAAGAACAACACTTGGACGCTTGGCGACAAGAAAGGGACGAAACTGTAGCTCAGCTCACCAACCGTTATGAGCAGACCATCGCGCTCATCACTGAAAAAGCAAAAGATAATCAAGCTACTTTGCCACTCTTCGCCCGCAAAAGCCAAGCCGAAGCCAAGGCCGCAAGGGAGGCACTGGAAGTTCACCGTGCGAGCATCGGCATCGACAATACCAAAATCAAGACCCTAATCCACAGGTATCACCAGCAATTCACCACGAAGATCAAAGAAACGCTTGACCATGTCTGGCAGGAGTGGTCAGTCCAAGCCGCGGACCTACACATACTACGCACGGATGCCAAGAACCGAAGGAAGGAGGGCCGAGGGTTTTACAAGATGAATGACACTAGCATCTAGACTCTCCGTGAAGACTTAGCGGAAGAATATCATACCTTGGCAACATCCCACACCACGGCCATCAAGCAACTCTTGGAGGAATTCAACGACGATCTAATGGTGTTTCTTTTAGAAGCCAAAGCGTACGAGGAAGAACGACTCGCTATCGGGAGTCACAGAGCTCCCACAACCACCGAGCAAGGAACCGAGTCACTCCCCACGGCAGCTCGACCGGAACAATTGGCCCCTACCGACCTCCACATCCCAACCGAGCCACTCACCACGGTAGTTAGACCGGAGGAACCTACCCCTACTGACCCCCCCATCCCACCGGAGCCACAGACTATAACCCCGACCCTGCCTGAATCGGTCCCAACATAGGAGGGCACACACGACGACACCGCCATCCCCAACTCGGCAACACAACCTCCATCACCAACCCCACCTGCCGAGCAGCCAGCCCAACCCCACGCCCCTGAGGATATCCTCGGCATATTGGAAGAGGAATAAAACCAACCTATAAGCCCTTGTAGGAACATGTAATTTTTGTAATTCGTGTTATTTTGCCAAATCCATGGTGAACTGTGGGTTCGATGGACAAAGTCCTGTCCCACGGGCGTGCCAGGTGTTGTCCATAGGCCAAAAATATAAATTAGTTAAATGTAATACGCCGGTAGGTAAGGTGAGTAGGTAAACGCCGAGTTTCGAGCCTCACAGTTAGTCGAGCACTCGGCTTTGTATGAAGAAAATATATATAAACTGAGGTCTGTGTACCTCGGCAGGCGGGAGATATCTAGAGCCTAGGCGAGGTCGTTTCATAGATATAAGAGCTTTGTAAGGTCACCAGCTGGGAGTCGTGTTTTTGTAATCATCGATAACTGGTTGAAGTAATACATATCTATTAGCTCTTGTTGTTTTCATCTGTGTGCCGTCGTTTCTAAGGTCTCGACTACGTATACGACCCGAGCTCTATTCCAGGTAGGCTCTCCGTTTTCTTCCCCTAACGATGCCTCCTGCACAAGTCTTCACGTTCACTTCCCTTGATATCGATAGCTTGTAGGCATATCGAAGGTGTTTCCAACAGAACGGTTAACAGTCACAATAGGAGACGACACTCCGCATCCGATCGTACATGTCAGTGAAGTTCCCCTCAGCCACGTCGGGCAAAAAGGGAAGCTAATGAACGTGTTACACGTCTCAACAATTACGAAGAATCTGGTGTCGATCGGATGGATCGTCGACCAGGGGATGCAAGTCCGATTCACGCATCACGGATGCTTCATCGAGGAAGAAGGCCAAGTTATTGCGCATGGGCGTAGAGATGGGAGGATGTTCGTCCTCGACACCAATGACGTAGGCGCCGCCATGTTCGCGAAAGGGTAAAGATTCGAGTCGGATATCGACTTGTGGCACAAGCGGATAGGCCACGTCAACTACCAAAGGCTTCAGGACCTATAATCGAAACAAGTTGTGTTCGGATTGCCGAAATTTAGTGGTCGAAAGGCCCAAATTTGTGAAGCCTACCAGCTAGGGAAGCAACACCGACTTCCTTTCCCCAACGAGTGTAATCAGAGCCGAAATAAGCTCGACTTGATACATTCAGATGTATGGGGACCGGCACCGAACGTGAGTCTTGGTGGGAGTCGATATTTCGTCTCCTTCATCAACGACTACACCCGACACACATGGATCTACCTCATCGAAAAGAAGAGTGAAGTCTTCGACTGTTTCCGGAACCTCAAAAATCTTGCCGAAAGGGAAACAGGGAGGAAGATCAAGTGCTTGCGGTCTAATGGCGGAAAAGAGTATTTTTCCGACCAATTCAACAGTTATCTGCAACAAATGGGAATTCGACGCGAATTCAGTTGCAGGTATATGTCGGAGCATAACGATGCCGAAAGGAAGAATCGGTCGGTTGTGGAAGCGGCGCGGGCAATGCTGGAAGAAAAGAGCATGCCCAAGTTCTATTGGGCCGAAGCAGTCCGAACCATGGTCTACATCCAGAATCGGATCAAAGAAAAAGTGTCGTCACATGAGCTGTATTTCGGAAGGAAGCCGAATCTACGACACTTGAGGGTTTTTGGTAGCATTGTGTATGTGTATGTGCCGAAGGAGAAGCAGGGGAAGTTGGACGCAAAAGACGAGAAGTGTATCTTGGTTGGCTACTCGGACGAACAGAAGGGTTATAAGTGTTATAACCCCCGAACCAAACAAGCTCACATAAGTCGCGATTTTATGTTCGATGAGTCTACGTCTTGGTATTTGCCTCCGACTCCGGACCTCAACTCCAATCTGAGTTCTAAAGATGAGGTTAGGGAGGCTGAGATGCCTCCTAATGAACGCGAAGTCAGAAGTCTTGAAGAGAGTCCAATCTCATTTCGGCTAAGTGGACCGAATGAGCGACTGAGTCAGTTCGACCAGTAAGATGAAGAGCCGACAAGTAGTGGAGACTCGGTCATGCATTCCCCGCGCAGGAAGCCGAAGAGATGGCTTATGTGCAAAGAAAAGGGAAAGAAGAAGATGCCAGAGTACGACACGTATAGGTACGAGTCGGATCAACGCGAATCTGACTCCGAGAAGAGCGATGACGAGCCTTCAAGAGTGAAGTCCGCGTCGGCCAGAACGGCCTCAACATCGGCTAATGCGCAATTACGCCAATCTACCCGCCAGAAGAACCCCGTTGTGCAGTTCGGATACAACGAGTACATGGTGCATCACTATGCATACATGACATGCGTAGCAGAGGTGCGTGAGCCGGAGAGCTACGCAAAAGCGGCAAAGGACGCGAATTGGCGTGCCGCCATGGAAGAGATGAACACACTTGCGGAGAATGAAACCTAGGACTTGGTTGACGCCCCCAAGGGTGTAAAGACAATTGGATGCAGGTGGGTTTACAAGGTCAAGTACAACACTGACGACTCGGTCAACTGATACAAGGCTTGATTAGTAGCAAAAGGTGATGCGCAGCAACACGACATCGATTACGATGAGACGTTTGCGCCGGTCGCGAAGATGACGATCATTTGTGTTTTGCTTGTGGTAGCTACGGCGAAGGGATGGCACTTACATCAGATAGATGTAAAGAATGCGTTCTTGCAAGGCGAGCTTGAGGAACAACTGTACATGGTACAACCCCCCGAATTTCACCCCGGAACGAACACTTCGGCGGTATGCCGGTTGAAGAAGTCCCTCAATGGACTAAAGCAAGCCCCACGTGCCTGGAACGCGAAGATCATGCAGCGATTACGTCAGATGGAATGTGCGACGTCCAAATCAGACTCTTCATTGTTCGTCCGGGAGGGTCGACTTGGGCCAATTATGTTGATGACTTGGTCATCACCGACGTCGACCTAGTTGAAATTGATTGCGTAAAGCTCCAACTTGCGACATCATTTGATATGAAGGACCTGGGGGATCTTCATTACTTTCTCAGGATCGAAGTGATCTGAACCCCCGAAGGCATCCTGATCAGCCAACAGCATTACGTGTTGAGTATTCTCTTCAAGTTCGGGATGGCAGACTGTAAGTCCGTCTCAACTCCTCTAGACAGAACCGTCAAGCTTCGCCCCGACTCTAGAAAGGTCTGCGACCCGAAAAGGTTCCGACAGATTGTCGGAAGCCTCATTTACTTGACTATCACGCGGCCAGACCTCAGTTACCCGGTCGACTTGATTAGTCAGTTCATGGTGCGGCCAACCGAGGAGCACCTTTAGTGCGCGCAACGCGTACTCAAGTACGTCAGTGGCACTAAGGACCGGGGGCTACTATATCGGACCGGTACTGTCGCGCAGCTAGTCGGCTATACAGACGCCGACTAGGCCGGAAATGCCAGCAATCGCCGATCCACATCCGGATTCGCGTTCTCCCTTGGGAGCACCGCGATCGCATGGAGTAGCAAGAAGTAGCCAACAGTTGCACTGTCAAGCATAGAAGTCGAGTGTCGAGAAGCGGCTGTCGCAACATGCGAAGCCGTATGGCTGAAGCGACTACTTAAGGATCTACAGGTGGAGGTGTTCGATCCAACGACAATCTACTGCGACAACCTCAACAACATCCAACTTGCGAAGAACCTTGTCTTTCGCACCCGAACTAAGCACATTAAGGTGTACTACCACTTTGTCCGTGAGCGTGTCCTCTTTAGTGAAGTTGAACTTCAGTATGTTTTGACGGATCGGCAGACCGCAAACATTTCCACTAAACCCCTTGGTCTGGACAAGTTGCGGCAATTTTCGGGTGCGCTTGGGTTGCACCACCTTGACGTGCCGAACTTGAGGGGGAGAAAAGTCCCGCAAGACCACAGAAAGGAGAAGGAAAGGAGCAGAAGTGATCGTGACACCAAATCGGATGACGAATTTGATTTAGGCGGATCCATGGAAGAGTCCGGAAGCGGACGAGAGGGCAGCAACCGAAAGCAAGAGCCAGGGCCAGCCAAGCATGGGGAAGATGAAGCCAACAAGGGCGAGAAGGCCAAGATTGTTGAGAACTCGACGTTCCTTATGTCCAACGCTCGGCCACAACCGAGATTCTTTACATACACAGAAAAACAGGTAATGAAAACGCGACACAAAAGAGGAGAAATGGTACACAGGAGGTATACATGGAAAACCCCAAACTAGGGGAAAAACCACGGCAGCCCACAAGCTGCTAACTATCACTATGCAGAAATATACAATAGTGAGATCACTGAGGCAACGACCTCGTGCTCTCAGATCTTCGCCACAGACGGCGGTTACAACAGAGGCGACGACCTCGTCTCTCTCTCTCTCTCTTTGTCTCTCTGTACAGTTACGTGCTCTTATTTCTTCTTGCACCAACAAGGAAGAATAATAATCACACGAATGACAACACAAAAAAAACTAAAAGTTTGCCCTAAGTCATATTTATACTAATATGACTTTTCGGCTATTTACAAATGTAGCCTCGATGGGCTCCATCCGGCTCTCCGCAGTCGGGTACTCCTCATCCGGTTCATACCGGGCCTACACCATCCGACTCTCCGCAGTCGGGTACTCCTCATCCGGTTCATACCGGGCCTACACCATCCGACTCTCCGCAGTCGGGTACTCCTCATCCGGTTCATACCGGGCCTACACCATCCGACTCTCCGCAGTCGGGTACTCCTCATCCGGTTCATACCGGGCCTACACCATCCGACTCTCCGCAGTCGGGTACTCCTCATCCGGTTCATACCGGGCCTACACCATCCGGCTCTCCGTAGCCGGGTCCTCCTCATACAGTTTCGGCCTCGACCGAGTTTGTTCGTCGGCATTGTTCTTCTCCCTTCCCATCCGGAGGGACCTGTCTTCCAACAAACTCCCCCTTCACTCCGGCATGGGGTGTCTTTCCAGCCCGATCCTCTTCCGGCATGCGTCCAGCTTGTTGGGTGTCAACACTTTGGTCAGCATATCTGACCCGTTCTCGGCCGTGTGGATCTTCGCCAATGCGAACTCCTGGTCATCTACCCTTTCCCGGATCCAGTGATACCTCCGCTGGATATGCTTCGTCCGGGAATGGTAGGCCGCATTCTTAGCAAGGTGGATGGCACTTTGACTGTCGCAGTAGAGTCGGTATTCCTCTTGCCGGATACCGAGCTCTCCGATGAAGTCCTTCATCCATAATATTTCCTTGCCGGCTTCTACAGCCGCCATGTACTCCGCCTCTGTGGTTGACAATGCAACCGTCTTCTGCAGCCTCGACTGCCACGAAACAGCTCCCCCTGCATATGTCATCACATACCCGGATGTAGACCGGCTGGTATCCACATCAGCCGACATGTCCGAATCGGTGAAACCGTCCAGTTGAGGTTTTCCGGTGCCGAATCGGAGACACATATTTGAAGTGCCCTTCAAATACCGGAGTATCCATTTGACCGCGTTCCAATGCTCCTTGCCGGGATTACTCATGAACCGGCTCACCACTCCGACTGCGTATCCAATGTCCGGTCGGGTACAAACCATTGCGTACATCAAGCTCCCGACGGCAGAGGCATATGGAATCTTCATCATATCTGCCTTCTCTCCTTTTGTCTTCGGGCTTTGCTTGCCGGACAACTTGCAGTTTGCCGGGAGTGTCGATCCGACCGGTTTTGCATCTGACATGTTGAACCGGTGAAGCACCTTTGTCA
Organism: Azolla caroliniana; assembly: GCF_043228905.1. Taxonomy (NCBI): domain Eukaryota; kingdom Viridiplantae; phylum Streptophyta; class Polypodiopsida; order Salviniales; family Salviniaceae; genus Azolla; species Azolla caroliniana. Next base: position 24,921,836 of record NW_028230436.1, on the reverse strand, counting down.
CATACTTCTCCTGTGACAACCATAGTTGCTTCACTGACCGGTCCCGAATGATGTGCATCCCCAACATCTGTCTATAAGGAACACTTCATGCACTTCTCTAAGCTAGGTTTTATTACATGACCAAAATATCTAGATACATTCTTGACAAATGCACTAAGGGTGACCATTGGACAACTTAGGATATCATCTCACCAACTTGAGATTGAGAATGGTTGTACTAATGGAGTTCCTAGAGAGGAAAGGCTATGTAGGTTATGTCACATAGAGATAGAGGATGAGTATCACTTTACATGCAAGTGTCCAACTTATGCCGAGATAAGGGCGAAATACCAAGATAAATATGGACCCTCTCCCACCCTCTCCGAACTATTAGACACCCCGGATATAAAGAGACTAGGTAGGTATATCTTAGAGCTAAAACAACATAGGGAGGAAAAACTACAAAATGTTAACCATAATCATTTTCATATTCACCAACATGTAACTCATATAATTTTTCAGGAAGAAGGGGAGACGATGAATGTGGACACACCTACACCACTCAGGCCTCTCTCTTGATGAAGCAGAAATGCAAAGAACAACCAAACACCCTCGGATGTCGGGCTTCAAAGCAACACGACGTGGAGTAGAAACAATTAAGAAGATAAGGGAACATGAGCTACGTCGTCTAGCAGCTATGGTTGTAGTATCTTTTCCATTGGGACCACGGGCCACCTCCACATCGAAACCCTTTGACCTCTTGCTTCTTTTCGAGAGACTTGGATGGAAATGAAACTAGGCCTATTATAAAGTTATTTCCTTATAGAACATGTTTTTTTTTGCTAGAACTCTTTAGCTGAAGTTCTATTCTATTTTTTATTTTTTTTATTTTTACTTTCGATGAATGGGTAAATACCCCATTTTTATTGTAAACCAATTGTCTCATGGGCCATTTTTGGTCTTAGAAGACGTTAATATTTCATTCATTCATTCATTCATTCTCTCTTTGTCTATGTGACAATTTGACTGTGTCTGTCTATTATATGTACATACTACTCCCTTTTTACTTCTTTTATTGAAAAATTTAACACATCGATACATGTCAGAGCCCATTCCGCTGGCTTCTATTCGAACCATTGCTTCCATGTGACTTAGCTCGCATACATTGAGATGTGAGACGGGGCGTTGGGGCACAAGTGATGAGAGTGGCCGACTATGCACACTTTGCCCTAAACAAGTTCAAGAGTTTGAGTATCACACTTTGATACAATTGCTCTGCCTTTGATCATATCCAACCATGCTTTCCACACATCTTCGACCAAGCCCAATCCTTGCACGAAGTTCTCTCACAACCACCACAATGTGAACTCTCGATAGCAACATTCATTGGTAAAGTTCTCGAACATTGAGAGTCGTTACTCACTTTCACATGTATAACGTTGTCGTGAAGAAAACCGTCCCTTAGAGCAATCGGTGCATAGCGCGCGTGAACCGGCTCTTCACGCGTGCGCGCCCTTTAATGTATATAATAGAGAATTAAGTACAAAGGCATATCCTAGGTAGTTACATTCGGTAGGTAGGAAGTTAATGAGGGAAACGGCTCCCTTCTTGAAGCTATAAAAGAGAGGGAGACGCGGGGAGAAAGGGATCACGCATTGAGGAGGACGAAGTGCTGTCGGACCGTAACGGAACGCTTCTCCTCTGTTTGTTCTCTATTGCTCTTCTCTGCAGGTTTTCGGGAGGCTCGCGCTGCTTCGAGGAACGCCCGTGTGCTTCCGACAGCACCTCCATCCTATCCCCTTTTGTGCGCAGACGAGCAGGCATCGGCATCTGTTCGCCGGACTATTCGGTTGTAACCGCTCACGTGCTCTGTTGTTTTTGTGTCATTTGTTAATATACAAACATTCGTGTCTCTCTGTCTCTATGTCCATTCGTGTCTTCTGCGTTGACGGGCCGTGTCCCTGTGTTTCTTTGCTCATACGTAACCGGTCGTCTCTCTCTTTCTCTTTCCCCTCCTATCGCCTGCTCTTCGGTTCAAGACCCCGGTGGTCCCGCCTCGTTTCTCCACGCACGCGCGTAACAATGCGACATATTTGGTGAACCCGACGTGGACAAGGCGGTAGAGGAGCAGAAGATGAGGGGGTTGGATCTTGCAGAGGCCATGGCTTCGGCCGTGGACCGGATAGTGAGCGCGCGCGAGGGCATCGGCGCCCTTGACAGGGCTATTGAGGCGATCGTCGGTATGATCGGCCGGTTCAGTGGAAAGGATGCCACGAGTTATTTGGCGTCCTACCGGGCGGAGATGTTGATGAGGGATATTCCGGAAGAGAGGCGTCTTGCCGGATTCCCTCGAGTGGCGATGTCGAGCATCCATGCGGAGGTGCTCGAGGTCTGGGTGGAGAGCCGGACCTGGGAGGAGTTCGAAGGACGGCTCCTGGAGAAATACGGGGCTGGATGACGCGCTTCGACTTTCGAAGCGGGGCTTCATGGAGTGGGTGGAGTCCCCCAACAAAGGAAGAAATGCGTCGGCACTCCTCCGGGAGTTTGAGGATCGCTTTGCGCGCCTTTCGGCGCTCGATCGGACCATTCTGGACACAAGTCGTGTCCTACTGTTTGTCAAATCTGTTGACGCACGGGATCGAGAGCAAGTGGGCTCCTTAGTGGAAACCGAAGATGGGCTGACGGCCGACTGGGCCGCGGTAAAAAGAGTCTGCGGCCGTTTTGACAAACGGTGGGAGTGGGCTGATACAGGGGCGACCGGGGCAGGTCCTATCGCAGCAAGGAAGCTTGAACCGATACCGCAGGCGCGACGGGAAGAGACCCGGGACTGGCTCGAAACCGGTTCGGCTTCGACCGGCGTGATCAGAGGCTCGTCCGGGGGGATAGCTTTGGAGGAGTTGACACGGGCGGTAAAAGATCTCCAGATCGCCCAGGCTCGGAGGGAAGGCGGCGATCAGGCTTGTGACCGACGGCCTCCGGCAGGAAATAGGTGCATGTGGTGCGACGAGGTCGGCCACATCCGGAAAGACTGCGGGGACTTTACGGAGGCTTTGAGAAGTCGGGTAGTGTACCAGTGGGAAGGTCGGGTGCACGTCAGCGATACCCGGAGGGCCCTGAACCGAAACGACGGGCGAGGAGGAATGAAAAGGCTGATGGAAGAGGCGGCGGCCCGGCACGCGGAGACCGTTCACTACTCAGCGTCAGCCGGTATTCGGGTCGGAGGCAGCGAGGCCCGGAAGGAGAGCAAAGCCGGGTTCTGGCCGACGGTACTGGAAGGCCTCGCCGGTGCCCGACTAAAGAAAGATGAGGCAGACCGCACAGAGAAGCAGGTCCAGGAGGTAACCGGGTGGAGTGACCCGGTCGAAGAAAAGACGGGTTTCGTCGAGGCAGCTTGCCAGAACTACGAGGCTCTGGTTGAAGACAAACGGGTAGGTAAAACCGGAGGGGCTGGACCCTCACAGAGATACGAAACCCGATTCGGGCTGAAACGGAACGAGGCCGGTGAGTCCAGTGCCCGGGATAACCACAAGAAGGGCGGATACCGTTTGGGCACGGAGATCGAAAGGACCACAGACATACGAAAGGTCCTGGAAGAACGAATCCTCGACAGCAAGGTGGAACTGTCGTTGCGGGAGGTGCTCGGAATCGCCAAGAAGGAGTTCCACGACTCCATCGTAGACTTGGTGAAGAGGAAGAGGCTGTCGACGGAGGCAGAACCGGAAAGGCCGGTGGAGGTGCGTACAACGCACATAGTGGACATGGCGCTGGAAGACGAGTGGGTAGAGAGCCACTATTCGAGGCCACACTGGGCCCGAGCGACCACGGAAACCCCGGTGAAGATTGGGGATGTTCAGGAACTGGTGGTGGCGCTGGTGGACCACGGTTCGGAAATAAACCTGATGTCCATGGACTTCCACAAGAAGGGGAAATGGCCGATCAACACCAGCACGGGTGGAAGATACGGGCGGCGACGAGCGCCACCGAGGAACTACACGGGGCCTGCCCAAACGTGCGAGTCAAGATCGACGACGTCGAGATAGACCAGCACTTCTTTGTGTAGGAGACGTCCTCGCACCCGATCATACTGGAAGAACCGTACATTACGGCAGCGCGAATGGAGACCAAGGTGCTGGACAACGGGTCGGCTTACTGAGGGTCAAGAGTCAGGACGGGCGTCATTCGGTCCAGTTCCTGACGGTGCGACCGAACCACGAGCGAAACCGCGAGTCCCTCGGTGGCGAGAACCGAGAGGATTTTTAGAGAGGGTTGTCAAGGCGTGGGGCCGCGATAGTCCGGACACTCCGAGAAAACCCCACAAATGTACGATAGAGGCGAAACCGAAGAAACCTTGAGTAGGAAGTTTTGTTTCTCTGACAATGGGGGGTGTACGATAGTTGGCGTTGTTGGCCGAGAAAAGACAAGGGCGGAAGAGCGACTTTGGGCGTGCGGAGTTTGACGGGAACTTGTCGTTCCTTATGCTCAAGACTCGGCCACAACCGAGATTCTTTTCATACACAGAAAACGGGAAATAGAACACGACACAAAGAAGAGAAATGGTACACAGGAGGTTAACGTGGAAAACCCCAAACTATGGGAAAAACCACGGCAGCCCACAGGCTGCAAACTGTCACTATGTATGAATGTACAAAACAGTGAGTACACGGAGGCAACGACCTCGGACTCACGATCTTCGCCACAGGCGGCGGTTACAACAGAGGCAGCAACCTCTTTCTCTCTCTCTGTCTCTCTGTACAACGTTACACACACTAATCTCATGTAATACAGAAAATTGACAACAACACCCTAAGAGTTTGCCCTAAGTCATATTTATACTAATATGACTTTTCAGCTATTTTACAAATATAGCCTCGATGGGCTCTCAGAAAACATATTTACGAATATGTCTCTTCCTCCGGTTCTCACCGGGCCTGCACCATCCGGCTCTCCGTAACCGGGTACTCCTCATCTGGTTCACACCGAGCCTGCACCATCCGGCTCTCCGTAGCCGGGTACTCCTCATCCGGTTCACACCGGGCCTGCACCATCCGGCTCTCCGTAGCCGGGTACTCCTCATCCGGTTCACACCGGGCCTGCATCATCCGGCTCTCCGTAGCCGGGTTCTCCTCATACCGTTTCGGCCTCGGCCTATCGGCCTCGACCGAGTTTGTTTGTCGGCACTGTTCTTCTCCCTTCCCATCCGGAGGGACCTGTCTCCCAACAGAGTTCTCGGGCCCAACGAGGAAATCAACGGAGCCGTGGAGGCGGTCTCCTTCGACGATACCTTGGGAATACTGCGAGAGGTGGTCGGAGAGGGCCTTGAAGAGGACCGGACGATACCGGTTTGTTCAGAAGAAATGTACGAAGTCATCGGGAACTTCAGTCGGGGGCTCGAGTCGGATCGGACGGCCCGGGTTAACACGAAGTACAAGACTGTGGACCGGAAGGTAAGGCCAGTCGCGGCACCATTACCGGAGGGCAGCGAGTTGCGAATCAAGGGGGTCGCATCGGACCCCAGTTTACGTGATCCGGCTTGCATAGGACACACCTTCACCGACAGAACGCTACGAGAGCTCAAAATTGGTGGGGGCGGGTTCCTACTACCGGCGGAAGAAGACTGGTTTCGGAGAATGCTCGGAAGGCATGGGAAAGCCTTCGCATTCTCACCGGGAGAGATCGGGTGCGTAGACCCGACAGTCGTGAAGCCGATGGTGATATTCACAGTACCGCATGTGCCGTGGAATCTCAAACCAATTCCGGTACCGAGAGCTCACATCCCGAAGCTGATGGAGCTGTTGAGGCAGAAAGTCGATATGGGCATCCTCGAACCGTCGAGTGCCCTGTACTCGAACCTGTGGTTTACCGTACCGAAGAAGAACGGGACGTTGCGCTTCATTCAAGACCTGCAACCGGTCAACAGAGTGACCATTCGGAACGCAGGAATTGGACCAACGATAGACGAGTTCGCAGAGGCCTTCGCCGGAAGGTCGATCTACTCGATCGGTGATCTGTACTCGGGGTACAATCAGTTCCAACTAGCCGTAGAGAGCAGAGATATTACGACGATGCGGACTCCTCTCGGCCTAGTGCGGATGTGCACCCTGCCACAAGGAGGGACGAACTCGGTGGCCCACATGGTGAATGCAATGAACAATGTGCTGAGGGATTGTATCCCGGACGTCACCATGCCATTCTTGGACGATATCCCAATCAAGGGATGTCCGGTGGAGGACAAGGACGAAACGATCAGACCGGACGGATGCCGGAAATTTGTGATGACACACATTGACGACTGCGAGAGGGTGCTGTAGAGGCTAGAGGACGCAAGGCTCACCTTCTCCGAGGAGAAATCGGCCTTCGGGCAATCAGAGATCATGGTCGTCGGACATCTATGCGGACTGTATGGCTGGAAACCGTCTCCGGCTAAGGTGGAAGCCATCTCCGCAATGAAGCCTGACTGTAACTCGGTCACGGAGGTACGGAGGTTCTTGGGAGCATGCGCGTTCTACCACATATGGATCCCGCATTACGCCCACGTTGCCGAGCCGCTATACGGGTTGCTGAAAAAGGGGCGAAAATTCGAGTGGCGAGACGAGCATGCGGAGTCGGTCCGGAAGATGAAGGAGGCTCTTGCTGCAGCTCCGGCACTCCAGAAGGCTGTCTACGAGAAAGGCACTCCTATCTACATAACGGTAGATACAAGTCCGACCGGGATCGGATGGGTCGTCAACCAAGAAGATGAGGACGGCATTCGGTTCCCAATCCGGTTCGGCGCGAAGGTGCTCAGCGAGCGACAGCGAGGATACGCCCAGGTTAAACGCGAACTCTGGGGTATCGTTTCAGCGGTGAAGGCTGATAAAGACTATCTTATCGGGACAGAGGTGATTATCGAGACGGACTGCCTGCCGATTCTCGGCATGGTTTCCGGATGCGCAACCCCGGACCTGGCAATGCTCAGGTGGATAGCGTACATCAAGTCCCTAGATCCGGAAATACAACACATTTCCTGAAAAGACAATGCCATGGCCGACATGCTTTCGAGGGCGCGATTCGACGACGAGGGCAGCATGGTTTCGGAGGACGAGGAAGTAGGCGTGGACTTCTTCGAGGCGGCTTACGTAACAACCGAGGGGGGGAGCACTCCGACACTTAACGATTTTAACGAGAGCAAGTACGACGGGGAGTGGCTGCAGTTTGGAGGATTCTTAAGGACGATGACGCCGGACGCGTCATGGACAAAGAACGAGGCCAACCGGATCCGGAAGAAAGCATACCGATTCTTTCTCCGGGATGGATACTTGTGGAAGCACCCGAAGAAGAGAAACGACATCCCGCTCCGAGTAGTGGCGATGAAGGAGGAACAGGAGGAGTTGTTGAAGGCCTACCACGACAGCCCCTGGGCTGGACACCGTGGGACGTGGGCCACGTTCAAGAAACTAAAGGGGAAGTACTGGTGGTCGGGACTGTACCGGGACATGCATCAGTTCGTGACAACTTGTGAGAGCTGTCAGATACACTCCATAGTCCGACATCGGGATGAGCTTCACCCTACATACCCTTCGGCCATCCACTTCAAATGGATGGTAGATTTGGTGACAATGCCGATGGGCATAGGGTAGATGCGATATCTGGTGCTGGCCCGGGAGAACCTGACGAACCAGGTGGAAGGCCGAGCCCTGCAAAACAAAACGACCGAGGCCGTGTGTCGGTTCCTGATCGAGGACGTGATATGCCGGTACGGGTGTGTCGGGAAGATCGTGGCTGACCGCGGGGAGTTGGACGCCAAAGAGGCCGAGGAGCTGTTCGACCGGTTAGGGGTCAAGCTCTCGCTCACCACAGCATACAATCCGGAGGCGAACGGGAAGGTGGAGCGCGGACACGGACCGATCGTCAAAGCGCTAGTCCGGGCATGTGGAGGCCAGGTTGGGAACTGGCCACGACTGTTACCCTATGCCTTGTGGGCGGACCGGACAACGCACAGTTCGGTAACCGGGTTCATGCCGTCCGAGCTCATGTTTGGATAGAAGCCAATCATGCCGATGGAACGGACGATCTCCTCTTTGGGCGACAGTGGACCGGAGAGACGAGATGAGTCGGGAAGAACTGCTAGCGACGCGTATACGGCAGCTCGAGCGGAGGCCAGAGGACGTGGAATGAGCGGCGGAGAGACTTCGGACGGTGAGGATGAGGAACAAAGCCCGGTTCGACCGAACGCACCGACTCCGACCAAAGAAAATCGAGGAAGGCGACTGGGTGCTAGTCTACGACAACAGCCTCGACAACCAGCACCGAGCAACACAGAAGTTTGCAAAGCGGTGGTTCGGACCTTACGTGGTAACGAGCGCCAACGACAACGGGACGTATCACCTAGCGGAACTCGACGGTACGAGGATGGCGATACCAGTAGCAGGGAAGCGGATCAAAGCGTTCAAGAAGCGCCACGACGGCGAACCGGATCTAAGAGGCCTGGACAACGACGACAAACAGTCCGAGACGGAGGACGAACCGATGGACGAGGAACCAGAACCTGGACCGGTTTCCTCCAACCAGAACCCAAATTTGGCGCATACCGGTGGATGCGTGGTTAGGTGGGGGCGGATGTCGTGAAGAAAACCGTCCCTTAGAGCAATCGGTGCATAGCGCGCGTGAACCGGCTCTTCACGCGTGCGCGCCCTTTAATGTATATAATAGAGAATTAAGTACAAAGGCATATCCTAGGTAGTTACATTCGGTAGGTAGGAAGTTAATGAGGGAAACGGCTCCCTTCTTGAAGTTATAAAAGAGAGGGAGACGCGGGGAGAAAGGGATCGCGCATTGAGGAGGACGAAGTGCTGTCGGACCGTAACCGAATACTTCTCCTCTGTTTGTTCTCTATTGCTCTTCTCTGCAGGTTTTCGGGAGGCTCGCGCTGCTTCGAGGAACGCCCGTGTGCTTCCGACAGCACCTCCATCCTATCCCCTTTTGTGCGCAGACGAGCAGGCATCGACATCTGTTCGCCGGACTATTCGGTTGTAACCGCTCGCGTGCTCTGTTGTTTTTGTGTCATTTGTTAATATACAAACATTCGTGTCTCTCTGTCTCTGTGTCCATTCGTGTCTTCTGCGTTGACGGGCCGTGTCCCTGTGTTTCTTTGCTCATACGTAACCGGTCGTCTCTCTCTTTCTCTTTCCCCTCCTATCGCCTGCTCTTCGGTTCAAGACCCCGGTGGTCCCGCCTCGTTTCTCCATGCACGCGCGTAACAACGCGACAACGTGAAATGTAATATTTTTGGGTCTAATGGGCCATATTTGACCTCCGAAGACGATAATATAATCTACCTATCTATCTATCTCTATCTTTGTGACTATGTTGTGATTGTGTCTGTCTATTATATGTACAACTACATACATACTACTCCCTTTCTACTTCTTTTACTGAAAAATTTAACATAAGCCAGAAGAGCGCCATACCCCCCAACCCAAGTAGCTCCGCCTCGCTCCTCGACATCACTGTACAGATCAACAGATCGCTCACATTCGTCCCTGCTGCCTCTCCGAGATGACCGAGAAGATGCTTCTGGGCACCAGGATCCCCGAGCTGGACAAAAAGGAAGATGGTACGCTTCGAGTTTTTGTTCTTTCTTTTTACATCTGTTTCTCTTTTCTCCGACATGGAAATACTTTCATTTCAGCTAGCATTTCCAATATTCTGCAGCATTTTCACTATTTCTTTTGTTTGAAATGATTTTAGATTGCTGCATTTTAAAGGTTTCTTCTGATACCGTTTGTTAGAAATGAGTTTGCATCACAGCATTGCTTCAAATTTTATTTTTTTTCATTGATTTGGTATCGCTGCATTTTGAAATTTTCTTCCCAAACTGTTTGTTTTATTGCATATAGTGTGCATCACTCCATGCGAGTCTTCATCAGGATTCAAGAGTTTTTTTTTCTACAGAAAGAAACCTCCTTGAAGTAAGCATTTCTCGAGCTTTCTCTCAGCATCAACAAATTCTTTATCAAACTGTTTGCTTGGATGTCTATTAAGTGCAAAACTGTTCTTGGATCTTAACTAGCTTCAAGTTTGATCCCTTTTACATTCATCCTACAAAAAGAAATTGGCTTTGAAGCCTTTGAAGAGCTTTAGTATTGGTATTTACAAATTTATTCTGAAACTCTGTTTTGAATATGTATTACGCATAGAGTGAAAAGAACGTTAAGAGTTTCTCTTTCTATCATTGATGTCATGACTTGTTTACTGAATCTTAAAGTCTATTCCCTAAATCCACTTATTTTATATCCTCCCTCCCTTGAACTTTTATATTAAATTCTCCCTTGTGCATTTTACACATAATGAATACATGCCATTGCAGATTCCCTTCATGTGGATATCAAGTTCAATGATGCTCATTCAAGCGTGTCAGAATGGAAGCGCAAGTAACCGATTATTTTTACATACTGATATCTCCCCTTAATGTGACAACAAAGTAATTGATGTTTTCGTTGTATGTGAAAAGGTCCATGGTCACGCTTGCACTTACCATCTTAACAAGCTCACAGGGGATCTTAATTGCATGGTCAAAGAGGGCAGGAGGCTATGATTATAGTATCACAACTGCTAACTTTATGGTCTCTCTCTCTACATGTATCTTTGTTTGTTTGGTCACTAGGTTAAGCTGGGAGTTGATAAAACTTTTCCATATCATAAACCCAAATTATATATACATTGATGAAATCTCTCCAAAATTTGTTCTTTTTTATTACAGTTAGAAAAGGATGAAGCTATTTTACTAAATCAAGAGCTTTACTGAACCTTTTATATTTATAAACGTGCTCCTAAATTCATGCTTTAGAGTATGCTTTTTAGTTGGAGAGACACATTCCTTTGTATTAATTAACCAATGCCCTAAAATAGCTAGATTTGAGTGAGCTCAAAGCAGCGTAAAAGATTTCGACTACATGTTATTGTGGGAAAAACTAAGTACCCTGGATTAACTCAGGCATGACAGAAAAGAGGGAAAAATTGCAATATATTACTCAGACTTCATATAACTGAGAGAAAGCAGATGAATTGACCATACAATTGCTTGAGAGGTTTCTGCCAAAAGATTTTATGGAAATACGAAAACTTAGGGGTATTTGAGGAATTAAAGAAGAAAATCAGAGGTACATAACAGCTTTTTCCTATTATTAATGGACAAGGAACCCAAATCACTAGATTTTGAGCTTATTATTAGCTACTTTGGGAGATAACATTAAAAGTTTTTGCAAGATTAGGATATATAAGGTGATAAACAATGATATATCAACATTTCTGAAGATGCCCAAATGACCGATGAGACTGAATAAGAGATCATATAGGAAAATGGTGTATCATCTTGAAGAGCAACGAATCAAAATAAAAAAAGTAGCAAAACTGCCTAAGGTACCTTGGCTATTCCTCACGCATTTCGCTAATGGTATGCACATAGACATTCCATGCAGTCAAGAAAGAATACACATGTTCCCAAGCTAGAGTTGAGAGGAAGTGCAAAACAAAGGCTAGATGAACTTGTTGGCCATATGTAATAATCAATCACCCGGTTGGAAGATAATTCATTGGTTCGATTATGTGTGTTGTGACTCTGTACTGCCAAGTCTTTTAGCAAATACGCCAACCGCGACCTAGTATTACTTGTGTTTGACAGTAATTACTGATGTTGTAACATGTCCAGGAGATTCACTGTGCTAGGTTGTGAGTGGCACCTCTGGATTTGGGGGTACAGCCATTACATTGATGGCCCTCAAAATGCATGCTCTGTGATACGTTTTCCTTCTATGCATACTCTGTCTTGAGACTTACATTGTTGACTGGAAGGATGATGCTATTTTCTCATCTGGTTACAATATTGTCTTTGTCACTTTGGTGTGCAGTCAGTTCACTAAAATCACGATTCATTCTCTGCCCTGCACTTGTGATATCTTTCTTGGGGAGCAGTACTTTGGTAACTGCAGAAAGTTTGGTAACATATGAGTCTATATTGTAACCACGTCTTTATGCTCATAAATTCTGGATATTCCACAGACACATTGAACATGCTACCATGCCATGACCTGATGGACCATCATAATGATAGTCTCATATACAGTTTCCAACATCATCTTGTGGTGTATCTTGAAGAGAGGGTGCTCCCACATGATTGGTGATGTGTGTCTGTCTACATTGGAAGTGCTGGTCACACTGTATGAAATTTCATTTGATTTGTACTCTTAACTTTGGAGAGTCAATGAAATTCTCTTTCTGGATCTTCCCAATAGAGGAAAGGAGTTAGGCTTTTCTCTTAGGTTGTAGACCCTTGCATTGTCCTTGATTTTGATGAACACTGGATGCTGCTGACAGATGAAACCGCCACCTGTGTGCAACATGTCCAGTGATAGATTGCCCACTCTATATTTTAAAAGAATCAAAGCTGCTACTTCACGCTGCTTTTATTAAATATCTCCTTATATCTAGAGGCATGAGTAATTAGAGATTCTGTGCTCTGAGATCAATAGATGTCAGATGCTAATTCACATTGGCTTTATTCAATCTTTCTTACATGTAGAGGCCATGCTAATTCAAGATTCAGTGTTATAAGGTCTATATCAATGGCCCTTTCTAGATCTGTCTTCCCCCCCAGAAACTGTGCACATATTCAATGTTTTGTCTTCTCTGCAAGGTAACTTTGGAGATAAGATTCTAACGTTGTTCTTTTTTATCAGGTAGAACTTTTGAAGTGTCTCATCTCTCTTGCATCCTTGATTCAAATCTGGCGCAAGAATGGTGTTAATGAAGACAACAAGTATGAAACTTATAATTGGTGTTCAGTGCTCCAAATGATCAAATTTCAAATATTATTCGTAATATAACAGAAACATAGGATTTTGTATTCATCACTTTCTTATTACTCAGTTTGGAGTCTAATAAAAATGTAGAAATTCGATTTCTTCCATTGAAATGAAAATCGTGATAATTGTGTAAGAAGAAACAACCAATATTAGTAACCTTAGCGCATGAATATGATTCTCTACCTTATTTTATGCTCCAGTATTACCTGATTTATGGACAGTTTTCCTCATCAGGTAGTACTGATGATTTATATTTTCTGTTTTAGTTTAACCTGAGGGAGGCTACGAGAGGGTAGTGCAATTCTCTAAGTAAATTAAAGAAAGGGCTAGAAAGATATGGCTAAAAGTTTCAATTAAGGAATCAAATATCATTTTACAAGGTAACTTGAGATGTTGAATTCGACGTCAGAGCTTCAGTGAATATAATGCTGTCACCAATTGTTTGATGAGGCTAAATAAGTCAGACCAAGAAAATCTGTGATATCTGCCCAAATGTAGCGTGTATTTTGTGTCCTTATTTTTCTTGAACCTTTTATGAGCTCCTTCTTGTTGCCTTTGTCTTTGTACCCATGAGATTCTCAGACAACAATTTCCTAGCCCTGTATACTACTAATTACATGATTTTTCTTACTGAGGAATACTATAAATTATGAAGAATCGGAGTGCTATTATCTGTTATTTGTAATGTGGGGCCATCTATACCACATGCCAAAATGACATCCCTTTCAAACATCTTTGGTTACTTTTATGACAACGACTGTTAAAATATGGTTTTGAAACTTTATAGTCTTATGATGTATGTGATGTTTGATGTTTTCGAAACTTTATAAGCTTAGTTCTACACTTTAATGAATACTTGAAGCATCTTCCGTGCAGGTTGAGTATGTCATGGGAAGAGGTTAAGGTGTATCCCATTCCTGCCGGTTTATATCTCATAAAAAATATCTTACAGGTAGATCTGTTGATTTTATCGTAGTGTATCTACTCAGGTTGATGCACCTATAAACCTAATAAATTCAGTTAAAATTAAAGGTAGCCAAGGAGTAATGATCCCTATGCTTTGATACCACTAGTAGTCCAATCCCTAACCACAAAGTATCAAAAGCTGCATATGGTCTTTTGATATTTTGAATTTCTCTGCATATAATATCCCTAAGTATCCTGTACATGAAGGGTGTACTCTTTCTTTAAAAATAAAGATTGTCTGTAGTTCACTTATTTCATCTCCATTTCTCAGATTTCTCTGCGTTTGTAAGTTTAGAATATTATGCTGGACACTGTCGTATCTACGTGCGTTGTATAGAATATGTATCTACACTTATATGTATGCATTCTTACAAATGTGTACTTATGTATGTCTGCATGTCCACGTTTTGGATGGTCTATGTATCCGAGCCCATGCATTAGCTCAATAGAGTATTTGCGTGCATTTTCCTGATATTGGAATGGGATCATTATATTTCCTCTCATGCGTGCATCTTTGTTTAGTATTTTTCATTGTTATTTGTGTTTGATTTTGTTGAAAACCATCATTGTCTCTGCATTTAATGCATGCGTCGTAGATTGTTAAGACTAAATTCCAATATATCTATTTGTCACTTTTAGTAGAGAAAGGATTATGCTTTTGTCTATCATTTGATTATAAGGGCCTTATTAAATGCATGTGTGAATAACTTACACATGGAGCTCAGTTTTGTCTGTCGATGTACATGATTTTAGGTTTTCCCTCATTTTACGTTGCAAGATTTTCTGTAAAATAAATTGTTTCACTCCACTGAAACATGACATCTAATCATATGTTAATTATTGTTTACAGTACTATGTTTTCTTGTATGTCGATGCCCCAAGCTATCAGATATTGAAGAATCTGAACATCATTACAACAGGGGTACTATACAAGCTTTTTCTCCAACGCAGGTAGCATTTCAGTTGTGCTTACTCCTGCATTATCTCAGTATTATCGGTGTAAAATCTCATGATTTTCTTATTACAATCTGATGTCTTCATACAGACTTACTGCAATCCAATGGGCAGCATATGCTCTTCTTGCATTGGGCTGCACCACTGCTCAGTTGAATGCCTCGTAAGTTAAATGAGAAATGCAATCCTTTTGTTTAATTACAAGTACTTATTTCTGTTCCATTTAGTTATGTGCCTTCCACCATGAAGTTTGAAAACCAGATTTTCTCTTTCAGATCAGAGCATGTCCTTCAGACCCCATTTGAGGGATGGGCACTGGCAATTGTGAGTGTATTCTTGATTTTGTTGCTTTAAAATTGCGAAATCATGATTGTCTCAATATTATGTCATATTGGGTGTTGTCATTCATACCATCTTCATCTTGAAGAATAATTTCTATAATTAAATTTCTATATGGAGAGTTCATGATATATAAAGTCATCCCATGGTCACAATCTCTGTTTTGAAGTCGAACACAATTATCTCATATGTATAGCATCAGGTTTAACCTTGTTGTCTGAACATATTGGCTGCTGGGTCTTTGGTTCTTGAACTAGGCAAGATTAATGTTGCAAACTGATGCTTTTCTTTTATGCAGATTATGGCATTGCTGAGTGGCTTTGCAGGTGTGTATACTGAGGTAACGGCGAAGCTAATTGTCTTTACACACAATTAGTTGCAGTTATTTTGCTGCATTGAATTGATTTAGGTGTTTGATATTTTTCTTCATTTTTTGTATTATGTTGTTTTGCGTTGTCAACAGGTCATAATTAAAAAGAGGCCTTCACGTAACATCAATGTCCAGAATTTTTGGTTATATGTTTTTGGAATCATCTTCAATTCAATTGCTATCTTCACTCAAGACTTCGATGCTGTAATTGAAAAGTATGACGAAGACCATTTTTATTCTTTTTGAAGATATATGATATTTACTAGATTTCATATATAGTCATATAATCACCTGACAAAGGAATACGTATGCAGGGGCTTTTTTCATGGATACACTGCTGTAACTGTTTGCATGATAGTAAATCATGCTTTGAGGTAAAGTACACAACCTGATTACTTGTGCAAATGAGTGAAACCGAGGTAGAATGCCAAATTTAATAGACAAATAAGGAGACACGTTGATGGATCAATGGTGAGATTGGGATAGTAGAACACTTTCTTCTATGGGTGTTCTTTTTTCTCCATTTCTTTTATTAGGAAGCATCTGTCTTGAGTGAGATAATGCCCGTGTTTTTCTGATAGACACAACAGGTTATTTGTAATACCTACTTAATAATAATTGATTGCGTGGTCGTTTTTTCTCTCATATAGAGAGTCTAATTGCTTGGCCATAATATCACATTCGTCTTGTGATTGTTTCAGCGGGATCGCAGTATCCATGGTTATGAAGTATGCAGACAACATTGTAAAGGTGAGGAGAAATTTAATTTTGTAATTACTATTTCACTGCACTTAAATTATTCAGTAGATTATTGTTCTTCTTTATGAAGAACTCCAAAATACTCATGTTTTTCTTCTTTTCCCCAAATGTCCCTGCGTTTTATTATTTTCTGCCGATGCTCCCATGTGATGAAGGGGCATGAATTCGCCATATTGTTGTGTTTATTTATCTATTTCCTCTTTTTTAGGTTTACTCCACATCTGTGGCAATGCTTCTGACAGCACTTGTGTCCATGGTGCTTTTTAACTTCAAATTGACACTACCATTTGTTCTCGGATCTTCGTAAGTAGTTAACTCCATTGTATCTGTTGGTACTATTTATAATGAAATAAGAATGCAAAATTTTCTCTAATTACATATATTTATTAGTGTTTCGGATTATTGTTGTTTCAGAGTGGTGTCTATTGCTGTTTACTTGCATTCACATGGCAAAGCTGGCAAGTGAATGAGCGATTGTGGATTAAGATTTTGAAATCTAATATGTTTATAATGAAGGCGGAATGGAGATTGATCACTCATGCAGGACATACATTTTCGCGGCTTGTATTTATATTGTAATATGCCATTGGAATGGAGCTGTTGATATAAAAGAAATATTTTTTGATTTTGAGTGTACGCGCTTCTATTAAAAAATTAAAACATTAGTGTGCATAAAAGATTGAACTCATTCTTTTATGTGCATTTTAACTCCTGACATCTTGCCATAAGTTGTAAAATTTCATAGATTTTTTTATGATAGGCGACCCTATTACATGAATTCATTTTCAATGAAATAAATTTTTATTGATAAAGTCCACATCAGAACTTAAAAACAGTAGAGTAGCATCGTGATGCCTGTTCAAAAGTTAAATAGGAGGCTACGAATTACAAAAAATCTAGGTTTCCATTTGCCGAAATGTTTCTACCATGCACATCCACCTACTAGCCTCCTGTTCACGATATTATATGCTCAAAGGGGAGGGAGAAACACAATTGTTGAATAAGCAAGAATAAGGCTAGTATGGATGACATGAATACATACCAAAGAAGTGAAATGGAGTTACAAAATTGGTATGAAACGTGTAGTATGTTTGGTATGATTGACAATTCCCTCTATGTTGAATGTATTTCGCTCTGGTGTTGGTGGGTATGAATTAATGATGATATAATATATATATTCATAGTTTTAGGTTACTGCCAAGTGATTGGAACTCAAAAAATGTTTGGCTTTTGTTGTTGGGTGGTAATGTTCGTTAGGATTGTTAAGGCGATCGAGGAAAGGTGAGGGGTATTCCAGGAAAAGATGGCTGTTTCTCTTGGTAACCAACAGTGTGTGTCCCAAACATTCCAACATGGCATGGCCTCTTTCTCATTTGACAAAGAGACAATACGGAAATATCAAATATGTGAAGAGACGCTCTCTGATCTGTCTGTCTCAAAGAGAACAGCAACGTAAACAGATATATATGGATCATTTGATCGCCTTTACTAGGTAGGTATAGGTAGGTATCGAGGAGATCATTTCGAAGACCTGTTAATTATTGCTATTTCTGTTTGTTTTGTTCTTGTCTGTGTGTGTGCAGGATGGATGAAAGAGGAGAGTGCAGTGTGAGGGAGCATGATGGCTATGGCGATGGCGATGGCGATAGCGATGGCACGATGGTCATCTTCGACTTTGATTGCACTGTGGTGGATGTGGATAGCGACCCTTGGGTCGCCCAACAACTGGGAGCCTCCCCTCTCTTCCACTCCCTCCAACCCCACCTCCCATGGAATGACATGATGGTGATTCCTGCATTGCCATGCCATGCCATGCCATGCCCTGCCCTGCCATGCCATCATCACATGCATGCATCATATACCGGCCGAATGTTTGGATCATCAATCCGCCCATGTCTCACAGTAAACCGATGGGACCCACAAAGGCAAAGAATCATCCAAACTGCATGTCTCATTTACATTTGCTTCTGAGCCCCCATCTCTCATTCTTCTCATGCTTGATTAGAGAGTCCATCACATAACATGATTTAACATCTAAGGATTTCGAAGATTACGTTGCTTACCATGGTTATATGTATTACTTGTAAACATCTTGCATTAAAAAGTTGTGTGTATTTATTTTTGTGTAGAATGTGCTCATGCTAGCCCTCCAAAAGAAGGGCCACACTGTTGATGATGTACAGGAAGCACTGCGTTCTATCCCCATCGATCTCGACACTATAAATGCGATTAAAGAAACCCATGCTCGCGGGTAAATCTTTGTGTTCCTAAGTCTTCTTATTCTGATTTTTCATCCATAATTATAACACACACACACACACACACACACGCACGCTTCTTACTTGTTGGATCTTGACATCCTTTAATGGAGAACCAGAAAACAAAAACCACTGCAATTTGTTGTTGGCAACTTCCCTCATTCCATTGCATAGAACTTCCATATTTCCGATGCTTTTCCGTGAGACATGTTTATCTAAGTGCATTGTCTATGACGGCGCTTGTACATTGCACAAACATCTACATTGCAAACATCTGCAATAAGATACGGATCGTTCACACTATTTGCGCATTACATAAACATATCTAGGGCTCACTAGCTAGAGCCTACATGGACACTAGTCGTTAGATAGGTGGTCTCTCAATTGACCTTCATGCCTTGACTTGTGTTTTGAATTTTTGCCATTTATTAAACTGAACTGGCCTCTATTCTTGGTGATTGCCTTCGAAATGTTTTCTAGTCTATTCAATATCTAGTAGTCTGACCTTTACTAAATTACAGCTTTAACAAGATATGGGAACCAAACAAGAAGCTTGTATTCAATGAGATGGGTTTAGATCCTCTTGAACATCAATTACAATGAAGACCCCCATTTTAATACAATTGATAAGCCATGCATGAATTAATTACCAGCCGAACTTAAAGCTTTACACATGGGTGCAACCCACAAATACATGGGTGCAACCCCCATTTTCAACCTTAGAATAACACATCCTCTCAAACTCTTTCCATTAGTTAGATGTCACAAAATGGGATCTTCACAAATTTGGGATATATAAAAGTGTGATATACCAATATGTGATCTAGGAGAGCACAATGCTCTCCTTTTTGACATTGTGATGAAGTTGAGACATTATCAAAGTTTTGGGTCCAAATGGGGAAATAGACATCCCAATAATATTGTGGTGTGCATGTATGCCTTTGTGCCACTCTTTTAGCACACCCTTTTTAGGATGCATGTACCTAAGCCGACCCACCCTTTTAGCATACCCTTTTAAGCTAAGCCAACCCAAATGGGTACCTTTGTATAAACTATAAATTGAGTAAGAAGTAAGAAGCTAACTAGACTGGTTTTGATCTCTTATGTGCATTTCACAATACATATTGGGGCTCATTAAAAAAGAACGACCCTAAGTGTGTGGTACTTGTTTACGTTATTTTAGATTTTCTCCAAACAACAAGCCTATTTTAGCAAATTTCCCAATTTTGAATATGGAAACTACAATAGAAGATTATCCAACCTTCTTGGGCTCTTTTTATGAAGATTAGAGAGTACCTCTAGATGTCCTCATCCACGGTCTCATATACAAGACTAGTCATTTTCTATTCGCAGGTGTGAACTAAGGATTGTGAGTGATGCCAATGATTTCTTTATTGATACAATCTTACAAAAACACGGGGTCCAACATCTTTTTAGTCGAATACATACAAACCCTTCTTTTATTGATGAAGGAAGAATCCATATAGGGCCTTATCACAAGAAGCAATGGAGGTCACATGGATGTCCTCTATGTCCCCCTAACATGTGTAAGGTAATTGTGATAGATTCCAATGAAAACATAGATTTCATTACTTGTTATTTTATTTTACTAGACATTCTCGTATGTTTGTATTTTTCTTGGGTAGGGAATGGTATTAGATGGAATAAAGGAGGAAACACAAGAGGAATCAAGTAATCTCAGAAGGAGAATCATATATCTTGGTGATGGAATTGGTGATCTTTGTCCCGTATTGAGGCTAGGTTTAGAAGATTGTGTACTTCCTCGACAAGGGTATGCCATTTCAACTGTAACACTCTTCGAAACCTTGTCATTAGGATTTCAAATGCTCACTAATAAACAACTTACTTTTATTTTGGGACTTTGTTGTTTCATCTTCACAGGTATCCTTTATTTGACTTGATTACAGAAAATATTCAAAAGGTTAAAGCAAGTGTATATCCATGGAATAATGGAAGTGAAATGAAGGAGAAACTTATACCCTTGATAATGCATCATAATTAATTACATTGTAAGTTGATAAATTTAAGAAATGTTAAGTAAATGGCTACGGTGCGAGTAATATATAGGGAGTGATGACATGTGATTTGGTAAACCAAATAGAGGGCTTGAACAAAATGAGACCTGAATAAAGAGTTGATAATCTTTGAAAAGAGAAATGTTGGTTGTGGTTTGAGGATGGTAGCTTTGCAATAACAATTGAGATGCTCACATTTTGATCAAATGTAGCTAAATAACTAAACCCCACCAAGAATAGAGCATTCCTAGTCATTCTACACATGGCCAAGAATTTTTAGAGTATTAGTCTTCCAAAAGAATGGAACATTTGTAAGGATCTCTTTGATAGCGGATTCAGAGCTATGTTAGGCTAGAGTTTGCATGTCAAATCTATGTATGTAGAAGTTGCCAAAGAGATTTTGTTGGCAGGTCAAGTCATGATATGCTTTCCCCCCATTTTTCTATCATTCATAAATTTCCAAGTTAAAGGAACCTTTATATTGCTAAAATAACCTTCAAAACGATCACTTAGAATTCACTAACTTCTAATTGTTAATGGTAGCTTCAATATGTTTGTTGATTTCTTGTTGTTTTGAAGGTTACGTCTTTCATTGTTTTGTTATGTGCTAAAACCCTAAGGATAATGTCAGCTCAATGTTTTAGCATTGTTGGAAGTGTGAACGATATATATACCAATACGTGTGTGAGTGTTGATCAATTGTAGTTGAATATTTGTTTTAATATAATTCCACTTCTCTTCGATTATTTATCGACGATTTCTATGTGATAACCTATGTAAAGAGATTGCTCAATGATGCTGCGTTGCATCCAATTTGGGATTCTACTAGCACAAGACAAGACCCCCTTACTCACGCAACCTTGGAAACATTAAAGGTCATATAGTTTGCACATGGGAGATCAATAGGTAAGAGGCAAAATTGAATGCGATCAAAGTAGAATTTCTCTCAAAGTTTCATCCCTTTTTTTTGAGCATAATGCAAAAACTCCCATGGGTAATGTATAGACAACTATCTATTGGATAGTATACCAACCATAGTAAATCAATATACAAGCAACATCTATGGAGATGTTAGAAAAGAGTCAGCAACACTTGGTGAACATGGAGGAGTTGCTTAGTGGGCAACAACAAAAGGAGATACATGTCACACAACTATAACAAATTGACATTAACAAACTCACCAACAAAGGTTGTGCTTGTACATTGACCAATTCCAACAGTTGTTCAATGGGGTTGAATGGGGAATCCTAACTTAGTTCCATTTGGCACCCATAAACTTTCATGACTTTGCTTTTGACATGCCAAGATGATGTACATATCCAATTAGGCAATGGGGAGAGCAAAGCTAGTGTTTGTTCATTTCTTGATTCACCACTTAAGAATGACCACAAAAACTCCATCAACCATTAAGAACTCAATGTATCATGACATGGGAGGAATGTGGAGGCTCATGGTTCACACATTATACTACATATGTTACACCTAACTATAAGACCATGTTCTTCACCAAGCAAGAAAATTGCACATCAATACATGTTAGCGCTCATCCCATTGTTTGTCATCTCAACCAGTGCTTCTATACAACTTAGCTCCAACTCGTGCTAGGATGTTACACAAGGCATTAGGGCACACGTGATGAGAGGAATCGACTATGCACACTTTGCCCTAGACAACTTCAGGAATTTGAGTATTACACATTGATACAATGTTTTGCGTTTGATCACATTTGTAGAAAGTAGCGTGCGGAAGCAAGTATGAAGACCGAACAGAAGGGAGGAAACTCAGGTTTAATGGAGAGCTTGAGCTTACACGGTATACGCAGGAGAGACAGAGAGAGAGAGAAACACAAAAAACTATGTTCAACAATAATACCCAATCTGTACATAAGACGTGCTTCAGTGAACACTTTTATACAAGTCCTAGAAGGATTGACCGAAGTACTGACAATACTTCAATGCTCATTAAGAGCTCCTACACTAACTCCCAAATATATTCCTCACGGAATATCTTTCCTAATGGCCTCCCGGTTTACGCACTCGGCCTAACCGATCGGTCCCAACTGATCCGGTCCTCGACTTCTTCAGCCGATCCAGCCGATGTTGAGCTTGTCTCTCAACACTCCCCCTCAAGCTCAACTTGAGGCTCTTCGGGATCTTCATAGCTCCGGTTCCTCCTGGCTTCACGCCTCGCTCGCGCTCCTCGACCTATTCGACTCTGCGTGCTTCGACCCTTACGGTCGGCTTGTCTGCTCATGTGACCCTTATAAGCTCTTCTGCTGTTGCGGTGTCAACACTTCTTCTGCTGCCTTTTCTTCCGCTTGGGCCTCGGTTGATTCAATGTGTTTGAATCAAACATCCGAACCAACTCGGCTACTTCCAATCGGTTTTCGCTCTCATCCGAGTTGGCTGTCTCCAACTCGTCTTCGGTCTTCTCGCCCTCGATTGTGTCATCTCGCCCATGTGTGGTTGGCTTCGGCTCTCTCCTTCGGCTGCTCCCCTTCTATCCGCTTTCAGACTTTTCCGTGGGTCCACCCTCGGCTTCTTCAGCCGATCCGAAGTCGAACTCGACAACCGAGTCAACCGACTCGGACTCGGTGTCGCGGTCTTCGCTCCTTTCCTGCTGCCTTGCTTGGTCGTTCGGGACTGTTCTCCCCCTCAAGGTTGGCACGTCGAGGTGACGCAACCCGAGTGCACCTGAGAATTGCCGCAACTTGTCCAGACCAAGAGGCTTTGTGAAGATGTCGGCAGTCTGCCGATCCGTCGGCACGTACTGAAGTTCGACTTCACCGGAAAGGACATGCTCACGGACGAAATGGTAGTGCACCTCAATGTGATTGGTCCGTGCATGGAAAACGGGGTTCTTCGCGAGCTGGATGCTGCTGAGGTTGTCGCAATAGATCGTCGTCGGATCTGACACCTCCACTTGCAGGTCCTTAAGTAGCCGCTTCAACCATATGGCTTCGCATGTCGCGACAGCCGCTCCTCGGTACTCAGCTTCGGTGCTCGACAGTGCAACTATCGGCTGCTTCTTACTGCTCCATGCGATCGCGGCACTCCCGAGGGAGAAAGCGTATCCGGATGTGGATCGGCGATCGGCGGCGTGGCCAACCCAATCAACATCGGTGTAGCCGACTAACTGCGCGGCTGCACCGGTCCGATATAACAGTTCGCAGTCCTTAGTGCCACTTACGTACCATAGTACGCGTTGCGCACACTGAAGGTGCTCCTCGGTAGGTCGCGCCATGAACTGACTGATCACTTCGACCGGATAACTGAGGTCGGGTCGGGTGATGGTCAAGTATATAAGGCTTCCAACAATTTGTCGGAACCTCGTCGGGTCGCATACCTTTCCCGTATCGGGACAAAGCTTGACGGTTCTGTCCAGAGGAGTCGAGACGGACTTACAGTCGGCCATCCCGAATTTGAAGAGCATACTCAGCACGTAATGACGTTGGCTGATCAATATGCCTTCGGGGGTACGGATCACTTCGATCCCGAGGAAGTAATGAAGGTCCCCCAGATCCTTCATGTCGAACGATGCTGCAAGCTGGATCTTCACGCGGTTGATTTCACCTAGGTCGGCGCCGGTGATGACCAAGTCATCAACATATAGTAGAATACTAACCGGTCCGAGTCGACCTTTCCGGATGAACAGGGAAGAGTCCGATTTTGACGTGACGAAGCCCATCCGACGCAGTTGTTGCGTGATCTTCGCGTTCCAGGCACGCGGGGCTTGCTTCAGTCCGTAAAGGGACTTCTTCAGTCGGCATACTGCCGAGGAGTTCGTTCCAGAGTGAAATCCGGGGGGTTGTACCATGTACACCTGTTCCTCAAGGTCACCTTGCAGGAACGCATTCTTTACATCCATCTGATGTAAGTGCCACCCCTTCACGGCAGCTACTGCGAGCAAAACACGGACGGTCGTCATTTTCGCGACCGGCGCAAATGTCACATCGTAGTCAATGTCGTGTTTCTGCGCGTAGCCCTTTGCCACTAGCCGAGCCTTGTACCGGTTGACCGAGCCATCGGTGTTGTACTTGACCTTGTACACCCACCTACACCCGATCGGCTTCACACCCTTCGGTGCGTCAACCAGGTGCCAGGTCTCGTTCTCCGCCAATGCGTGCATCTCTTCCTCCATCGCGGCACGCCAATTCACGTCTTTAGCCGCTTCTGCATAGCTCTCCGGCTCACGCACTTCCGCTACACGGGTCATGTACGCATAATGATGCGCCATGTACTCGTTGTATCCGAACTGCAAAATAGGATTCTTCGGGCGGGTAGATCGGCGTAATCTCACATTAGCCGATGTCGAGGCCTTCTCGGTCGACACGGTCTTCATCTTTAAAGACCCGTCACCGGTTCCCTCGTAGTCGGACTCGCGTCGGTCTGACTCGTTCCTTTCTCTTTGCGCGTAAGCCGTCTCCTCGGCTTCCTGCGCGGGGAATGCACGGCCGAGTCTCCACTACTCGCCGGCTCTTCATCGGACTGGTCGTACCGACTCAGTCGTCCAATCGGTCCACTTAACCGGAGTGAAATCAGACTCTCTTCGCGGGTCTCGATTTCGGGCTCATCCGGAGGCATCTTGGCCTCGCTGACCTCATCGTCAGAGCTCGGATTGGAGTCGAGGTTCGTAGTCGGGGGCAGGTACCAGGACGCGGACTCGTCAAACACAACGTCGCGGCTGACACGCGCTTGTTTGGTGCGAGGGTTATAGCACTTATAACCCTTCTGCTCGTCCGAGTAACCGACCAAGATGCATTTCTCGGCCTTTGTGTCCAGCTTCCTCCTTTTCTCCTTCGGTATATGCACATATGCAATGCTACCGAACACCCTCAAGTGTCGCAAGTTCGGCTTCGTTCCGAAATATAGCTTGTGCGCCGACACTTTGTCTCCGATCCGGTTCTGGATGTATACCGCGGTCCTTACCGCCTCGGCCCAATAGAACTTGGGCAAGCTCTTCTCCTCCAGCATTGCCCGTGCCGCTTCCACAACTGACCGATTCTTCCTCTCAGCCACGCCATTCTGCTCCGGCGTGTATCTGCAACTGAATTCGCGCCGAATTCCCATTTGTTGTAGATAACCGTTGAATTGACCGGAAAAGTACTCTTTCCCGCCATCCGACCGCAAGTACTTGATCTTCCGTCCCATTTCCGTTTCCACGAACCCTTTGAGGTCCCGAAAGCAGTCGAAGACTTCGCTCTTCCTCTCAATGAGGTAGATCCACGTGTGCCGCGTGTGGTCGTCGATGAAGGAGACGAAATATCGGCTCCCGCCAAGACTAACGTTTTGTGCCGGCCCCCATACATCGGAGTGTATAAGGTCGAGCTTGTTCCGGCTCCGGTTTCGCTTGTTCGGGAAAGGAAGTCGGTGTTGCTTCTCGAGCTGGCAGGCTTCACAAATTTGTGCCTTTCGGCCACTAAATTTGGGCAATCCGAACACTACCTGTTTCGATTGTAGATCTTGAAGCTGTTGGTGGTTGACGTGGCCTATCCGCTTGTGCCACAAGTCGATGTCCGACTCGGCTTTTTGTCCCTTTGCGAACATTGCGATGCCGCCGTCAGTTCAGTCGAGGATGAACATCCTCCCGTCTCTGCGCTCTTGCGCAATCACACGGCCTTCTTCCTCAATGAAGCACCCGAGGTGTGTAAACCGAACCTCCATCCCTTGGTCGACGATCTGTCTGACAGAGACCAAGTTTTTCGTGATTGTCGGAATGTGCAACACGTTCATGAGTTTCCCTTTCTGCCCGACATGGCTAAGGGGAACTTCTCCGACATTCGCGATCGGATGCGGAGTGTCGTCTCCTGTTGCGACTACTCCAGGTTGTATCGATTTTTCAAGGTACAAGAACCACTCCTTATGGCTCGTCATGTGGTTTGACGCGCCGGAGTCTACGTACCACACCTCGTCCGATCTCGGGGTGGTCTGTTTCATTGAGTTTGCTTCGTGTCTCGTCACGAAGGCAGACCATTCTCCGTTTCTCCCGGAGTCTTCGGCGTAGTGCGATCGCTACCGATTTCCCTTGTCGGTATGTCCGGAGCCGTTTCCGGAACCGGTTCTCTCCAAATCGGCGTGCTTCTACCAGCACTCGCTTTCCCTGTGGCCTTTCTTGCCACAGTACCAACACTCCGCGATGGCTTTCCCTTGCCGGTTCTCATCGCTTCGACTCCCCTTGTTTCCGAAGGGTCCGGAGTTGTTGTCAGCATCATTGCGCGACCGCCTCCATTGCGCGCCGACTCGCCTCGTCCTCCACGTCCATGGGGCCTATCTCCCTCCGTGTACAACATTCTGCTGTCGGTGTGCGTGCTCGTCGACGCACCCGCGTGGTTCTCCTCTACTAGGAGCATCGACTGTAAGTCGAAAAAGGACGGCGTATTCTCCCGGGTACACACAGCCGTTCGGAACGCTCTGAACTTCGACGCCAAACCTCCGAGACAGATCTGGACCATCTCACTCTCCTCGATGTTCACCTCTATGGAGGCGAGGGAGTCGCAGATATCCTTGTTCTTCGAGGTATAGTCCGCCACCGACAAGTCGCGTTGTCGTAGGTTGCTCAACTCCTGTCGGAGCTGAAGCTTCCTGGCTGTGGTGCTCGCGGCGAAAATCTTCTTCAGATTTTCCCACGCACCCTTCGGCGTCTTTGCATCCCGAACATAGCTCAATAGCTGTTCGCCCACACACAACGCGAAGCAGTATAATACCCTGCTCGCCGATTGCTCCCATGACGGGAAGTCTCTGTGTGTCGATTCGGGTGTTGCGTCATTAGCTCCTTCGACATAACTCCAGTAGCCGTGTCCGAGCAGGTACTAGTGCATCTTGTAGGACCAAGACGCGTAGTTGGTTCTGTCGAGCTTCTCTGTTCGAAGTGAGCTCACCATGCCTCTATCCATCGTTCTTCTTGTTCTTCTTCGTCAAGCTGTGTCGGCTGCAGAGAGGTTCTCAACCCTCGCGCTCTGATACCATTTAGAAAGTAGCGTGCGGAAGCAAGTATGAAGACCGAACAGAAGGGAGGAAACTCAGGTTTAATGGAGAGCTTGAGCTTACACGGTATACGCAGGAGAGACAGAGAGAGAGAGAAACACAAAAAACTATGTTCAATAATAATACTCAATCTGTACATAAGACGTGCTTCAGTGAACACTTTTATACAAGTCCTAGAAGGACTGACCGAAGTACTGACAGTACTTCAATGCTCATTAAGAGCTCCTACACTAACTCCCAAATATATCTCACGGAATATCTTTCCTAACGGCCTCCCGGTTTATGCAGTCGGCCTAACCGATCGGTCCCAACCGATCCGGTCCTCGGCTTCTTCAGCCGATCCAACCGATGTTGAGCTTGTCTCTCAACAACATTGCTTTCCACTCATCTGCGACCTTAGCCAATACTTTCATTACTCTCTCTCATGTATTATGTGAATAGGTCATATTTGGCCTCCAAAGTTGATAATAAAATCTCTCTCTCTCTCTCTCTCCTCACAAACATACATAGAACACACACATGCCCATACACACAAATTCTATCATCTCCAATGTGTTGTCCAACTATCCTTGATAGAACTTCTATAGTTCTTTACAATATTAACATGAAGTGCTTGAAGATGCTAATATTGAAAAGAAAATGTGTGAGGCTAGAGTCATAGTTACTTTCCAAGTGGATTGTAGATGACATATTAAGACAAGGCAAATGGTGAATTATACCTCGTGTCCTCATTCACGCCATTTATGTTATGGCCAAATATTTCATCTTGAAGCCTTGCATGCAAGTAGCATGAGTGCAAACATCTCTAGGAATCGGGAAATATAATATAATTTCTATGATTCAAACTCTTTAGGTATGTTAATGTAATTCTCGACTCTAGCCAATAGGTTAAAATAGAAATTTAACGAGCTAGTAAGCTAATATAACTTTTTTTAACAAGCTATTAGGTTAGAACTTAGGACAAAATTTTAAGTGACTTATTTTGGATTTCTTTATAATTCAAGAGCATTTGACTTTTGTTTACCATTTGGACCATATATCGACATTTTAATGATGAGATTTCAATAAAAGTGCATTGATGAAAGATAGACCTTTAATTGAGACTCGAGAGAAGGAATGTGGACTGATACAAAACTACATGTGGCGAACGGTATTGTGTCTCATAGGCATTGCTAATTGATTGAAAAAAGAATGTGCTTGAGAAATGAACTTTGGTAAAACTTTGAGGAAGATGAGTGCATAAATATCAATAGTCGTTGATGAACAAGGTTGCATGTTTCACACTTGCACCTAATTGTATGAAAGCACTAGTATTCGTAACATGCCACGTTGTTGAATAGTGTCACAATTGCCACATGATGTATGTACGCATGCACACTTGCTCACTTGAAAGTGTGCCCACACACATACACACACACATACATACATACATACACACACAACATGTATGTATCCTTACTTCTGACTTTCATCACAACATAGCCACGGGCCTATCACAAAACATTATGGTGTAGATACGAAATGTTCTACAAATGAAATGTATTGTTTGCCATTTATACTAGGCTATCTAGCTATGCTTAAAGTACATAACATGATAAAATCCAATTAGAGTCAGTTGGGCAATCGATCCCATCCTACTCAAACATCACGGACAGGGAATTAAAATGTAAGAATCTTGTTGATCTTAACGTACTCAACCATGTTTCGGAACATCACAACATGAAGGTGTCGATAAAGTCGGCACCATTTTCTTGTTGGTGTGTGTAGACTGTAGTTGTACATGTAGGGTTCAGAATGAGAGTGAGTTAAGGGTTAGGAGATTTCAGAACGAGAGTCGAGCAAATATGTATGTATGTATTGTGTGTGTATGCATGCATGTATGTATGTATGTATGCTGTTACGTAGTCAAGTATGAATGTGGTGGGTCCGATGTTTTTGTAGTTTATATTTATTGCGCCTAACCATATCCATTCTGTTATACGTACATATATAAATATGTATACATACAATAAGAATAAGAATTAACAAATAATAATAATAATAATAATAATAGTAATAATAATAATAATAGGCTCCTGAAGGAAGGAAGGAATGGGGGTAGTAGGTTCTCGTGCGTGTTTGTTTGTTCGTTCGTTCGTTCGGAAGAGGAAGGGGGTTGATCGGGTCGGTCCAGGGTTCGAATCCGCAATCGCCAAATAACACACACACACACACACACAATCATCATCGTCTTCAAGCCAGACCCCTCAACTAACTCCTACCCTGCAGACACAGACACAGACACAGACACCAGATTGATTTGACATAGATATGTACATCATGTATGTAGATGGATAGATAGACATTATCGCCATAGACACACACACACACACACACACACACACACACACACAGAGACACAGAAAGACGTAATTTCTGATGAGCTATATAGCTGTGGGATCCCCTCCTTCCTGCTAGTGCTAGTGGTCATCAGCAGCCGCCCTCTCCCCTCCTTCCACATGTTGCTGTCTCAGCTCCTCCTGCTCCTCCATTTCCATTAATTCAATTCAGACCTCAAAATCTCATCTCATCTCCTCCACCTCCTCTTCCCAGGGTTCCAGTCTGCATCCCCCTCCCTGTATGGGTGCATGAGACAGACAGACAGACAGACAGACAGAGAGAGAGAGAGGGAGATCATAGAGGGAGGAGGATGAGGATGATGCGTCGTGATGCTGCTGCTACTGCTGCTTGGGAAACGTTTGCATCTCCACCATCATTTCCGCCGCCTCCGCCTCGATCGCCTGCAGAGAGCTGCATGAGCTTGTCCACATGTGACATGATGGTGAAGAATCAGACACACAGCAGCAGCAGCAGCAGCAGCAGTAGTGGTAGTAGTAATAGTAGTAGTAGCAGGGAGCAGCTGCAGTCGAATAGTGGTAGTGGTAGTAGTGGTATCGAGGTCGGCTCCGACAACATTGTGGTGGGATCGCAGGAGCTCCTCTTCGTGGTGCTTGGGATCGTCCTGTTTTCTCTGTTCGCATACATCCTGGCCAAAGTTTGTACAACCAGCACTGCTACCTCCTCCTCCTCCTCCACTGCTACCAAAGTACTCAGCCCTGCTAATCCCCCTCCTGCAAACCCTAACCCTACTGCTGCTGCAGCATCAGGAGCAGCAGCCCGTCCTGCAACAGCACCATCACCATCACCATCACCATCACCAGCAGCTCCTCCTCCTCCTGCTGCTGCTGCACCTGCTCCACCGCCTCCTGCACCTCCTCCTCCTCCACCACCAGCCCCTGCTCCTGCTCCATCTCCATCTCCCAAAGGTATATATATATATATGTACATATAACTGTTGTAACAAATTGTGTGTGTGTGTGTGTTGCTCTCTCAGCTATTCATTGAGCATTCCTTGTGCACTGTTTTGAATGGAATGGGTGGCCACCCTTTCCAAAAATCATATCATGATGCAGATCATACCATCTATGTGTGCTTGTGCAATCATGGCGGAGCAGCATCCAATTGCAACTACCACTGCAACGCATGCGGCTCCTGTTGCCGCTCTTCATGCCATTGCAACTCCTCATCTATCGGCTCTCGATTCTTCACTCGATTCCTACAGTAGGAAAAGAGAAAAACACTCCAGGCTCTTAAGTTCCAAATGCAACTAAAATCAATTGCTATGTACTGGTAATAGCTGCAGATTGTCTTCTCCTTGCCATCCCAATGGAAAAAAAAAAGAGGATCAAAATCTAGTGCCATTAGACCATTTATTTGCAAAACTAGTTTTAATTAGCTTCAGACACACACACACACACACACATCTATGTACCTATCTTTAGATGTCAAATAACTTTAATGTAGTAGATAAAACCCAATAGATTAACTTATAGCTAATAGTTTTATTGCACCTCAGAACAGCTCTTTCAATTACCACAGTAAACAACACCTATATATAACTAGGCTAGCGACCAAAGGACACACACACACACACACACTCATAACCGTCTCTCAGCTCTCATGCTCTCTATTTTGACCCACTTGGATGCCAATTGTTTGCCTTGTTTGTGTACATAATTGGGGAGAAATAGGGTCCAGTTTCTTTACCTTTCTTAAGACACTCTCAATTTGCCACATTTTCACCTAGCAAAAGAGCATTGTAAAAAAGTTAACACAATTTGGGGAAAATGTAATGCATTTATATAATTCGGTCCCAAGAGGTATATTTCCTTTTACAAGAGATCCCTGTTATGTGTTGAATGTACCATGGTAAGTTTTGTTTGGTGTAGATGGCATTGATCCAACTTGATTAGAATTTAGTGGGGCACTCTATAAAAGAAATGTTGCTCTACTTCTAGTGGGCTACGGAATAATCACGTCTTGTTAAGTCATTTGATAATAAGCAAAATGGTTGAGTTTTGGGCCACGATTAATTGATTAAGAAGACATTTACCCCTCTTACTACATCGTCCTTTCATTTGCCCAATACCATTCCCTTTTTTCATTAAAGCCGCCGTAATTGAAACATATCCCTCTAATCTATTTAGTATGAATCTGGACTGCAAGTAAAGGAACAAGTAAAAACAATCTCATGATGTTTACATCCATTGCATAATTTAAACGTATCCCCCTAATATATTTAGTATGTATCCCCCTAATATATTTAGTATGAATCTTGACTGCAAGTAAAGATGCAAGTAAATGTTTTTTCATGATGTTATACATCCATTGCAAACTTACAGCCGACACATGCTTCCACGTGAATGTAAATTAGCATAGTTGCCAAATATCATGCCATGCACGTTCCATCACTAAATATGCTATTTGTATAAATTTATGTAGCCATATTTTGAAAGGAATATTAATCCGGCTCGCAAATGCATATGATTAGTTGCCAGATAGACCATACAGATCTCAGGCCTTGGATTAGCAAATGCATATGATTAGTTGCTAAACAGAGACCATACAGAACCTCTAACCATGTTAACTATTCATTCCATTTTGAAGTCACTAATTACAGTGAAGCCCCAACTACTCGGGATGCATATACATAGTTGAAGCCCCAACTTTGAGCTTGGTCTCTCGAATTATTATCTTGATAACCCAGAATTCAGTTTCTCAAAATAGGGCTAATTCTACTGAAAGTCATTATCTAGATATGTATTACACGATTCTAATGTACCAAATTCATACAATCAATGTTTAAATTATGTCATCTGTACGCATTAATAAGATGCAAACATTCCAATTAGTTTTATCCACATCTAAAATCCTAATGCAACATCATTGAAGGTAATAAAGAATAAGAATGAAGTTGCACTCATCTGCCCACAAACAAAAACTATGATAAATTTTAATATAAGTGGGCAACCGAATTTTCCTTGGGATAAAATATATGTGGGAATGTTATGATCAGGAAGAAATATTTGTGTTGTTTCTTTTATTCACAGAAACAAGTCATAAAAATTAATTTCAAGATTGCCAAGGATTAGAACTACTACCTCTGATGAGGTTTTATAATCAGGAAGATATCTTACTGTAATTCTAATAACAGAAACAATCGTGTCGTTAATTTCAAGTTAGCTCATAATTCAAACCAAATTTAGTACCTCAGATTGAGGCCAATCACTCTCTTTACTACACTAAACTTTGCGTATTTTGCATCAAGAAAAGATGAAAAAGTAAAACATGTTAAATATAACCCAAACATTGTGTATCTAGCGTCAAAATGGATGAAAAACCAAAACATGTTAAATCGATAGCACCGTCGCATTAAACCCTAATTTTGGCTTAGTTGACCACAAAAGCTTGCCGTTGAACTCGGCAGAAAGCCCCAATGTAACTAATGGCTTTGGCTCATATTCCAAAAGTGTACTTATGACTCCTGTATTGCTCATCTTGGCCTTCAAACTTGTTTGTGGATCAAGCTTGTATGATCCACCAATTTCTGAATTGCTAATTCTTGCCTCCTGCTCATAGTCAACATGCATGGCTAGAGAGAGATTGGGATTCACCTCATGTGAATAATACAGGGTCAAGTTCTTGTCACCCTTCTTGGGATTATACAAGAGACACAAAGACATCGGACAAGCAACATAACCAAACCCTGTCAAGAAGATGACAATAGAAATCCTATATTTGTTTAGTACACTTTGTTAAAGAGAATAAAAATGCCACAGATCATATTCACCTGCTACCATGTTGGATAACACATTCGTCTGTGTATCGTATACAACACTACCTCCGACCGAGAACTTCTCTGACCCTAAATTGGCACTGCATTCTAGAATCGGTGTAGTTTTCAGGCCCTTCATGGTGGTTGTAACGGCTGCGGCCTCACGCCGATATACCAACTCGGCTTTCCCTAGTTGGCTAGCATCAGGGATTGCTGTTGACAATGAAAACTTCAAGCCTGGGGCAAGATCTTCATATGTCGTCTCAGCGGTTATCTTATAAAAAGTCCCATTTCGAAACTTATCAAATATTTGGGGTAATTGATGATTCAAAGCTTATCTTAGAAAATACTCACCTTAGCTTCCAACAATGCATAATATTATTATTACTGTTCTAAAGACATTTTTGCATTTGGATTGCATTATAAAATTTATTTTATAGGAATTAAAAGCAAGATCAAGAGCAAGATAGATGGTGGATACTAACCAGTATATACAATTCTTTGCCACGGAATGCTACACTACAAACAGATGCTACAAAAATATCATATAGACGGGTGGATGTGTTTTCATGACAAAATGAAAATGTAGAACTGGAAACATGTATCATGTTTTATTTTGCCCTCGTGTGAAATAATGGAATAATTGGCATATTGTAAGGGCTCCCTTTTTTTGCATTATAGGACTGGCTTCTGACACCGTTTTGCATATCATACATGTGGCATGCAATATTCAGACATACCCAGCACTGTCATGTAAAAATGGGATTTTTGTGGACATATCTTGCTTTGTCATGTAAAATTTGGATGGTCCGTGCTACTGACAGAGACTTTCATATGCATAATAAATGGGACAGCCTTTTTTTTTAGTATTGTGGATCTTGCCCATTAAGAAATGGGCTCTAAGAGGAACTATTTGTAGAATAGTCAATTGTCGTGAGGCAAATGGAATGGCAAACACTAACTGTAGGGAATTGATTGCTGTGCAAATAATTAGAATAGTGGAACATGTCAAGGATTCAATACGATCAATCGAAGCAAGCGATGGTGGACATGTCAAAAGATTCAGACAATAGGCGGCTTCTCCCCAAAAAAACCGATCATGACATAGGAAACAAATTATGGAAAAATGTAGTACCTTGGCATGCATACAAGATTCAACTGAATATAGAAAGCTATTAGAAACATGCAGCATATCCCATGGTGCAAAAATGGTAACACATGAAAAGATGATGTGGAAGGGTTTGGTCCTAAGATGCAAAAACTACAACACAAAGAAGGAAAGGAAGGTCAATGGATCTATGGAAGGCATAAATGCAGGGAAGAAGATTACCTGGTTTGTGGGGGAGGAGAAGGAGAGGTCCGCCTTGACGCCCGCGGTCTTGAAAGAGGAGGAGACGGTGGCCATGAGGAGGCCCTGGGAGGTGAGGATGGGCGTGGTGGACAAGGAGGCGCCAGTGGACGTCAAGTGGGAGAAGAAGAGCATCATGTGGCCGGTGGACAAGCCTTTGCTCAACACATCCTTGGCCTTCTTCCCAACCTCTGCAAACACACATGGCGGACCACCACCACCACCACCACCACTATAATTCGCCCACCACATCTCTCTTTCTCTTTCTCTTCCTTTCTATGTAAAAAGAAAATCTTTAAAAGATGATCTCCTCTTCCCTTCTCTTCCTGTTTGGTGTCTCAGAGATTCATTCAAAGCTTTCATCCCCTACATGATCCTCCATGAATTTAGCTCTGTATTGAAAGTGGGGGGGGCTTCCATTTGGTCATGTTCTTTAGCCTCCACGTGTTGGGTTTTTATTTATTTTTTACGCTTACTTATTTGTACATATACCAACTCCTCCTCTTCATGACCTCCCTCCCCTCCTCTCGCCCCGCGTCCATGTCCACGTCCCGGCACTGCGAATGCCCAAATGTGAAATCAATATCATAGATGCACAATGATTCGGGTACTTGTCATGAAGGGGCACACAATTAGAACCTTTTTCCGATGCCGCATGCTCCATCTACGATAAAATATATGACTTCACCCAATAGTCCATCTGTGCCCGTGCTTTGTGTTGGATTGCTCGTAGTTCATGTAATATTAAGAACTTTGTTTTGTATATCATGTGAACCTTATTCATGGCTTGCCCATTTGTTCGAGCTGCTTCATCCAGCTTTTCCATGACCATATTTCGTTAAATGTTGTAAGATAGTTGACCCAATTTAGTCATTAATTAACATAGAGCCAACCTCGAGAAAGTCTTATAACTCATTGTAACTCTCTATCACATAGTACTAATCCTCTTACCATGACGAGCATTAAGATTTGTTTCAGTTTATGTCTTTTAAAAGTTATTGAAAGTAGATATATATATATATATGTTCAGATTAATGGTGGTCTTTAAGAAGTCAAGACAAGGCAACATTGATACATGACATGAAAGGCCAAATCGGTAATTCCCACTAATATTGGGATGCATATAGGTCAACATATGAGAAAATAGTTTTTGTCTGCCAGCAAACATTTTGTGAGCTATGGGCATTCTATTTTTCTTGTCTTTGATATCTACTTTTCTACCATACGTAAAAATAGTTGTTTGGTTGATGTCTCATAAACATGCATGCGTGGGGGTCTTGGAGTAGGGAGAACATAAAGATTGGGATACAAATGTAGGACATGAAAGTTGGGACACGAACATAGGACGCGAATGTAGGATGTGAACGTAGGGACGTGAATGTAGTACATGAGTGTAGGACATGAATGCTCCAAGGAGCCGATTAGCACACAAGATTAGGAATAATATATGAGATTAATGTAAATACACGAGATTAAGACCAAATGACCTCCTATTAAGAAGTAGATGCTCAATTATACAAGAAATCCTTTTATAACGTAGGGGTTCCAAAATTTTCAAAGTGATTAAGTACAATATGGGGTAATTACAAGGCAACCACTAAGCATAAAAGGAAACAAAGTTTGGGGAGTTGATCGAGTTTCTGGTGAAGGTGTGAGTCAAGTAGGTCGTCGAGACCTCGCCAATGATCAACAACCACCTTTGGGTTGAAGTAGTGTTCTCAAGCCACTTCATGGTCCCCTTTCATGACTGATGTGTGAGTTTGCCGAATGCCTTCTCTAAAGCCAACATGTGATGGTGCTCGATAGAGAATTCGTCTTTAGGTATGCTTGAGAAGAAGAAAAAGACAT
The DNA here is from genome assembly GCF_043228905.1 of Azolla caroliniana. NCBI lineage: Eukaryota > Viridiplantae > Streptophyta > Polypodiopsida > Salviniales > Salviniaceae > Azolla > Azolla caroliniana. Next base: position 24,885,003 of record NW_028230436.1, on the reverse strand, counting down.
CGAATACGGTAATATAATGGACATATTCACACTAATTTATTGGACAAACTAGATTAGGCTATTTATGTAAATAGCATAAAGGGTAGTTGCCCGAGTTTGGTGAGTATATAACCGACTTGTAACCTAGTTTGTAAGGTTGATGTCAATGTTGCCATTTGAATATACAATGTATATTTTGTGCCTCTGAGTTTTCCTCTCTCTCTCTCTCTCTTGTCTCCATTGTTGTTAATCTTGTAGTCTATCTTTTTCATTTTTGTTCATCTTTGTTCCATTTCCATCAACTCGTTTTTAGCATACAATGCCGTGTTTTAGACCATTTAATTGACGACCACACTCCCAACAGTTGGTATCAGAGCCATAGGTTTTTTTTCGCTGTTGGTCGTCATTCATCCTTCCATCATCAACACTTTTGATTCGACTGTTAAAAACTTCAAGTTTGTCGGATCTCCTGAACAAGATCTCCAAGATTTCAATCCAATTGAAATCTTTTGTTTGGCCACTGCATATTTTTGTTTTGTGATAGGAAAAAGCACTTGGTTAAGTTTGTGTGCAATTTGGCTAGACCATACTTTAGGCAGACCAGTCCACTGCACCTCTTTTTTGGTCATAGACACTCTTGGCAAAACTTTTGATCAATCGACTCTTGTGTTTGTGCTCAACTCGGCTAGATCACATTTCGGGTAAATCAGACGGTTTCACACCCTTTCCCTTGATCGTAGTCACTTTGAGCAAGACTTCTGACTAGTCGACTTTTGTCAAAGAAATGGCTTCTGCATCCGGCTCGTCAAAGATGAGTCTTAGGAATTTTGACGACACAAACTTCAATTTTTAGAAGGAGAAAAAGCCAGATTACTTGATTGTGAAAGGTCAGATTGACCCAATCGAGAATGAATCGGCTCCAAATGAATACAAGCTAAATGAGTGGAAGAAGCTCGATAGTATAGCTTGTGCCACCATTTGAATGCACCTGCCTGAATTGGTCTACTATACAGTGTGTACATGTTCTACAACATACCAACTATGGATGCACCTGCCTGAATCGGTCTACTATACAGTGTAGACATGTTCTACAACATACCAACTATGGAAGACTCTATCAGACACATATGAAAAGAAGGTGGCCACCACAAATATTTATTTGATTCGGCACCTATACAATCTTCGGATGAGAGAATCTGATTCGGTCCAAGCACACTTGAACAAATATGAGAGCATCAATTCCCAGATTTTGACCCAAGGGATGATAATTGACGACAAGTTGAAATCTCTTTTGTTGATGAGTAGTCTCCCCCTTCACGGGAAACATTCTGTAAAGAATAGCGTGCGGAAGCTACATAGACACAACCGGCTCAACCGAATTACAACAGAGAACGGTAAACACAAAGAACAATTGTGTCTGAGAGAGAGTACGCGGGAGAGACAGAGAGAGAGCAGAAGGCTCAAAAACTCAATTTCAAAATAATATTCTGTACAAACATGTGAGAATTTATGCTATTCTCACATAGCTAGAAGAGTAGTAGACCACTTGTAATTCATAATATATGTTTAATTAGTGACATAAACTAAAATATCATGAGACATAAGAAGAGATTCTTGTAATTAGACAAGCATATACATCAAATAGATTATATTAGAAGAGGATTATTGCTTATACATGAGCATGAATAGCTTAGATGATTTAGGAGAGAAGAGGATTAACATAAGTTAACTCTAGCTTGAGGAGGGTGCTTCTCTATTTTTAACACACTCTTACATCTATGCATTGCCTTTTATAGGAGAGGTTGTCTCTTTCTAGTTGCATGTTTGACTTGAGTGGTTCATCTTTTTCATATATTTTTGACCATTGCTTTGCTCCACTTTTTCTTCCTTTATGCACACTTCTTTGCTCCACCATAGAATTACGCTTTTACTTCTTCTTTTTTGCTCACTACTTTTAAAGTAAATACATAGATATATGTCTAATATAAAATCTTTCTCACACATTTTAATAATAATAATAATTATCTACTATATTATTATATTTAAATAATATACTAGGTTACTTAATATATACTTATTTATTAAATAAAACTTATTAAATAAAATTCATTGAGGCGGAGAGAATGAAGAGCACAGTGACGATTGCCGAACAGGTCGCGGATGGAGCAAACAGTGCTGCCACCGCGAGAGGATCAAAGAACATGAACAACAAGTTGACTACAGAACAACTGCATACACCATTCTCGGCTGGCCTGTACACGCGAGCAGAGGAGTCCAGTGCACCCCCCTAAAGTCGCCTCATTTGAGTGATGAGTCAGTCGACCTTCTGCTATCAGCGGAGGATAAATACACCGTATTGGGAGAATTTCATAGGCTGGAGACGGTCTCCTTGGTAGTGCAAGTCCAGGATGTCAATAGTAAGAAAGTGGATGCTACAAAGGAACAACGGGTGGAACAGAATTCGTAGGACATCCTTTTACGGGTTATCTTGGGCGGCATTGGATAGTGGCCCTGCTTGTATGGTTGCGGAGTGGCTAATTTTTTCGGAGACTTCAGCGCAAGAGCAGAGGAATAGGTTGTCTAATTTAAGAGGGGAAAATATTATGTTCTCTCAAGTGTCCATGGTATTTCATGTAACAATGCCAACTATGCAGTTAGACCATTTTCAGAATTGGTATGGTATTTTTTCGACTCTTAATATATACTTATAGGAGCTCATTTATACCATCAAAATGGTAGCCTTTATTTTTATGAAGTTCTGGATAATGGTAGACTGTTTTTAGTGGAGGAGGAGGCTCCAATTATGTCTTCTGCAAATCAGTTACCAGTGTGAGTAATTGCTCGATTGGATAAAAAGATCTTTATAGATCCTAATCCCTTAATTGCTAAATATTGATCTCATATTTGGGTTTTACAATCTAGGCCAATTGTTGATTTGCATTGGGATCCATCTGATTATGGTTGGAAGTTGTCCAAATCCGACACTTCGCAAACGAAGGTCCTCCCATTCTTCGCAATCAGAGTGAATCGGTACTTGCGGGGAAAAAATATTGGGAGGAAGGTAATGTGTTATCCTCGCATATGTTGAAGTTCTGGAAACAATTTTGGTCACTTAAGTGTATGAATAAGGTATTACATTTTCGATGGTTGATGATTCATTATGCCTTGCCAGTAGGAGGTTTATTGAGGGGAACAATGCCTGAAAGATCATGTGTTATGTGTGGGTTTGCAGTTGAGACATTGCATCATGTTTTGTGGGAATGTGTTGCGGCCAAAAGTTTTTGGTTTCGAATTCTTAGGTTATTAGGTCGTAAGTATAGGTCAACCATTTTCAAGTGGGGTGCAGTATTTTGGGGAATGTTGGATTAGCAAAAGGCTTTTTATCATTATCATAATTCTTCATTGACTTTACAGGTAAAAAGTTTTTAGGTGTACTCTATTTCAACCTTCGTACCGGGAATCAAGTTCTTCTCGCGGTGTTATGTTTGGTAGATTGTTTCCTCTTTGGCCCTATGGGTTTTGTGGAAAGCAAGATGTTCCAAACTATACAATGATGAACAAATTCATGTTGTGGATCAGGTTAAGACCTTTTGGGAATTAGTGATACATACAGTAAAAGGTGAGTATGATAGTTATAAGGGTTATGGAAATAAAGCTAACCGGAAAAGAAGAAGAATTCGTAGAGTTTGGGCACCTATTCCTATTTTGTTGGATGTAGGTGATGATGTTAAGTGGAATTATGTTCCACCTCGTTGGTTGTTTCCGCCACCATCACCGTTCTTAGTGTAGACAACATGGAATTTGGTGAAAATGGCGAGAGGGTTGCTGTGGAATTATTTTGAAGCATATTTAGTTATTGTAACTTTTAGAACGATGAATGAAGACGGGGATGGAGGCAAATACAAATTTTCATGATGGTCTGAGGAGTGTGTATATACAAGAAAGTACTGAAAATGGAGAGGATTTTGATGGAAAATGGCGAGATGCTTTGATGTGGAAGTTTTTTTGAAGTAGACTTATTTATTTTCAGTTTTTAGAATGATGAGTGAAGATGGTGGCGGAGGCACAAGCAAGGTTTCATGAGGGTTTGAGGAGAGTGGATTCATTCTGGTCTTCTTTTTGTAGGTACAAACTCGGGCCATGAATGGCAAGATGGTTGTAGTGGAAAATGAAGCTGATTTATTTTGACATGATGAGTGAAGATGGTGGCGGAGGCGGAAGCAAGGTTTCATGAGTGTTTGAGGAGAGTGGATTCATTCTGGTTTTTGTTAGTACAGGAATCAGACGATGAATGGCAAGATGGTTGTAATGGAAAATGAAGCTAATTTAATTTTGGAAGGATGAGTGAAGATGGTGGTGGAGGTAGAAGCAAGGTTTCATGAGGGTTTCAGGAGAATGGATTCATTTTGGTTTTTGTATGTACAGGACTCGAGTGATGAGATAGTTGATGTGGAAATTTTTGAAGCAGTCTTATTTACTTTCAGTTTTCAGAATGATGAGTGAAGATGGTGGCGGAGGTAGAAGCAAGGTTTCATGAGGGTGAGGAGAGTGGATTAATTTTGTTTTGTGTATGTACTGTAATTAGTTGAAAATAGAGAGATACAGGACTCGGGCAATGACTGGCAAGATGGATGTTGTGGAAGAGGAAGTTGATTTATTTTTGAAAGGATGAGTGAGGATGTTGTTGAGGGTTTGAAGAAAAATGTCATGAGTGGATGATGTTAAGCGCTGGGATAACAACACAACCATCCATGAATAAGAGCGCATCAACAAGGACGTAGTACGAAGAGGAAACGGCAAGAGGAAAAGAAAGCAAAGAGACGTTGTCGTAGTGTATTTCGTACACTACGTGAAAAAGTAAAAATAATATAACCGATTTAATTACATATAAATAAATAAAATAATATATCAAGATATTTATCACGTGCATAGGGCAAGATTCAAACCCTATACCTCCACGTAGCCAAACCTCAACTTTACCATTATGCTACCTTATCTTTAGTGTTCTATAAATAGATTTAATAACTATAAGTGCTTTATTTGCGCCTACCTTTATTAAAAGGTAAACCATGCATTTTTAGAGTGCGTGAATATTTTATAGAAAAACGCAAGCAACTAAAAAGTGACTCATGCACATCTAGCGTGCATGAGCACTATATTTAGCAAATAAAAGCAAGGATTAGAAAAGCATCACATGCATATTTAGTGTGCATGAACATATTAGAAAAAAGCATGTAGCTATGCTTAGTCTCTCCCATCACTACATAAGGATGGGGAGCACAATGTAATAGGTGTGTGAAATATTTGGAAATTGGATATATTTCCGAAAACACCAACCGATTAATATAATCGTGGGATTCACGAAAATAATATAATCTATACTTGTGGGATTCACAAGTTTCTTATATCTTTCTTTCAATCTAAATACATATTCTTATCTAAATATTGATTAATCGAATAAAATACACTCGTGGGATTCACGAAATTTCTATCTCTCTTTCTAATAATCTATTCATTACTAGCCTCATCTCATATTCTTCTTTCTCCTAGTCCAAAACCCCAGTGGTTCCCACCCGACTCACGCAACGATCCGGAGCCGAAAGGCACGACACAGTTGGTGAACCCGACGTGAAGGCGGGTGGCAAGGAGATGGAGAATCAACAAGAGGCAATGAGCATAACGATGATGATGATGTTCGAGCGGATGCTACAAGAACAACGAGTGATGTCGGAGATCACGGGGGCAGTAAAGCGGCTCGTACAACGAAACGGACAATTCAACGGAAATGATCTGTCACGCTATCTACATGACTACAAGGCAGAGATGATACGATGTGGGATACCGGAAGGATTGCAAGTGACATCCTTCAATCGGGTGGCCACGGATGAGCTACAAGAGAGAATCCACAAGATACGACAACAAAACTCGACATGGGGGTCATTCGAAGAAGCTTTACGAGAGGCATATGATTACAAGAGATCAAAGGGACAAGATCGGCGAAAATTCGACGAATGGGTGGCATCGGAGAAGACCCACCGAAGTGCAACACAAGCATTCCTAGAGTTCGAGCATCGTCTTGCTCAACTCTCGGAGCGGGAACAACGATTGGTGGGAGAGGATAAAGTCCTAATGTTCGTAAAATCGATCGATCGAAAAGAAAGGATGGACATCGGGATCGAACTCGAAGACGATGACGGTGCGAATGGTCTTACCGAGGATTGGGCCAAAGTCGAAAGGGTATGCCGGAGACATGATGAGAGGAAGATGAGAATCTTGTCAACGACATGGCCGATGAAGGATGGTCGATTGAAGACAAACGATGGAGCCGATATGAAGGCCGAAATACAACATGATGGTGCGACGGAAGAGGGTGTAAAACAAGCTACCCTCTTGTCTTGCGAAAGAATGACGGCGAAGGATAAGGCCGATAACCCAAGTGTAGAAGAAGATTTCGGAATACAAGTGTCCGAAACATCGGGTGAAAAAGGGGTAAGCATAATTGATGTTTGCATAATTGATGCAGTGAAAGAGAGCAAGGAGGACTTGATTGAGGAGGTCGCCACGAAACATGACATCGAATCGAAGGTGGCTATGGACGAATCAATGGCGGATGGCCATATCGAGACTTCCCCACCACTAATTCCAGAGACTCCGGCGGTTGCGTTCGAAAGGCAACGTGAGACCGAAGAGACGGAAGGTGGCGGAGAGAAAACAAAGGTCGAAGTCGATGCATACGACGGAGAGATAGCCGAGAATATGGCTATGGGTGAAACAATGGAGGATGATAATACCGAGGATTCCTACCCACTAATCCTAGAGATTTCGGCGGTTGTGTCTGAGAAGCAACGTGAGACCGGAGAGACGGGAGGTGGCGGCAAGAAAGGTAAAGTCGGAAGCCAGTGAGGATGGAAGGTGATCCGGATGGGATTCCGATCCGAAAGAAAGCTGAACCGGGTAAAAGAGGATTCGACCGAAAGTCGACCCGAAAGAAAGCCGAACCGAAAGGAAGAGAATTCGGCCGAAAGACGACACAAACGAAAGCTGAATCGGGCGAATGAGGATTCGGCCGAAAGACGACCCGAAAGAAAGCCGACCCGAAAAGGGATCGACTTGGTCAAAACCGGTCGACTGAGTCTGACTTGGCCGAACGCGAATATGGATGGAAGCCGACCTAGCCGAAAGCCAATCGGACGAGACGGATCCGGAAAGAAGCTAATCCGACTCAATCGGAGGTGGGACCGGTCGAGGCCGGTGAAAACGAGGAAAAGAAAGCCAACCGAAACCAAAACCGATAGATCGAAACCGGGCCGGAAGGAGACCGACTCAATCGAAACCGAACAACCGATTCCGATTCGGCCGAATACGAATCCGATCGGAAGCCGATCAAACCGAAAGTCGATCGGACGAGAGCGATCCGGAAAAAAGTCAAGGTTGATGAAGACAACAAAGAGGCCAGTAAAAGACACTACCACGAATGACAAGGGCCAAGAATATGACGAGAGAGAACAAAGAATATGGTGGATCGGATGGCGACAATGGTTCGGGTGGAAAGAATGGGTCTACTCAAAATGGAGAGACAAAGTTGACATAGCGGGACAAACGGAGGATGAAGGGGAGACAACGAGCATCGGCAACTTCGGCACATACCGGAGGATGTGCGGGTTCGGAGGGGGCGAGTGTCGTAGTGTATTTCGTACACTACGTGAAAAAGTAAAAATAATATAACCGATTTAATTACATATAAATAAATAAAATAATATATCAAGATATTTATCACGTGCATAGGGCAAGATTCAAACCCTATACCTCCACGTAGCCAAACCTCAACTTTACCATTATGCTACCTTATCTTTAGTGTTCTATAAATAGATTTAATAACTATAAGTGCTTTATTTGCGCCTACCTTTATTAAAAGGTAAACCATGCATTTTTAGAGTGCGTGAATATTTTATAGAAAAACGCAAGCAACTAAAAAGTGACTCATGCACATCTAGCGTGCATGAGCACTATATTTAGCAAATAAAAGCAAGGATTAGAAAAGCATCACATGCATATTTAGTGTGCATGAACATATTAGAAAAAAAGCATGTAGCTATGCTTAGTCTCTCCCATCACTACATAAGGATGGGGAGCACAATGTAATAGGTGTGTGAAATATTTGGAAATTGGATATATTTCCGAAAACACCAACCGATTAATATAATCGTGGGATTCACGAAAATAATATAATCTATACTTGTGGGATTCACAAGTTTCTTATATCTTTCTTTCAATCTAAATACATATTCTTATCTAAATATTGATTAATCGAATAAAATACACTCGTGGGATTCACGAAATTTCTATCTCTCTTTCTAATAATCTATTCATTACTAGCCTCATCTCATATTCTTCTTTCTCCTAGTCCAAAACCCCAGTGGTTCCCACCCGACTCACGCAACGATCCGGAGCCGAAAGGCACGACAACGTCCAAGTGTGAAAGGCCCATACCCTAAACGTGAAAGCTATATAAACCACATAATAGTGGCTTTGTAGGGGTTCTCCCATTTGTAAAGATCTCCTATTGATTAGAGCTAGAGCTTCCTCTCCTCCTTCTTGTAACCTTTGAGCTTAAGAGAGATTAGTGAGGTGTTTAGTTAGACAACACTAATCTCTCTCCTTGTTGGTGCTAGACCTCTTAGCAAAGAGGGTTAATAAACATACTCTTCCTTCTTATTGTCTATATCTATTAACCTATTGTTTATGAGAGAGAGCTTGAGAGAGTGAGAGAGATATCATGCTTAATCATTTACCAATCGTTAAGTGAGTGTGAGGCTCGGAGGTATCCGACAACTACCTCTGCCCGATTAGCCATCAAAAGGGTAGACGCCGGTTCGAACTTCGCAAACGAGATCGAGGGTTTAACTCCGTCGATACATAGATAGTACACATCTATTTGGCGCTGCTGCCGGGGAGACGATCGACGCTTGAAGCCTATTTTCGAGGAGTCAAAAACTCAGAGGCAAACCACTTTACGAAGGAAGAAATCGCAAGAGAACCACCATTTTCTGTTTTTCTTATTATTTCATAGTTCAATTAAGTTGATTTTCTGTTTTTCCTCACTATTTCATAGTTTAATTAAGTTGATTTTCTGTTTTTGTTCACTATTTCATAGTTTAATTAAGTTGATTTTTTGTTTTTCTTCACTATTTCATAGTTTAATTAAGTCGATTTTTTGTTTATTCGTTCGGTTAACATTAAACATTGTGGAGATTGAGCCGTTACAAGGCGAGCGTAACCACCGCGAGTCTCGTGGCTTACGATCATTCCACGGGACACGAAACGACCGTTGGCGCCAAAAAGTTTGAATTTCCCACGCAAAGTTCATCGAAAGAACAGAGTTCGCCAAACCTTCATCCATCGACGAAGATTTATCCTTCGACGAAGATTCAACCTGCGACGAAGATTCATCCTTCTATGAGGATTCATCCTCTGACGAAGAGTCATCCTCCGACGAAGATTCAACCTTCTATGAGGATTCATCCTTTGACGAAGATTCAACTTCCGACGAAGATTCATCCTCCGACGAGGATTCATCCTTCTACGAGGATTCATCCTTCGACGAAGATTCATCCTTCGACGAACCTATAAAAGCTTGACTAGAAAACATGGCTAGATCCTCATGGACAGAGATGTTCCAAACTCGATCCACACGCAAGGAAGAGTCCACCCAAACCAACCAAACCCACGATGCCATCCCACCTAACCCGACTCGGTACCACAGAGGGTGGCTAACTCCAGGGATGCTACCAAACATGAACCTCCCATCGAGCCCAGGAATTAAAGCACCTCTCAACACACCCCCACTACAGGAGAGCCCAATGGCAGACCCACTCAGTGTAGAGCGACAGTGTAGAGTTACGGGTGATAGAACACGAAATCAATCTATGGATGGCACAACTTACGAAAGGAGGTCAACCGGAAAGCACCACTCGAGATATCGAAGCCGCTTTGGCGGAAAGGAAGGATACATTCACACGAGTGCAACAAAAAATTCACCTCCTAGAAACATCGTCGCACATGCACCCCCGAGGTCAGGAGCACAACCCCGTACCACATTCGAGCACAACGGGGGACAGCCCGAACGACGCCCACACACGACGACACCTAACACCACCATGCATGGGCACAACCCCTACACCTAACCAAGCTACCCCTACAACCCCAAATGCTGAACTCGCACTAGTACTACAATCCATCCAAACTCTTGTAGCATTGATGGAAAAAGAGAGAGCACCCACAAATCATCCGAGAAACCTCACAAATGACAGTGGGAAGAGTGCTTCCATTTCTAAACTAGTACCCAGTTTCCTCGGTTTCGGTGATGCCTATGATCACGTCGAGAGGTTGAAGCAGATTTGTCGTGCTTATGAACCCCTCACAGAGATCACCAAGGTAGCTGCGTTTGGACTTACATTTAATGACCAAGCCAGAATTTGGTTTTGAACCTTGAATGAAGACATCGCCGCCGATTTCGAGTACATGTCATCGAAGATTTCTTGATAAACTTCGCTCGCCGAGGGAATAAATGGAACCCGATTGACCAACTTTTCGCCCTCAAGCAAGAAGCAAACGAAACGGTCAGGGACTACATACGTCGCACGAAAATCCTGCATCATCGTTGTAGCCCGAGCGACAAGATGTCAGATGACAAGTTGATGAGCCCTTTCATTAATGGGTTGTTCGATCTGACACTCCAAAATTTCCTGATTGCCAGGATGTGTCGATCGCTCGCTGAAGCCTACACAATAGTGATGACCTTTGAAGATTCAATGAGTGGGTTACAGATACCCACTCAAGCACCTATGAACAACCGCGAGAAATCCTCAAACCCCACCCCTACTCTACCTACACCACCGCGAACACCCCGTATAGAAAGACCCCAAGCATACACCCAACGAGAAAATGTAAGGTGCACGGTATGCCACAGCCACCACACAGGACATGAGTGTCCCCTCCTCCATCAACGACGACTGCAATACTGTAAGTGGTGCAAAGCTTTCGTGATGCATACGCAAGAGAACTGCTGGCAAGCCCCCACCGGAAGGTACGGCCAAACGTCAATGGTGGAACACCCACGCTCACCTCCACCACTTAGCCGCCCACCACTACCAGCGATACTCCCTCAATAGCCCCCACTACCACGCATCGACGCCCGCCTCGCTGAACTAGAATATACCACAGATAACCAAACCCAGGTCGGGGCGAGCACCCCCGAATATGAAGACTCGTACCGGGAGTACGGCATTGAAGAAGAGGTGTTGTCCCACTTCGTGGACTTCGAAGGTGACCAAATACTAGTGTACGTCCTGAGAGGGGAACAACGTGGACCCCCAATGGGATACCGCAACAATAATGGTCTAAGGGGGTCAGAATTGAAATGTTTCAATTGCCAAGGCCCACATATGGTTAGCGAGTGCCCAACCAAACATGAATACTACAACCGGATGGCCCAACGACCATGACACCTCCCACTCGACACACCCCCACAACCACCGGCGCAAGGTCTCACCCAACAATCGCAGGACCTTATCGAATGGTTCTAGAGAAAAGCATCATGCCCAGGGTGCGGTAAGGAACACTTAGTACCTGATTGCCCGGAAAAGAAGAAAAGGGTCGGCACAAATTTGTTGTCCATTGTACCATCCACGATCTGTGCCAATGTCATCACATGGGTCCAACGAGTAGCACACAATTTAAAATACCAAGATCAAGGTCTCCCCGCGACCACACATAAGAGACGAAAATCTAGAAAGAATAACTCCACGCAGACCTCAAAACAAGATCAAGAACCGGAGGGAGACATAGAAACATTACCTGTCAATCCGAATAAAGAACTACCGGCACACCTAGCGGCATACCCAAAACCAATAGCTGAGAAACAAAAGGTAGAAGAATACATCAAGCTCTTACGCTACGAACAGTTCGAAAAATCACTTAGTCTCCCAAGCTTAAACTTTGACCAACTGGAAGAATGGGTAAACCCCTCACCTCCCCCCGTCGTCACATCAATCGACACCCCCACTTGCCATCCTACCCCGATCAAAGAGGTCAACACAGCCCTACTCCAACAAATCTTAAATTTAAGTTTGCGACTCACATTACACGAAGTGCAGAGCTACACTGGCACCTTCGTTGCCGACAATCCCCTGCTACGACCTCTACTCGCCAAGGAAATAGAGTTCACGCTCGAAGAACTACTCAAACTCAACATTCAACCGTGGCACAACGTCCTCCGACGCCTCAATGGTAGCCTATCGGCAGGGTATGGTGAAAGGATACACACCCACACTCCTCATACGTCCACAGTCCTCAAACAACCCAAAGGACCGCCAGTCGATGTCCACGAAGCTCACTTCGAGAGCGACGATACTAGTTTCACCCTACTAGTCTGCATCAATGGTAAGACGTGTGACGCAATCATTGACATCGGAGTAGGGGTAAGTGTCATCAGTTACGAATGTTGGTGTAAGTGGGGGAGTCCAAAAACGCTTCCTTCAGATGTCAAACTACGAATGGCAGATGGGTCCATCCAAAGGCCAGAAGGCATGATCCCTGCGCATCACTTCACTATCCACGGAGTGGAGTTCAATCTCACCTTCATCGTCACAAGATCATCCAACCATGTGGCCTACGAGTGCTTACTAGGAAGACCATTGCTACATATAAGACGCTTGGTAATGGATTTCGGGAACGATATAATCTATATGCGTAAAGAAAAAAAAACCTTCCGCATCAAAGCATACACACAAAAAGTGCATGAACAAGAAGGCAACCCTCTCGTAGACGATTGGTCAGAAATCTCCTCCTAGCGTGCAACCCCACAAAGTTAGTTCAACTCTTGATCAGAGGCCAACCGTTCCCCCAAAGACTCGCCACTTCCAAAGAGGGGAATGTACGTGAGAGAGACGACCAATCCGTCGCTTCCGAGATGTCAGAGATGAATTGGGTACACGCTCTCGCCACAACCGACGCAATGTACCCTATAGGTACAAAGTGTTGTGAAGAGGACGGAGACACAATCTCTTGCTTCAACGTCACCACCCTCGGACCCCAGCGAAAAGAAGTAGACGTAAAGGACGAAGGACTGGTACAACGAGTCACACGTCCAGGTGACGCCACGACCACTCAGAAGACTTCGACGGAAGTGTACTTCCCAGAGCATTTCAAACTCTATGAACAAGAGAATAGGGCAGTGGCTTGTAAGAGACCACAACAAACCCCCCAAGGCCTAGGAGAAGTCTACGATGGACCAACAAGGGTGAAAGAAATCAACCTCGGGAAAGGGACAGACTCCAAACCGGTATTCATAGCTGCAGATCTCTAGTCCGACGAGGAGACGTGTTTGATCACCCTCCTCATGGAAGTTAGCGACGTGTTTGCATAGTCGTACGCTGACATGAAGGGAGTTCCAGCCGAGGTCGTCACCCATAGTATCCCCATGTGAGCCGACGCCCGCCCAATCTGGCAAAGGCCACGCCCAATGAACCCAAACTACGCCCAACAAGTAAAAGCCGAAATCAACAAAATGTTGGCTGCAGGAATTATCTACCCAATCGAACGAACTACTTGGGTCTCCCCGATTGTAGTCATCCAGAAGAAAAACGGCCAAATCCGCATATGTGTCGACTATCACCAAGTTAACGAAGCCACTATCAATGACAACTACCCGGTACCCTACATGGAGCATCTACTCGAAAGAATCGCGGGAGCAGAAGCTTATAGCTTCATCGACGGATTCTCCGGGTACAACCAAATCTCGGTGGTCCCTGAGGATCAACACAAGACAGCCTTCGCCACTGAATTTGGTACGTTCGCTTATAAATAGATGCCTTTCGGACTCACGAGTGCCTTGAGCACCTACCGAAGAGCGGCGAACCATATCTTCGCAGCAAGGTTACGACAAGGGGTGGAGTCTTATGTTGAGGACTTATGCTGCCATTCGAAATGGCATGACCACCTGGCGCTAGTTCATGTGACGTTCGAAAAATGCAGGACCTATCAACTCTCTCTCAACCTACTCAAGTGTTAGTTCTGCGTCAAGCATGGATTAATATTAGGGCACGTCTTATCCCGCCACGGGATCTCGACCGATGAGGCAAAGATAAAACCCATCCTCGACATGCCACCCCCCACGAACGAGAAACAACTACAAGGGTTCATGGGATACACAGGTTACTATAGACGCTTCATTAAGATGTTCGCAGACAAGGCTAGACCGCTCTACACCCTATTAAAGCAGTTCATGTGGACGAGTGCCTAACTAAGGGCCCCATCCTCCAACCCCCAGATTGGACCAAAGAATTCCATGTTCATGTTAGGAAACAGGTCCCTCCGGATGGGAAGTGACAGTATTGATGAGCAAACTCATCTGAGGCCGATAGGCCGAGGCCGAAACCGGATGAGGAGTACCCGGAAACGGAAGACCCGGTGAGAATCGGATGAGGAGTACCCGGAAACGGAAGATCCGGTGAGAATCGGATGATGAGTTCCGGGCAAGCGCCGGATGATGCAGGCCCGGTGAGGAGTGCTCACCGGATGAAGGGACATATTCGTAAATATGTTTCTGAGAGTCCATCGGGGCTATATTTGTAAATAGCCGAAAAGTCATTCTAGTATAAATATGACTTAGGGAAAACTTAGTCAAAAAAAAAAAGGTTGTTATTGTCGTTGTCACGATTGTGAGAGAGAAACCGTGTACAGAGAGAGAGAGTGAGAGTGAACTCGAGATATAGAGAGGTCATTGCCTCTGTTGTAACCGACGCCTATGGTGAAGATCGTGAGCATGAGGTCGTTGCCTCCATGAGCTCACTGTTGTAATCATTGTGATATAGTGATAGTTTGGAGTCTGTGGACTCCCGTGGTTTTTCCCTCTCAGGGTTTTCCACGTTAATATCCTGTGTATTCTCTTTTTTTGTTCTTTCTGTTTGTGCACTTACCTCCATTCTTCATTTCTTCTGTGTTCGACTGTACAAAGTGATTCACTCTTCGGTAGGTGCCGGAGACTATTCCGCGTATTCCTCGACAGTTCACACCGACGCTTCCGCCTTCACGATTGGTGCAGTGCTAGCTCAACCCGGTGAAGGGGCACTTGACCTACTGGTCACCTTGACTAGTCGCCAACTGAACGCTGCGGAACAGGAGGTTTTGGCCATGGTTTATAGCATAAAGAAATTCCGCCACTACCTTTTGGTGTCCCGGTTCTCGTTTTTTGTAGATCATCAAGCCCTACTCTACTTTGTAAACAAAACTCACGCCATCGGACGCATCTCACGATGGATCGTGACGTTACTTGAGTTCGAATTCAAGGTAGTGGTGAGAAAAGGAAAAGACCATGTACTCGCCGATCATTTCTCCCGGATACCCAACGGAGAAGAAGCCACTGGGGTCGACGATGAAACACCAAATGCAACATTATTCGCGATCGACACCGTACCAGCATGGGCATCAGACATCGTTCGCGTCCTAACTGAAGGAGCGTCCTTCCTAAAACAACTACCCCGGGCAGACACGCGTGTCTTGTTAAAGAAATGGGGCCCCTTCACAATGCTTTGTGGCAACTTGTACCGTCGGGGTAACGACGATCTACTTCGGAGGTGTGTAACAGACCACGACGCCGTCGCCACCCTCAAACAAGCTCATTGCGGGAGCGGAAGTGGTCATTTCAATCACGACACCACTGCACGCAAGATCCTCCAGTTTGGACTATGGTGGCCAACACTCTTCAAAGACACATACGAGTACGTACGCCGTTGTGACAAGTGCAAACGTTTCAAACACCCACTAAAAGTAGATTTCAATACATTAAACTCGGTGGTGGCATGGCAACCATTCGAGAAATGGGGTATCGACTTTATCGGCCCAATCAGCCCAGCTTCCAACCTCAAACAATACATAATAACCGCCACCGACTATGCTACCAAGTGGGTCGAAGCTAAAGCTTGCGTTAACGCTGATGCGCATAGTGCCATCAAATTCCTATATGAAAATGTCATAGTACGGTGCATGTCCGCTCGAAATCATTAGTGACCAAGGCTCGCATTTCCTCAACGAAGTGATAGCACATTTACTAGGCTAATTTATGGTGACACACTGCAAAAGTTCTCCTTATTACCCTTGATGCAACGGACAAGCGGAAAGCACGAATAAGGTGTTATGTGCACTGCTCACAAAGATAATTGTCGCCTCATGGTCTGATTGGAGCACCAAACTCCAAGCAACATTATGGGCTTTTCGTACTACCTACAAAGTCGCAACTCGCCACACACCATTCAAACTAGTGTACGGGCAAGATGCAGTATTACCCATCGAGTTCCTGGTCCCCAACCTCAGGATCTCCGTACAAGAATGATGGGATGGGGACCCCCTCCCGTCATGTCTAGAGAGCCTAGAACGGCTGACAGAAACTCGCCTTCTCGCATTCCAGGCACTCTTGGCAGAGAAAGCCAATAGAAAGGTGTGACATGACAATAAAGTCTAGAACAAAGACCTTGCTGAAGGCGACATGGACCTCAAATTCTCTTCTCAACGACACAAGAAGAAGCTTAAGTTATGGGGTGAAGGCCCGTATGTGGTTTTAGAGATTACCAAGACAGGAGCATGTCGCCTACGCATGCTTGAAGGTTTTGACATCCCCGGATTCATCAATGGGAGCAAGCTCAAACGTTACTATGGACCCCTCACACTCGAGGCTCTACTCATGGCTCGACAACGAGAGGTAGAAGCCAAACTTAAGACCTCCGAAGGTCGAGTAGCCCGGCTCGAAACCGACCTGCGCAATACGCAAGCTAAATTCAAGCGACAAGGACACACCCATCCGGCACCCATGGCTAAGGCGGTTAACTCTAATGACGGAACAATACAACTATGATGCAACAATACAACTATGATACAACAAGACATGCCTTTGACGGTGGTAATCGACACAGGAGCATCACTAACCCTTTTCTCCTTCGAAACATGGGGACATCTAGGTTGCCCAGACCTTGAAGTGTGCAACGACAACTTCCGTGGCTTCGATGGTTCCACATCATGCTGTCTAGGAACTTTCGTGTGTAACATCAAGACAGAATACAACGCGCACTCAATCCAAGTTCGGGTACTGCCGCCCGAAGTGATGTACGCACAATGCCTCCTCAGTTTAGATTGGTGTCGCATAAGCGAATGTCTCTTATCACCCAGCAAACACATCGTCTCCTTCCAAACAGGAGATGGACTAAAGTCCGAGGACCTTGTCGCAACAACACTCGAATCACATCCCGCTGACCTCAATGATCCCCAAAGCATGGAGTTGCCCAAACAAACAGCACGCCAACACCCACCGGCCGTCCATGACCAGCGCGACACTAACATTAGAACACGGACACCCAAACCATGAGAATGGGTGAACGTCCACGCAGTTTTCACTGACGACCCACATTGCAGAGAACGTGCCGTGTGGCGAGTCAAAAAAATACTCACTTATGCACAAGGTTGGCACAATGGCGCCACTAGCTTCTGGGTCCCGAAACGAAACCGGCTCCCCGCTCGCGATCGGACCACCCCTGCATGGGACCTCGATGAACCCCAAGGCGCGGAGTCGCTCAACCAAACATAATGCTAACACCCACCGGCCATCCAGGACCATCCAACACTAATCTCTCTCCTTGTTGGTGCTAGACCTCTTAGCAAAGAGGGTTAATAAACATACCCTTCCTTCTTATTGTCTATATCTATTAACCTATTGTTTATGAGAGAGAGCTTGAGAGAGTGAGAGAGATATCGTGCTTAATCATTTACCAATCGTTAAGTGAGTGTGAGGCTCGGAGGTATCCGAGAACTATCTCCGCCCGATTCGCCATCAAAAGGGTATACGCCGGTCCGAACTTCACAAACGACATCGAGGGTTTAACTCCGTCGATACAGAGATAGTACACAGATCAGGACAACTAATTTTTTCTTTGTTGTCCATACAGGAATTTCTTGGAAAATGGAGAGATGGCTGATGTGAAAATATTTTGAAGCACATTTATTTGTTTTTAGTTTATACAACGATGAGCGAAGATGGTGGCGGAGGCAGAAGCAAATCTACATGAGGGTCTGAGGAGATTGGATTGAGTAGAGAACCAGTATTTTCATATGGAAGGTTCATCTGGATCATTTGGATATGATGAACTCTTACATGTAGCAGCGATCAAGGAATCATTGTGAAAGAAGATATATCACTACATGTTGAATACGATGGAATTGGTGTTAGGGGCTTTGGCATGGCATCATGGCATCAACATTACTTGGTGATATGGACGCTAGTAGGGCAACAATATTACTTAGGGAGAAGTTCACTGATATTATCTTGTATCTTGCATTTATCTTTATCTAGAAAGATTGGTTGCACAATATTCCTTGTAATGTTGGATTATCTTGTATCTTGCCTTTGGCTACTTTAATCTTAATACTAATGGAGGATAATTTTTATGGGAAAAAAAACTTATATCATAGTTATAACAACTCAATATATTTGAATTTCAATATACTAATGAATGCACTAACTGTTAAATCATTCACCTTGTCATAAAATAAACCATGATTAACTGTCCCTTTCAAATATCTTAAAACCTTTCTTCTTGCATTCAAATGATTGCATAAATTATGCCAAAACACCTACTACATGAGATATATCTAGTCTTGTTATAGTTGCATACAATAGTGAACCAATTAAGCTTCTATATATTTGAACATTTTCAACTTTCTCGCCATTATCTTTTCCTAGTTTCACATTGGGCTCCATAAGTTGGCTTAATGGTTTCCATCCAATCATGCCATACGTATTCAATAAATCTAGAATATATTTTCGTTGTATTAAGTATATACCTTCATTTGTTTTGCTAACTTCTATACCTAAGTGATAGGAGTTTAAGACAAAGGATAATCTTACACTATATGAGGGCTTGACCAAACCGGTTAGATGGAGTTGTGACTCATAATATATTATATAGATCAAGAGAGACTCAAGAAATTAAGAAAAAAAGATTGAGAAGATGAGAAAGAGATAATATTGTTATGATATTCCAACATCAAGACAATACAAAGGAGATAAACTCTACATTCAACTAAGAAACCAAAGACCCTCTTACTACCAATCACTCAAAAACCAAAATTAAGACCCTTCCTCTTTCACTAAGATTTCTCTTCCTAAGATTCCCTCCCTCTCCTCTATTAGGATCATCTCCCTATTCTAAGACCTTCCTCCCATTAGTCCTTCCACTTCTTCTTTTATAATTTTCTTCTTCTTCCTCGTTCACACTATTTAAAGAAGCTTTTTATCTCCTAATTTTAGCTAAGACCCAACGACCTTCTAATCGTCATATCTCCCTCCTGAGAGCTCCGAATTTAGTGATTTAAAACGCTATAGATAGCTCTCTTTACAAGCTTTCTAACCTATATTTAAACATAAAAGTTGGGTGAAAATTTGGAGGAGTTATAACAATTCCTTTTTTACTGTTTTTTATGGTACGCTTTTTTTCTTTTTTCTTTTCTCTTGGTCTTTTACTTTTACTTTTGACTTCTTCCTAAGGTCTTGGTTCGTGTTCTTAGCCTCCAAATGTGAATTATCCATACTTTATATTCTTCTAATGTTCAATGGCTTAGATTCTAAAAACACTTTCACATTTAGCCCTCCCCCTTGCTAGAGGCTAAGCCATTTATGGCGAAGCACTTAATGGTAGTACTTAACAAACGAAAGCTCTCTAGCCAATCTCTTGGCTATAGACAAGGAGAGTGATATAATAAAAAAGAAAATAAAAAGATGTGAGTAAAACCCCCGCTAATCGGTAGGAAAAACCTCACACTTCTAAACACACGCACGCACGCACGCACATTGACAATTGCCATCACCATCTTTCTCCTTGTCAACACAAAGAAAGAGGTTACTACAATTATTATGTCTTTGTTAACTCTCCATACACAAGTAGGGTCATGGGATACATAACTCTTGATAGAAGTAAGCATGTCAACATATAAATGAATCTTTCAAGTGAGCGAACCTTTTGCACAAATACCTTAAAAGCTTTGAGACTTGTTGGAATGATCATCTTTTGAATTACGTTGATCTTTGAATCATTCACATCTTCTTGGCACAACACATTGCCCACACTACCTTGTTTTGTATAAATGACCATTTGATCTACAATCTCATCTCGGAAAGGAAGTGAAATTTGATCTCGTTTGGTCGAATCATTCAAGGGTTCGAAATTGATCTCATTCTTCTTTGGAACCAAAACTATAGGTGACACACACTTCAAATTTTCCATCTTATAATTGGAACTTTCTTGTAACCATGCGTTGAACTCTTTCATAAATTCTTCCTTTTGTTCAACACTCAATTGCCAATGCTTTGGGGAAATTGATACACTTTCCTTCAAATTGATGTGGTATTTGTTGCAAGCTTCTCCTCTTATCCCAAAACACTTGATGAACACATCCTCCACTATGCTTGTGCAATGCACCACTCCACTATCTACTACAATCACCCTTGTTGAAAATGACATGGTAATAGGAATTCCCACTTTGTTTACTACAAATTCAGAAATCAAGCTTACCCTAGCACCACTATCAACCAAGGCATCTTTGATGTGAAACCCTTTGATGGAGACCGGGATGGTTGGACGCATGTCCTTTCGATCTTCTACTCACACGATCCCCACATAATGCACAATCTTCCTACTTTGGTTGATACTTGCAAGCTTTCCCCACTCCTTTCGTAATGTGGGAGATAATTGGAGAAGTTGTGGCCATGTTATCCTTGGTCCACTCGATATCAATTCATGCTTCCGATTGGAAGCTTCTACACCTTCTCCCATAGGAATATCCTCCATCTTTATCTTCCTTTTGGAGTGTCTCCTTCTCAATTTCTCCTCTTCCTCATTCTCCTTAGACTTCTTCTTTTCTCTCGAGGCACTAGATTCTCCATCAACTTCTTTCTCCTTTTGCGAGGCTCTTGTCCTTTTCACAGGAGCTACTTCACAAGCACTATCACTATCATCAATAAAATTAAGAAGATTCACATTATGAGGAATTGTAGGAATCTGAGCCATAGGAAGTGCTATGGATTCGCCTCCTTCGACTCCATTCTTGATAGCTCGTTGTCCATTCCGTTGCACTTGATACATGCCTCTTCCCATGCTTCTTTGTTGTCGGTGAGGACATCTTGTTGAGATGTGTCCCTCCTCTTGACACAAATAACAAATTACACCATGATGTCTTCTAGGGCCACCACCATCGGGAATAGTGTTGTGAATTTCTTGGGATGGTTGCAAATGGGCCATCACTTCATCAAAGTGCTGATTTACCAAGGCCATAGTACCTTGTTCACTCTTTCCTTGTTCCACTTCTTGAAATATACTTGTTGGGTTTATTGTTGTGTTGGTATACACATTTGGAAACACTTGTCCACTATGCACAATTGAAGATGAGGTTTGAAGATTGGCACGAGGCATCGAATTTGCACCCAAAGCCATCATTTGGGGAAACCCCATGGAACTCATCATCTTCACTTGTCGATCATAATCTTAACAAACTTGAAGAAGAGCTTGAAAAGTTGTTGGAAGTTGTTGGAAGAGGAAGAGGAAGATTTGCAGTAATCACATGTCATATAATAAAGATTGGTTTAGTAATTTGCTTGTATCAAGTACATCAGGACATGTTCAGACAGGTGATGATGCATCACACTCAATAAAGCATATTGGTGATGTAAGGTTTCAAACAACTAATGGAACAGATTGTTTGCCTGGAATTCTTCATGTGCCAACAGTTACAAAGAATTTGATATCCGTAGGACAAATAGTAGAGAAGGGATATCAAGTTCGATTCACATCAAAAGGATATTATGTTGAAGATCCAAGAAAGCAATTTAAAATTATTGCTAAAGGAATAAAGTTGTTGGATCCTTCCTCTACCTCTTCCTCTTCCTTGTTGTCCTCTTCCAAATCTTCCTCTTCCTCGTGATCCTGCATACAACACGTTGTCGTGAAGAAAACCGGCCATAGGAGGAAACGGGGATTCGAGCGCGTGAACCATGGCATGCGTGACTGCGCACAAATTTTAAACAACTTTGTACAATGTGATCTAAGAATAGGTTGGGGTTATGTAAACAAATTAAATATAAACGTATTAATAGGTTAGGAAATCAAAACATATCTCTGACCGAAGGGATAGAGAATAATGATGATGTAAGCAGGATGTGACGACTCTTCCTCACCGGCCTATAAAAGGGCAAGAGAAAGGACCAAATGATATTGCGTTCTAGGGAGGAGAAGAGAGCGTTGTCGGACTGGGAACCGGGCGCTAGTTCCATCTCTCTGCAGGGTTTCTCTAGGCTGGTCGCTTCTACCCGCATAGGAAGCCCTCGTGCTCCCAGTAGAGGCTCCACGTTGTATTTTGGTCTATGTGTGTGGGAGTTGTTTGGGGTAGTTGCCGACGAGCTGGTTGTAATCTTCTTGATCAGTTGTAACATTCTTTAATCTATTGTAACCTTTCGTAATCGCTGAAGGGTCCCTTTTTCCCATCTATCCTTTCGTGTGTCGCCGTGTCCTTGTCTGATAGGGACAAGCCCTGTGTTGGCCAGAACCCTACGCTTGCTGCCTCACTCTTCCTTTCTCTTTTCCTCTACCTTTGCACACTCCTTGGTTCAGGGCCCCCACGGTCCTACTTTAGTTTCCTACGCACACGTGTGGTAACACGACAACATGGTTGATTGCCCTTGGAATATGAACCTTGTAGGTTCATCTCCTCCGTAATCATTAATGAAACCAATCGATCAAAATCTGGTAAATGCTCTCTAACATATATTGATGTAGTAAAAGCCTTCCACTTATCATCATCTTTTTAACCATTCAAAGTATATGTAATTAAATCATCATCATCTAACGTTGATCCAATAGATCCTAATTGGCGGATAACTCGTAGAATATAATCATTTATAGTAATTGAGGGGGATTTCATCAAATTATTCAACTCACTCTTTAATTGTATTTTTCTAGCCTTGGTAGAGGTAAAATACAATCTCTTTAAAGTATCCCCCACTTGTTTTGATGTAGTTAACTCTTGTATGTGGCCAATCATTGAATTTGATATATGTTGTGAAAGAAAGAATATACCTCTTTGATCCCTTTCATTCCATTGATTAAATTGTCTTAATTGATCTTCATTTGGTTGTGATGGCAATTTCGGTGGTGGCGCTTCTCCTGTCACTAACCTCCACATATTCTTATCAATTAAATAA
Source organism: Azolla caroliniana (assembly GCF_043228905.1). Lineage (NCBI taxonomy): Eukaryota > Viridiplantae > Streptophyta > Polypodiopsida > Salviniales > Salviniaceae > Azolla > Azolla caroliniana. The sequence continues at coordinate 24,861,728 of NW_028230436.1, read as the reverse complement.
TTCTTCATACGAAATCTCCATGGTTGATAGTTGTTCTTCTCTAGCTTCTCAATTTGAGAGCTAGTATCTGCCATATCTCACTACATGGTGAGAGTGAATAATATGGTTATGATTAGATTAATAAGACTTTTGTAAATAGATTAACAAGGCTCTGATACCAAATTTGTGAGAATTTATGCTATTCTCACATAGCTAGAAGAGTAGTAGACCACTTGTAATTCATAATATATGTTTAATTAGTGATAGAAACTAAAATATCATGAGACATAAGAAGAAATTCTTGTAATTAGACAAGCATATACATCAAATAGATTATATTAGAAGAGGATTATTGCTTATACATGAGCATGAATAGCTTAGATGATTTAGGAGAGAAGAGGATTAACATAAGTTAACTCTAGCTTGAGGAGGGTGCTTCTCTATTTTTAACACACTCTTACATCTATGCATTGCCTTTTATAGGAGAGGTTGTGCCTTTCTAGTTGCATGTCTAACTTGAGTGGTTCATCTTTTTCATATATTTTTGACCATTGCTTTGCTCCTCTTTTTCTTCCTTTATGCACACTTCTGTGATCCACCATAGAATTACGCTTTTAAAGTAAATACATAGATATATGTCTAATATAAAATCTTTCTGACACATTTTAATTATTATTATTATGTACTATATTATTATATTTAAATAATATACTAGGCTACTTAATATATACTTATTTATTAAATAAAACTTATCTCGTAGTTATAACAACTCAATATATTTGAATTTCAATATAGTAATGAGCTTGCTTATTTTAACAAAACAAATGTGCTTCGAGAGCACTTTTATACAAGTCCTTTAAAGGACCGACAGAAGTACTGACATGTACTTCAATGCTCATAACTGAGCGACTCACACTGATTCCTAAAAATATACCTATCTACTAGGCTAGGATCGTAGGCCTCTAACGACCTATCGGCTCTCGTGGATCCGGCTCACTGATCTAGCTCTTCGATCCGATCCGGGTCTAGCTGATCGGTCTTCACCCTATCCGGCTCTCAGTTTGTTCAGCCGATCGGGCCCACATTGAGCTTGCTCCCTAAACACTCCCCCTCAAGTTCAACTTGAGGTCAGTCTTTTGTGTCCACATCCACTAGTCCTTATCTCTAGATCCTCCTGGCGTCTTCTCGCCTTGCTCGCTCTCCTTGACCTGCCCGACCCCGCTCATCTCAACCTTCTCGGTCGGCATGTTTGCTCATCAGGCCCATCTTAGCTTACTTGTTGTTGCGGTATTGGCGTTTCTCGACCCATCGGCTCCTCCGTGTCGGTGTCGATTTTAGCCGCCATCTCGTCCGCTCGGCCTTCATGTGATTCGGCTCGTCCGAATCGAACCACTCGACCGAATGGGTTGGCTTTGATTCATCATCCATCTTTAAGCCCTTGACCACATCCGACCATGTTTTGGTCCTAGCCTTTTTCTTCAGGTCGTCATTGTCCTTCTTGACTCTACTGCCTTTGCCACCTACTCCGGCTTCACCGGATGTTTCAACCTCTTGTTCGGTTTCGGCTTTCTCCTCTTGCTCTCCCCTTTTTTCTCTACATGTTGTCCCCCTCAAGTGTGGCACATCGAGGTGCTATAGTTCAAGCATCTCCGAGAAGTGCTACAACTTGTCTGATCCGAGCGCCTTCGTGAAGATGTCGGCAACATGTCGGTAACCTGCCGATCAGTTCGAACATACCGTAGTTCGACTTCACCGCTCAAGCCTCGCTCACATACGAAATGATAATGCACTTCTATGTGCTTTGTGCAAGCATGGAAAATGGGGTTCTTTGCCACCTGCATGCTACTGATATTATCACAGTAGATCGGAATCAGAGTAGGAACTTCGACCCGTTAGTCCTGCAACAACCGCCAAAGCCATATAGCCTCACAGGTTGTGACAATGGAGCTTTGATATTCAGCTTTGGTGCTTGACAAGGCCATTGTCGGCAACTTCTTGTTGCTCTAGGCTATAGCCACACTATCGAGAGGAAACATAAAACCTGATGTCGACCGTTGATCTGTCGCATCTCGGGCCTAGTCGACATCCAGACAACGAACTAACTGTTTGGTTATCCCGTACCGATACAAGAGTCCTCGATCCTTCATGATGTTCACATATCTCATTAGGCAATGTGCGCACTGAAGATGCTCAACTATCGGTCGCTACATGAACTGATTAATCACCTCAACCAAATAACTAAGATTGGGTCGGCTGATAGTCAAGTATATAAGGCTTCTCATCCGGCACATGCACATAGGCAATGTTGTCGAATACCCTCAAGTGTCTCAAGTTCGGCTTCCGTTCGAAATACAACTCGTGTGCCGATACCTTCTCTCTGATCCGATTCTGGATGTAGATTGTTGTCCGAACTGTGTCGGCCCAGTACAAGTTGGGATGCTCTTCTCCTCTAGAATTGCCCGTGTTGCTTCCACAATCAACTGATTCTTTCTTTTGGCTACGCCGTTTTGTTCTGGTATATATCTACAACTGAATTCTCGTAGAATTCCCATCTGTTGTAGACAACAGTTGAATTGGCCAAAAAAGTATTCTTTCCGCCATCCGACCGCAGACACTTGATCTTCCGATTTGTTTCCCTTTCGACAAGGCTTTTTAGGTTCTAGAACAATCGAAGACTTCACTCTTCTTTTCAATCAGGTAGAGCCATGTGTCTTGGATGTAATCGTCGATGAAGGGGACGAGTATCGACTCCCGCCACGACTCACATTCTCTGCCTATCCCCATACGTCCGAATGTATTAGATCGAGCTTGTTCCAGCACCGATTTCGCTTGTTGGGGACTGGAAGTCAGTGTTGCTTCACTAACTCGCAGGCTTTACATACTTGGGCCTTCGAGCTACTAGACTTGTTTCGATTGTAGTTCTTGCAGCCTTTGTTATTTGACATGGCAAATCCGTTGTGCCACAAGTCGATATCTTAATCGACTTTTTTCCCTTTAGCTGGTTCCGACGTCGTTTGTGCCGAGGATGAACATCCTCCCTTCCCGACGCCCTTACGTGATGATCTAGCCTTCTTCTTCGACGAAGCACCCGAGGTCTGTGAACCAGACCTGCATCCATTGGTCGACAATCTTTTCAACCGACACCAAGTTCTTCGTGATCGTCGGGACGTGCAATACGTTCGTAAGTCTCCCCTTCTGTCCAACATGACTCAGGGGGACTTCATCAACATGATCGATCGGATGCGCGGTGTCATCACAGGTTTCAAAGACTCATGATTGTTCCAATTTCTCCAAGTATGAAAACCACTCTTCATGGCTCGTCATGTGATTTGATGCTCCAGAGTCGACGTACCACATCTCGTTCAGTTTCCAGGTGCTCTTCTTCATCGAATTTGCCTTCTGCTTCATCATAAAGGCTAGGCCTTACCGGTTTTGGGTCCTTCAGACCCTTCAGCTAGTGCGAACGCTGCCGATTTCCATGTTCGGCTCTGCCGGATCCGGATTTGTCCGAATCGGTGTGCTTCTTCCAGCACTCGCTCTCTCTATGGCCCTTCCAAGCACAATACCAACATTCCATTTCAGCCTTTGCTTGCTGCTTTTTGGCACTGCCTTGACTCCCCTTGCTTGTGGAGGGTCTGAAACTGTTGTCGGTATGTTGATCATGCCATTGATTCTGCTCTTGTCAGCAACTAGCATTGCATGCCGATGCACCTCATCTGTCACGAACATGGCCTATCTACCTCCGTGCACAACATCTAGGTTTTGGATTGCGTGCTCCTTGATGCAACCGCGTGGTTTTCTTAGACCAAAAGCATTCATTGTAGGTCTAAAAATGATAGTGGCTTCTCCCATGTGCAAATAGTCATCTGGATCGGTCCGAACCTTTATGCTAGAACACCGAGGCAAATCTGTACCATCTCATCCACCGTCACATTGATGGATCCCAAGGCGTCGTAGATCTCCTTGATCTTTGTGATGTAGTCGGTCGCCATCATATCCCTCTGTTAGATATTGTTCAGCTCTTGCTAGAGCTGCAACTTCCAGTCCCTAGTACTTGCAGTGAAAATCTTTTTCAGATTTTCCAATGCCTCCTTCCGTGTCTTCGCATCCCAAATGTAGCCTAGCATCTGATCGTGCACACAAGATGCAAGAGAGTACACAACTCTGTTTGTTGCTTGCTCCCACACCGAAAAATCTTTGTGTGCCAAATCTGGTGGTACTTCGTTCACTCCTTCCACATAACTCTAGTAGCCATGCCCTAGCAGGTACTGGTGCATCTTGTAGGACCAAGATGCGTAGTTGCTCCTGTCGAGCTTTTCCATCATAATCAAGCTAGCCATTCCTCTGTCCATTTTCTTCTTCTTTTCTGTTCTCAACTAAGTGTTAGGGTTTGTCTGTGTTTGAGCATTTGTCGGCAACAGAGGATTCTTGACCTTCGTGCTCTAATACCATGTAAAGAATAATGTGCGGAAGCTACATAGACACAACCGACTCAATCGGATTACAACAGAGAACGGTAAACATAGAGAACAATTGTGAGAGAGAGAGAGAGAGAGAGAGAGAGAGAGAGAGAGAGAGTACGCGGGAGAGACAGAGAGAACAGAAGACTCAAAAACTTTGTACAAACAAATGTGCTCAGAGAGCACTTTTATACTTAGTCCTTAAAAGGACTGACAAAAGTACTAACATGTACTTCAATGCTCATAAAGCAACTAACACTAACTCCTAAAAATATGTCTATCTAGTAGGATACGATCGTAGGCCTCTATCGGCCTACCGGTTCTTGTGGATCCGACTCATCGATCTGGCTCATTGATCTGGCTCTTCAATCCAATCCGGGCCTAGCCGATCGGTCTTCACCCGATCCGGCTCTCGGCTTGTTCAACTAATCCGGCCCACTTTGAGCTTCCTCATTTAACACATTCGTCATGGCCGTTTATAACGTTGTCGTGAAGAAAACCGTCCATAGGCGGAATCGGCGCACCAAGGCGTGGGAACCGGTTCTTCACGCGCGCACGCTCCGAGTTGTACATAGAAACGAATTGAGAGGATAATCGGCAGGAACGGGCCCTAACTCAAGTGGAGACAAAGACCGCGCGAACAGTCTTTTCGGTCGCGCGCGCGAACTGTACGAGTCGGCGGCGTAACTACGCGGATCCGTGAAAAACGGAGCGGATCCCTGTCCAAAAGGGACAGGGAATAAAGCTGACACGACGGCCTGTTCGTCGGCCTATATAAGGAGCGGGAAAGAGCTGTTGCAGGGATCGGGCGCGGAGAGGACGAAGTGCTGTCGGACCGTTTCTGGACGCTTCGCTCTCTCTGTTTCCTTCCTTCTTGAGCTCCAAAGCTTTCTGTGCAGGGTTCCGGGGAGGCTCGCGCTGTTTCGAGGAACGCCCGAGTGCTTCCGGCAGCACCTCCGACCTGCTACCCCCCCCCCATTTCCCCGTTTGTGCGTCGAAGCGAACAGGCATCGGCATCTGTTCGCCGGCCTGTTCGGTTGCAACCAACCTGTGCCCCATCGGGGGTTGTAGTCGTGTTAGCCATTTTGTTAATACACATATTTAGTCATTCGCATCCGTCTGTGTCGGTGTCTGTTCGCGTTCTCCGTGCTGAAGGGCCGTGTCCCTGTGTATCCCCGGTCCTGCGTAGCCGGTTCTCTCTCTTTCTCCTCCCTCGCTTGCTCTTTGGTTCGAGACCCCCGCGGTCCCGCCTCTATTCCACACGCACTTGCGTAATATCTCGACAACGTATCGACTACGACTGTACATGAGTCAGCAAGGGACGCTTACATAGTATAGAGTTCGGCCGATTGACCGAACAATCGGGGAAGAAGTTCTTCCCGAATATTGGCTAACTCTAGAAGTCAAAGCAAATCTAGGGATACTCGAATATGCAATTACTACAAGAAGCCTGGACACATAAAAGCCAAATGCCATGCTCTCAAGGCCATGATTAAAAAAGTTTAGAAATTAGAGCACAAAGGCAGTCGAATAGAGGAAGTAAATTTTGTTGGCTCACCTTCCATTTTCGTCCCTTCGGCTGAAGCCCTTTTGGATGAACTGAATATTTTGGTGATTGAAAACATGGTTAAATTAGAAGTTCTGTATATGACTAAGGAAGCCACTAGCTAGCTTCTCAATTTGGGCGCCTCCTTTCATGTGACCCCTCATCAGTCACAATTTTGCAATTCACATCATTGTGCCGTAGACGGCTTCGGCACAATAGAACTTAACCTTTGGATGGTTCTACTTTAGTACTACACAACGTACGACACGTCTTAGAGCTGACACGGTCGCTTATTTCAGGGGGACAACTTGATGACCTAGGCATTCGTGCCAACTTCTCGTCAGGAGGGTGAACACTGCACAGAGGGAACCTCCTACTTGCTCAGGGGCCGAAGGTACACTCACTGTACCCATTATATGTCACACTCAAACAGGATGACCAATTCTTGGTAGATATTTCCGTGTCATCCCTATGGCATGGTCGACTTGGTCACTTCAGCAAAGCTAACATCTCACATTTATAAAGAGTCAGCTATATCCCTAAGCTCTCCTTCTCCGACCATCAATTTTGCAAACATTGCCAGTACAGCAAGCAAGCCATGGCTTCACATCTGACCAAAGAGCCAAGAGAGTCGAGTCCACTCGATTTAGTCCATTCAAACGTCTATGGCCCCATGCCACATCAGTCCCTTGGTAGTGCATCTTATTTGATCACATTCATTGTTGACGTGACTCGAAAGGTGTGGGCGTATCTGGCTTAGACCAAAGATCATGTGTTCATGATCTTCACAGAATGGCTTGCAATGGTGGAAAATCGAACTAGTGGAAAGCTGAAATGCCTATAGTCCGATAATATCAAAGAGAGTATAAATCGGACGAATTTGTCAGATTTTGCCATCAATGCAGCATTAGACGAGAATTTACAGCTCCATATAGTTCGGAGCAAAATGGAATTGCGAAGTGCATGAGTAGAATCATTTAGGAGAGAATTGTTTCCATGTTGCACCCATGTTGGAAGTTAGGATGGCTTCTAGGCCAAGACATTACTCATTGTAGTGCACATTATCAATATGTCGCTAAGTAGGCCTCTTGGACTTCAAATTCCGCAAGAACTTTGGACTTGCAAAAGACTAGTTTACATTAAGTTGCAGATTTTCGGATGCTGAAAGAAGAACACCAAAAACTAGAGCCAAGGTCAAGAAAATGTATTTTCTTAGGTTATGAACCTGACGGCAATTTCGGCCACCGATTCTAAGACCCGTAGACTCGACAAGTCGTCCGATGTTCAAACATCGTCTTCAATGAGTTGGAGATGCACAAGGCGACTGAAAGGCCGATTGAGTTAAGAAGAGTCATTTTTTCGGACATGTCGAATTTTCTTGATGGCTCGGCATAGAATACAAGGTCGGCTTACGGCTAGCCGAAACCTTAGTACCCAATTCAACCCTGCTAAACAGTGTCGATTCGTCGGAGTCGAATTGTGTAACCGATTCGACTTCAACCCATCTCAACACTTGGAATAGGGATGTACAAAGTACAATCGTATTTGAACCGGCTAGCCCACTCTTAGCACGCCGATCCGAAAGATAGTCACAACCTCTAGAGAGGTACTCTCCTGGCCTCTTCTTTACTGATTTAGGGAGCTGACGACATATGAAGAAGCTTCGGCAAGTGCCAATTCTAGTAACTAGCGATTAGCAATGGAATCAGAGATGAATTCCATTTGGGATCTAGTTGAACTACCAACGAATCGATGTGCATTACCATGCAGATGGGTCTTTCGACTCAAGGACACATCTGATTTAGCAAGTCCCAAATATAAGATCAGGTTAATAGCAAAGGGTTTCCAACAAGAATATGGAATCGATTTTGATGAAAGTTTTTCACTAGTGGTGAAAATGACAACCCTTCGATTTTTACTCGGAGTCGTCGCTGCCAGTAAAGGAAATTCGACAAAGTCATCCAATCGATTGGATTTTCTAAGAGTGATGAGGACCACTGTCTCTATTCAAAAAACACACAAGATGGGTCGTCCATCTTCCTCATCCTCTACGTGGATGATATGCAGCTATCCAGCCGAAATGCCGAAGAGTTTGTCGACCTTATTCGGGAATTGCAGTTGAAGTTCGCAATGAAGGAATAAGGTCTTACTCGACATATTCTTAGATTGAAGATTAGTAGGCATCGTGGTCAAAGACAATTGTTTCTATCTCAGGACGACTATGTCCGAAGAATCCTAGAGCACTTCAACATGCAATCGGCACGATCTGCTTCGACCCCACTTCCAGTCCACCTTCGGCTATCGCAGAGAGACTGTCAACATCTGGTCTAGAGGGGGATTATATGAAGTCGGTACCTTATGCATTAGATGTTGGTTCTCTGATGTACGTTATGCTCGCGACTCGACCAGACATAGCGCACTCAATGGGATTCGTAAGCAGATTCCTGCACAACCTTGGCCGACCTCACAAGAACACTAACATTATGACAAGCTTGACCACATTAACATGAACTATTACAAGAAAAAGGATGATTTTGCCACCAATAGTTGGTGAATCATGAAACTAGCTTCTAACTTTGACAAAGGTGATGGTGGAGAAATGTTGATAATGAATCACGAGGAAAACACAACGTTGACAAGCACTAGTAGAGTGAATAATATGTGGTTTGTTGACCTGTGCACATCCAAGCAAATAACAAGTCACAAAGATGCGTTTCATGACTAGAGACCCAAGCAATCTGATTATGTGTTAATGGGCAATGGTAACACAATTTCGATTTGCAATATGTGATATCAGTCGAGCATTTAGAACATCTTGCATGTTCAAACGGTTGTTAGGAATTGAATATTAGTATATGATAAATGGTGGAGTTAGGCCTTCCAATTAAGGGATGTTGAGATATCAAGCTCAACTAGATTTAATTAGTTAGTCAACATACGTAACTGAGTAGTTACCTAGATAGAATCTAGTTAGTGTGTTGACCTTAAAGCCTTAAATAGGATTTTGTACTTCACTGGGATACCTTGTAGATCCTCCACTCCCATGATCATTTAATATAGGTCTTACACCTTTGTACTTATATTCTATTCAAACATGTGCACCTTTGCACATGAGATGTATATATACCTCATTGTGGGTATTTTTGTATTTGATGATGCTTTTTAATATAGTTAATCATCCCCCATCTTGTCTCGTTGTTCATAAGTGTTAACTTCCTCTCTCTTTTCCTCTCACACACATACACACACATATCACTTAATCTTCCGCTTAACTTAATCACATAATTTGGTGAAAAGCCAGATGGGAGCAATTATTCATCTTGGGAGTACAAGATGAACCAATACCTAGTCGGCTAACACCGGCGCATTCGAAACAAAACCCGACATCACAAACACCAACTACCCAACGCGGGAGCAAGGAGCGAGTCGGGTAATGTATTGGTTGGCAACATGTGTCCACGACCACATGCTTCGCCACATTCGTGATGCCAAAACGCCTAAAGAAGTGTGGGCAAACTTAAAGAAAATTTTCACCACTGTCGTGCCTTTCGGCTTTGGATCGTTGCGTGAGTCAGGTGGGCACCACTGAGGTTTTGGACTAGGAGAAAGAAGAATATGAGATAAGGCTCCTTATGAATCGATTTCAAGAAAGAGAAATATTTGAAAGAAGATATGAAACTCGTGAATCCCACGAGTATAGTGTATTAATTGATACTTAGAATGTAAGAGAGAAATAGATGGCAAAAAAAAAAAAAAATATCGTGAATCCCACGAATATATTAGATTGATAAAAAATCCTTGTAAAAGCATCATGCTTTTCCTATTTTTAGTTTTCATGCACACTGATGTGCATGATTAGCTTTCTATCTCATCTTTTCTTTTTACTCGAGTGTCTATGCATGAATAACTTTTTGTACCATGCATGTCTAGAAATTTTACATGGGACCTTCATCCCCTTGTCCGGCGTTTCTACCCAATCCTCGAATCCTCTCCGCGTTGCCTTGGAGGAGTCCTCGATAGCGAACGTGGTCTTTAGGGCCTCTTCAAACCATTCCAATGTCGGATTTTGTTTTCGTAGCCCGTGGATACTTGCTTGAAGTCCGTCGGTAGCCACCCGGTTGAAGGATGCCACTTGCAGTCCTTCCGAAATCCTGCACCGTAGCATTTTCGCCTTGTAGTCCCGAAGATAGCATGATACGTCCTTTCCGTTGAATTGCCCGATCCGTTGCACGAGCCGCTCTACTGCCGCCGCTATCTCCGACATCGCATGTTGTTCCTGAAGCATCCGCTCGAACATCATCATCATGTTGTTAGCCTCCGGTTGATTTTCCATCTCCTTGCCACACGTGTTCACGTAGGGTTCACCACTTGTGTCGTGCCTTTCGGCTCCGGATCGTTGCGTGAGTCGGGTGGGCACCACTGAGGTTTTGGACTAGGAGAAAGAAGAATATGAGATAAGGCTCCTTATGAATCGATTGCAAGAAAGAGAAATATTTGAAAGAAGATATGAAACTCGTGAATCCCACGAGTATAGTGTATTAATTGATACTTAGAATGTAAGAGAGAAATAGATGGCAAAAAAAAATAAAAAAATCGTGAATCCCACAAATATATTAGATTGATCAAAAATCCTTGTAAAATAATCAACAACCTCTATACATCTTTCTCTCTTCCTTATATAGTGTTGGAAGAGTCTAAGTTTATTACATGCAAGCATCATGCTTTTCCAAAAAATCGTGAATCCCACGAATATATTAGATTGATCAAAAATCCTTGTAAAATAATCAACAACCTCTATACATCTTTCTCTCTTCCTTATATAGTGTTGGAAGAGTCTAAGTTTATTACATCCAAGCATCATGCTTTTCCTATTTTTAGTTTTCATGCACACTGCATCTGCATGATTAGCTTTCTATCTAATCTTTTCTTTTTACTCGAGTGTCTATGCATGAATAACTTTTTGTACCATGCTTGTCTAGAAATTTTACATGGGATAAAGTTTAGTATAACTTTAAAATTCATAATACGCTAGTATAATGATAAGGCTTAACATTATTAACATGGAGGTGCAAGGTTCGATTCTTGCCCTATGCATGTAATATATAATTTTATACATTCTTCTATTTACAAATATGTCTCTTGATCTGGTGAGAGACTCTCACCGGCCTTCTTCATCCGGCTCTTGCCGGTTCTGCTTCATCCGATTCTTACCGGTTTTCTTTATCCGGTTCTTACCGGATCCTTCTTACCGGTCCTCTTTGTCCATTTCTCACCACCTCTCACCGGCCTTCTTCATTCAGGTCTTGCCGGTCTCCTTACCGGTTTCTGTCCTCACCGGTTCTTCCTTCCGGTTCTCACTATGTACTCCATATCCTATCCGGAGAAACCAAAAATGTAATTTTTCATGTAGTGTGCGAATTACACTACGACACTCGCCCCCTCCGAACCCGCACATCCTCCGGTATGTGCCGAAGTCCCCGATGCTTGTTATTCACCTTCATCCGAAGCTTCCTCCAATTCTCCCCTTAAGTCGACTATGAGTTGTAATCCACTTTCCTCGCTTTCCGCATCACCGGGATCTTCGTCCAATTGCTCCTTCTTGTCGGTCTTGTCTAGGATCACATAGGGTTCTTCTTTAGTCCGCTTCTTGTCAATCTTCACCCGTTTCCCGGCTATAGGCACTCGTAGCGTCGTTCCATCCAACTCGCATAGTCGGTAAGTTCCGCAATCAAATCGGATCAAGATTATTTGATCTGAGCCGAGGTAGTGATCGAAACGGATTGTCTTCCGATACTCGGGATGATGCGGTGTTGCACGATACCGGATGTGGCTATGCTAAGATTGATTGCATATGTTAAGTCACTTAATCCGGAGGTAAGACACATCTCCGGAAAAGACAACGCTATAGTGGATATGCTATCAAGGGCACGGTTCGGAGATGACATAACCGAATCCGATAATGAAGAAGTTCCCGAAGACTACTTTGCTTCGGAACACATATGCCGGGTGGACATAATCCAAGAATTCCGGGAAGCAGAATACGAGGGAGAAAGCTTGTTGATCGGAAAAATGCTACAAGAAATCGAGGAATCATCGGACAATAAAGAGAAGAGAGCCGAGATCTGAAGTAAGAAACGGCAAGTCCGAAAGTTCTTCTTGAAAAATGGATTACTATGGAGGGAGTCGAAAAGACCGGATGGCATACCACTTCGAGTAGTCGGGACGAAAGAGCAACGAAACCGGATAATGTCCGAATTTCACGAATCTGATTGGGCTGGACATCGAGGAACATGGGCAACTTTTGTGAAAATCAAACAAAAATATTGGTGGAAGAACATGTACAAAGATATAGCGGAGTTCGCGGGAAGCTGCGAGAAGTGTCAAATCTACTCCGGAGTTCGACACTGAGATGAGTTACATCCGACATTCTCACCGACAATCAACTTCAAATGGATGGTCGACATTGTAGCCATGCCAACCGGAATCGGACAAAAGAAGTACTTGGTGTTAGCTCGGGAAGATCTCACAAACCAAGTAGAAGGTCGGGTGCTACGGAGGAAAACGTGTTCTACGGTATGCCAATTCCTTTTGGAAGAAGTGTTTTGCAGGTACGGGTGCATAGGACAAGTGATTGCAGATCAAGGAGAACTCGACTCTGATAAAGCTAAGGAATTCTTCACTAAACATGGAGTTCGGTTAACACTGACAACGGCATACAATCCGGAAGCCAACGGGAAGATCGAATGGGGACATAGTCCGATTGTCAAAGCACTTGCGAAGGCATGCGATGGAAGGGTGAAGGATTGGCCGCAGATGCTTCCGTATGCACTATGGGCGGATCAGACGACGCATAGCTCCGTAACCGGTTACATGCCGGCAGAACTTATGACCGGACAAGCACCGGTAATGCCGACGGAAACCGCAATCGCGACATGGACAATGCTACCATGGAAGAAAGAGATGAGCCGGGAAGAACTACTAGTAGTCCGGATACGACAACTGCAGGAAAGACCGGAAGACATAGCGGAAGCAATACGCCGACAACAAGAAGCGTGATTCCGGAATAAAAGCCGGTTCGACACAAAGCACTAACTACGACCGCGGAAGATTGAAGAAGGAGATTGGGCTTTCTATCTCATCTTTTCTTTTTACTCGAGTGTCTATGCATGAATAACTTTTTGTACCATGCATGTCTAGAAATTTTACATGGGATAAAGTTTAGTATAACTTTAAAATTCATAATACACTAGTATAATGATAAGGCTTAACATTATTAACTTGGAGGTGCAAGGTTCGATTCTTGCCCTATGCATGTAATATATAATTTTATACTTTCTTCTATTTACAAATATGTCTCTTGATCTGGTGAGAGACTCTCACCGGCCTTTTTCATCCGGCTCTTGCCGGTTCTACTTCATCCAGTTCTCGCCGGTTTTCTTTATCCGGTTCTTACCGGATCCTTCTTACCGGTCCTCTTCGTTCGTTTCTCACCGACTCTCACCGGCCTTCTTCATCCGGCTCTTGCCGGTCTCCTTACCGGTTTCAGTCCTCACCGGTTCTTCGTTTCGGTTCTCACTAGGTACCCCATATCCTATCCGGAGAAACGAAGGGAGGTCGAGGCAGTAGAAGGGAGGGTGAGGTCGAGGCAGTAGAAGAGGTTGATTCAACCCATCAAACGAAGGGAAGTCAAACAAGACAGAAGCCATCGAGGAACCTTGGGAAAAAGAGGGATCTTCCATGTTGAACAAGGTTGGCAAACATGGCCCATTACTTGCAACTATTGCGGCAAAATCAGCCACCGCGAGGAGTGCCGAAAAAGGAGAAACGAGTCGGCTTCGACAAACCGACAACTCACAAATTACGCCACCAACTCCGAATACGATGACTATGGTGTGGCATTCCTAATGAGACATAGAGTTAACTCTATGACAACCTCCGACTCCACAATCACCTCCAACTCGGAAGACATGTGGTTTGTGGACTCTGACACCTCACATCATATGATGTCACACCAAGAGTGGTTCCATGACTTAAGAATGTCGGATTGATCCTGCATCATAGAGACGGGAGACAACACCACACATCCCATTCGGCACATCGACAATGTTCCATTCGGCAACAACGGCCAAAACAATTGCATCAAGATTGTCTTGCACGTGCCCACAATAACAAAGAATTTGGTCTCAGTCGGCCAAATTGTGGAGCAAGGCATGCATTGAGTTTGTTTCAACAACGAAGGATGCTTCATCGAGAAAGATGGGCGTCTTATAGCTAAGGGACGAAGAGACAACCGAATGTTCATTCTCGATTCGAACGAGCTGAAATCGGCCATATATGCCAAAGGTTGCAAAACCGACACAAGCATCGAGTTGTGGCACAAGAGAAGCCACATTAACCTCCAACGGCTCTGAGTTATGCAAAACAAAGGGAGTCATCATCGGACTTCCGACCTTCGAGTCAAAATAAGTCAACCGAGTATGCAAAGCGTGTCAACTTGGCAAACAACATCAACTCCCATTTCCGAAGGAGAGCTACACAAGCAAAGGCCTTCTCGACGTCATACACTCGGATGTATGGGGACCGGCTCAAACGTCGACGATCGGTGGATGCCGATACTACGTCACCTTCATCGATGATTACTTGTGCTACACGTGGATCTTCTTGATGAAGAAGAAGAGCGAAGTGCTCTCCCATTTCCAAAAGCTCAAGAGCTAAGTCGAAAAAGAAATCGGTCGGCACATTCGATGCCTACGATCGAATGGAGGCAAGAAGTATTTCTCCAACGAATTCATTTCCTACCTCCAAGGTGAAGGCATTCAGAGAGAATTATTGTGCCGACACACACCCAAACAAAATGGAGTCACCGAAAGGAAGAAGCGGCAAATACTCGAGGTAGCACAAGCCATGATGCATGAGAAACACATGCCGAACTTCTATTGGGCTGAAGCGGCATCCATGGGCATCTATCTCATGAACCAGTGCACCACCAATGGAGTGCATGAGCTAACTCCATATGACCTCCTTGTCAAAAGGAAGTCGATCCCGTGGCACCTCAAAGTGTTAGGAAGCATTGCGAATATATGCATCCCGAACGAAAATAGAGAGAAGCCCAACGCGAAGTCAGAGAAATGTATCCTCGTAGGATACTCATCTGAGAAGAAGGCATACAACTGCTATAACCCTTCGACCCGAGCGGTTCAGGTAAGTCGAGACGTAGACTTCGACGAATCGGCATCTTGGTATAAGCCCGATTTGGTTCCACCCGACTCGACCGAGGAAGAGTTGAACGTCAACTCGAAGGAAGATATTTGGCCAAGCCCTTCACCAAAGGACCGTCCAAGCTCTACCGAGCTAAGTGGCCCACATGAGCCTTCACGCGACCAAAGCATGTAGCGGCTAAGTTCGAGCTTGGACAAAGTCAAAGATAAGATGCCCGAAGACGAAGTCGGCCATCCTGATGACAGTGATTCAGATGTGTCAGTTCACTCACAAGACAATCAGTTTGGTGTACCCATCATGCGGACACTCAGAGTAAAAAAGGCGCTCACATCGGCAAGTGAAAAACTTTGACGCTCATTTAGAGAGAAGAACCTTGTCACTCGGCTCGGCTACAACGAGTATATGGCCTATCATCATGCCTTCACGATGAAGGTAGCGGCCAAACAAGAGCCCCAGATAGCTCGTGAACCACGATGGGTGGGAGCAGTCAGCCTTCGCCCACTTCACACTACAAGTCTTCATCATTGCCTTGAGGGGGAGGAACCGAAACTGCGTCGGAAAGATTGAAGAAAGCCGAAGGCCGGATGGAAGCCGACAAAAGCCAAAGCGAACATCGGACGCCTCACACTTGAGCTTGAGGGGGCGTGTTGAGATATCAAGCTCAACTAGATTTAGTTAGTTAGTCAACACACATACATAGTAGTTACCGAGATAGAATCTAGTTAGTGTGTTGACCTTAAAGCCTTAAATAGGATTTTGTACTTCTAGATCCTCCACTCCCATGATCATTTAATATAAGACTTACACCTTTGTACCTATATTCTACTCACACATGTGCACCTCTGCACATGAGATGTATATATACCTCATTGTGGGTAGTTTTGTATTTGATGATGCTTTTTAATATAGTTAATCATCCCCCATCTTGTCTCATTGTTTATAAGTGTTAACTTCCTCTCACACACATACACACACATATCACTTAATCTTTCGCTTAACTTAATCACATAAGTAGGTACTAATTAACCCTTGCTTAATTACCTAATTTTTAAGAACAAGATGGTGAAATCCTCAACGATTATGAAGGAAAATAGAGCAAAGTTGCACTTCCAACATTGAAATATAGCATAAAAGGATTGACCATATCAACTTCCAAAGTTATGAACAGTGCAATAAAGAGTGGTTGTGAGTCAATTCTCGAAATATTAAAGGAAATGGGATGAACAATGTGCGCTAAGTGTACCAATTTGGGACACAACACCAACATCTATTTTCGAATGATACAAATACCATTGGTGCCATCATGCAACCACTAGGTTTATGAGAGCTATTGGCCATGTTGTAGTTTGTTTCTTGTTCCTTGGTCAGACGAAGTCTTGATTCACATGGACCAAGGGGCTCTTAATTTCTTAATTTATACATTCACATGGATATGTACTACACAACCATAAGACCACCAAATGCTTAAACAAGGTTTCATTCATATCTAACATGTACCTTTGCATGATCAAAGTTGGTACCCATAGTACTATTACAATGATAATTGAGGTTGAAATGTTAAAAAGATGGGCAGTGACCATAAGAGTTACAATATTAAAATATGACAATCAAGGTGTATCAAACTCAATAGATGATCGAAGAAGATTCCACATATTGTAACCATTGCTACCCTTACCAATGAATGGGAAAAGCACTCTCTTTACACGAGTTTTAGATAGAATAAGGATATTTGTCTCTAAGATAGGAACATAGAACTGAAATTCTTTGACAATGACATTAATGGGAACAATGAACAAAATGTAAAATATAGTGAATGATTGATTTAATTTCTACCTACCAAAAGTATGTATGGAGACGTGCATGCAAATTAAATTAGAGCACTATCTTCCTATTGCAATTAAAATTGTCATGTTCTAAAGATATTCACATACATACATCAGGATGGGGTGGACATGTCTTCCAAGTAAGGGAAGTGTGTGTGTGTGTGTGTGTGTGTGTGTGTGTGTGTGAGAGAGAGAGAGAGAGAAAGATCACTTAGACAAAGATGCCCATTGAGTCCATTATTATTTGCAATTGCTACACAACCGATTTTGGTGAAGATGAATGAGTTGGCAACACATGGGGAAATAGTTGGATTAGCTCTACCATCAGGGAAACAATTGATCACCCAAGCATTGGCTGATAATTCGTTTTTATTTCTCAAATTAGCACTTGATAACATAGCTAAAGCCATGGAGGTGTGGAATGTGTTCGCATTGGCGTCAGGATTACATATAAATATGTAGAAGTCGATGCTCATTAGATGCACTGCGTGTGATTTGGTTGATCTTGGATGGGGTGGCCAAATAATAGATCAAAGGAATGTGTGTTGACACTTAGGTTACCCTATTGGTGTTGATGTCTCATCATCGCAAAGTTTGAATTGGATATTGGGAACCATTTTGGACAAATTTATGTATTGGAAGTCTCAAGCATGGTTGTTTAGTACTCGTCTCAAAGTGGTGCAAGCTATATTGATTCCAATGATTTCTTATTTTTTGCCATTTGTTACCATGGACAAAGAAATCACTTGATCATTTAGCTCGTTCACTTAAATATACACTATGGAAGAAAGAAACAAACCATGATATGAGTTGAGCATCATGGAACAATATTTGTACCCCAAAACGGTTAGGGGGTGCTGCTTTACTAAATTTAGAAGATCATATGGTGGCTCGAAGATTCAATCTTTTGAAAGGTATGTGCATAGGTACCCAACCTTGGGCCGAAATAATTACTTATTTTGTGGAAAAGGTTGGTATTTACTATTGGAAAACTAGAATTACAGCTTCGTGGTGGCATGTGGTTAATAGTACCCGGCAATTTAAGTGTTCAGAATCTATTATGGTTCAACAATTGGTGCTTTCTTGGGAGCGGTGTTTGACTTTGTTTAATTGGAGGCCTCCTGAGTGCAAAAAAGATATAAATTCAAGGGCAGCAAAGGTGTTGGCAGCTTAAAGGATATTACACTAGGATGGAAAAGAAAGTCTAAATTCACAGTTCAATCAAATGGCAAGGCTAGGCTTGGTAACTATCGAAGATGGTATTTTATAGTCACGCAGGAAAATGATGACCTTTCGGACAATCAAAAATAAGTTTCATATACCACGCGGATATGGGTATATTTGGCAATCAATATTGGCATTGCCTAGATTAGTTTTCCCAATTCCAGAGTTGCTGGTTGAGGAACCATGGAAATATTGGTCATTTGGTAATGGGAAATCGATTCATGTGGTGCACACTAATGATGTGCACCATAAGTTGGTTGAAGATAGAGCGTAATTAGCAAATAAGGTTTTGGATACATGGCACATTACTCGAAATGTGGAGTGGTGTAGAGTTTTAGTTGCAGGGTGGCAGTCTCATCTTTCATTTCGTGCAAAGGTGTTTCTTTGGCGTGCCATAGTTGGTGGGTTTCCTTTGGCGATGGCCTTAAAACGAAGACATTTCAAATGGGACATGTTTTTTCTATACGGTGGTTTAAGAAGATGACAGTCATAGGTTCATTACATGTTTGGTTGCTAAAGCCATTTGGGTGATTATGTCACAAATTTGGGCATCGATAACAAGAAATATTTTGGCACCTTATAAATGGGTTTTTATGGATGAGGATAAAGTTATGCCCACACCATCGTATAAGGTTGTTTTTTATTACCTTAGATATTGGCGGATGTGGTTTAATTAGACCATGAGAAATGGGTTCTTGTTTCATGGACTTCATGGGGTAACACAACAACTCCGTAGGATGAAAGGGAAATTGATTTGGCAATTTCACAACTATGTTGTATGGGGACGTTGTCCCAAGAGGAGATAGACTTATGTCATCTAGTTTTACAACACTTGAGAGGGCTTCCCTTGCACTATCACTATTTATGAAGTAGTGAAGATAGCAAGGGTTTTATTATTATCAAGTTTTAATAACCAACATTGATTTACGAAAAGAGAGAGAGAGAGAGAGAGAGAGAGATTACTCAATGGAATCTTAGTGATGGAGATCAACCCCTACATTCCATAGTGGCATCTAGTGAATTAAGGGATATGTATGAAGTAATAGAGAGGTGGGAAAAATTAGGTTTTGAACCCAAGACATAGTGCTTGTAATATAACAACTTACCATTACGGTAGGCTAACATTACAATAAAAAAAAATGATGGAGTTGGTTCATAACAATGGCAAGGCTCAACCCCTACATTCCACAGTGGCATCCAGTAAATTAAGGGATATGTATGGAATAATTGAGAGGTGAGGAAATTGGGTTTCGAATCGAAAGACATTAGTCTAACAATTAAGAGAGTGCACTTTGTGACAATAGTAGAAAATTTCCAAATGTGATCATAAGTAGAGCATTGTATCAAAGTGTGACACTCATATTCCCAAACTTGTTTAGGGTAAAGTGTGTAGAGCTTACTAGTTTCATCACTTATGCCCTAATGCCCCATCTCACAGTGTAGTGATTGTGAATTAAGTCATATCGAAGCAATGGTTTGAATGGCAAACAATTGGATGGGCTCTAACATGTATTGTTGTATGTGGTTTCTTCATCAAGTGAAGAAGATGATTTTGTAGTTAGGTGAGACATGTAAAATAAAGCATGAGCATTAGGTTTTCCCCATGTCATGATACATTGGCATTACAAAAAGGCCTCATTGATAGATGAATCTATTAATGCATCGTGAAGCAAGCATTTTGCATTCCATATCCAAACCATTTTTCCATATTTTGCATCAAATGGAGCACTAAAATGTGCTTTCAGGTGACTTTTGGGTCTTTTTACTTGCGTGTCATGCATATCTAGTAAGTTGATGTGTGTGTGTGTGTGTGTGTGTGTGTGTGTGAGAGAGAGAGAGAGAGAGAGAGAGAGAGTTTCTAACCTAGTAAATTATGATTATCACTAAGAGATAACATTACGTACGTCTTCTACCTTTGATGCTTTCAATAATTTCTTGTGATTGTATCTTTGTTTTTGCACAATTTTTTTGCTCACATGGGATGCATAATGCTTATATCATAAAAATATGAGTGAATATAGCCAGCAAATCATCTTTCATCTTTCCTATAGTTGTTAATTCAAGATGTTTGATGAACTTAATATGGCATCCTTAAAAGAAAGAAAAGAATTAGAATGAGTAATGTTTACCTAGAT
Source organism: Azolla caroliniana (assembly GCF_043228905.1). Taxonomy (NCBI): domain Eukaryota; kingdom Viridiplantae; phylum Streptophyta; class Polypodiopsida; order Salviniales; family Salviniaceae; genus Azolla; species Azolla caroliniana. Next base: position 24,841,342 of record NW_028230436.1, on the reverse strand, counting down.
TGAAGGAACTTATTTCTTGGAGATTATTCAACTCACATTGAAAGCATGGTACAATCAATATTCCTTTTGAGTACTCAAAATAAAATATCATTCTATAATGCAAAGGAAGTTGCCACACATTGAATATCTATGCATGACGAAACTTGCAAGTCAAATTTCACCATTATCTTCTTTTCATACATGATACCAAACATTCATATACATATGCATGTTTATGAAACACAATGTGATCATAACTTTTAGTGCAATCAATGCCCAAAACAATAACCATGTATTCTTTCTTTATCTAAGGTAGTTGTAACTTGTGAGCGTGAAGTATCACATGGCATGAATGCATAAGTTATTATGAATAACATAGATTTGAATGGGTTTCGAGACTTTCAAAGTGCATCGCGTTGTCAATAGGAACATCACAAGTATGCAAACGATCCGTTTTTGGGAAGTAAAGAATTATTAACTTCTTGAAAACCGTGTAAAGGTAGAAATTAAGCAATAGTGAAGTGATAAAAGTAGATCATTATGCAAGAATGCGGGCACCAAGGGGGAGTTATTAGGGGTACTATCACATGGTTTATGGTTCCATTGATAAACATACATAGAGTTGACATGATTGAAATCGTCAATAGGATTTGGTTAAATGGGGAGAGCCAGGGGAAGAGAGGGCACGCTGGGATGATTAACTCTTGCGGGTTTAGATTTGGCATATTGATGATCAAATGCCAATAAGATCGAATTAGTGTGGATTGACTGGAAAATGTGGGGGTATTGAAGGTGTAATTAGTTAGCATGGAGGGTTACCATAGGCTTAAAGGTTGGCATGAACAAAAGTCAAGTAAAATGGGAAACATGTGGATTGATTCTGAAGGTAAACGAGGCTGAGTGGCTGGGTCAAGTAGACTTGGGGACATATCTATCTATCTATTTATCTATCTATCTATTTATCTATCTATCTATATCTATATTTATCTATCTATATATTATGAAGCTTGTTGTTGGGTATCAAGAAGCTTGTTGGAATTGGGATGGTAGAAGAAGGGTGTGATAGGAACAAATGGTTAGGATGAGATTTTAAGCTGAACCCAACGGCCGAGATTAGTCGGGATTGGCCGGGTCATGCGAAGAAGAGTCGCGGTAATGGTGGCAAAGGCGACTACATAGCCTCTCTAGAGTGGGTGAGCTCAAATCCAATGTCAACCTCACCTTCTCCGCATCACGATGGGAGAAGCCCTGTAACTCATCTAAAAAACACAGGTTGAAAACATTAGCATGTTATCATGATAGAAAGAGAGCACACATACATACATAAATACATACATACATAGATAGACACATACATACATACATACATACATACATATATATATATAGATAGAGAGAGAGAGAGAAGAGTTGTTACCATAGTATTGAATAAGTTCCCTGAGTGAAGAGGAGGCCATGGCTACCCTTCGGTCCACTACAAACTCCATGCCTTCAACACTGATGAGTGCCACTTTCTTCACTACCATGGTGATGGATGGTTTGAGAGGAAGAGAAGTGGGGTGGTTTATCTTTAGTCCAACTGAAAATAAATGAAAGAACAATTCGTTGGATGTGGTTTAGTCTCAACTTCACTCAAGTTTTCTTGTCCCTACATCACCAGCAAGAAGCCTCACTTATATACATACATATGGCTATCTATCTATACATATATATATGTGGCAAACCTAGTTGGCACTCACTCCCTTTTCCATGCCCTCGTCATCACCTAGAGAAGTCCGCGAGTCTTTCTCTATGGTTCGACTATAAACTATGACTTTTTTTGGGGTTCACTTGTTACCTTGGTTGTTAACTTTATGGAAGTCCGTCCGTCTTTCTCTATGGTTCGCCTATAAACTATGACTTTTTTTTGTCTTTACTTGTTACCCTAGTTGTTAATTTTATGAGCCTATATTAGTTCCTACTTATTCGACCAGACACCAATCATTACACACCATCAAACTTTGTAGGAGAACCCTCTCTCCAACAACACCCCCCTTCCAAGACTTGCACATGTCAATCGTGTTGTTTCTTGTTGGTATTCATATAAGCATGCATCCATTTTCCTAGTGGTTAAGCCAACAAGTTGTTGACACATGATACTATTTCACCAATCATACATGCATGTTTGTGTATGTATGTATGTTGTGAGGAACATAAGAAGAAAGTTACGATGGGCAAATCTCATATTAGTGGTAAATCCAATAGGTTATTAATAACTAAACATATGTCAATCTTAAACCAAGTTCGCAACAAAGATTTAGCTCAACCGAGCTAAGGTATCAGAGCTTGAAGTTTATGTCATGATTTAAATCAGACCAAAGTAGTTGGAACCCCTAAACATAACTATTCAATATTTGGAGACATAAGTTAACCAATTCAATGTCAATCCATACAATTACGAAGATATACATTTGGTCAAGCAATAATGAAGCTTTGCAATGTTTCTAACATGCTATATATATGTGTGTGTGTGTGTGTGTGTTTTAGTATATGTGTCAAACCAAGTTTCTAACATTCGTCATTTTTTCATTTGACAACTATCTGTAGCTCACTCTCTTTCACACGCAATCGAAATCCGTCAATGATAATAATGTCTCTCTTCTACACCATTCATAAGATTCTTCCCCTCTCTCATCTCTTTCCTATGCATTCCTTCTCACACAAAATGGCTCAATGGTTTTGATCCACCCACATATATTCTCATATCAATCTATTACTAGTCTACCTGCATTGTACCCTGACCTTTTTTGTAAACAATCCTTACATAGTATTTCACACAACCACTTTCTTAAAATCCCTTAAAAAAGGGTATTTTTCCACAAGGGAGAAACCACTTTTGAATTGCTTTTGTGTCGATTTCTCACTTGTCAAGAAACGAGCCCATTGGAGTCTTTATTTTTGTTTTTTACGGATCATATTTCTTTATTGCTCACTTTCCTAAGCATCCATTGTTGCACGTCTTTTAAATTCGAAGGTAGTAAGAGAGACTACAAGAACATCCTAGTTAGATCCCTCTAAAGCTAAAAAGTAAGATTACTTGTCAAAACACTGCCCAATTAGTACGTTGTTTATAGTTACATTGAAGCAAAAGGCATTTGGAATCGTGTAGGCAAAAGTGTTTATTTAACTTTCCATTCAACCTAATAATATTGTTCTTTAATCCTATTCCTCTCATTGCCACACAGTCTTTTGTAAGATCATGAAAAACATTTTCTTTTTCGTTTGGGTACTAGAATATTCAAACATCACTTGTAAGTTGTGATATTAAGGCTTATTCAAGGAGATCTCATGATTTTTTTAAATTACTTTGGACTTTAGAAAGTAGTTTCTTTTCCTTACATGAACATGACTTGCATTTTCAAAAGCCTATAACAAATTTCTCTTTATGTAATGGGTACCATAGTGTGGTAGAATATCCATGCAATTATACATGTAACAAAGCTCCTTCGAAAAAGCTTAATATGAATGACCTTATGTATTGTGTTTGTCTCCATATTGGATGGAACTTGATACTTAGAGAGAGAGAAAACATGTTGAAAATATGACATTTGTCATCTAGTATTAATATCTCTCAAAGGCACCTTATAAATATTTGGAATCTGAGATTGTAACCATTGGATCATATGAATGCTTTCCTATTTAGTATGCAATTCTAGGGATATTGTTACCACCACAAATACCAAATTGCAAAATTAAACCTTATATGTAGAGAGAGAGAAAACATGTTAAAATACGACATTTGTCATCTATTATTAATATATTTTAAAGCCACCTTATAAATATTTTGGGATATGAGATTGTAACCTTTGGATCATATACTTGGATTGGTAAATGCTTTCCATTTATATGCAATTCTAGTGGATATTGTTACCACCTTATATGCATCAACCTTGTGGACAAACAACCCCCATATTCTCCACTACATCTAGTTAGCTATATTATGCTATAAATCTGTAGGTTCATATTGTAGGAGGTTGTAAAGAATAAAAACATTGTTAGATATAAATATTGAAGGGAAATCAATCAATGCTTCAAAAGAGTTACAAACGCTAGGCACCTAGGCTCCCTAACGGCCTTCGGATTCCATCCGACTCGACTAGCTGGTTTGGCTTAGCAACCGATTCGGCTTTTCGGCTTATTTAGCTGATCAGCCTTCATCCAATCTGGCTCTCGGTTTCTTCAGCCCACGTTGAGCTTGTCCTCAAGCTCAATTTGAGGTCCCAATGTGTCAGCTCCAGCTGGTTCTAGCCTCCGGCTTCTCTTGGTGTCTTCGCGTTTTGCTTGACTCCTCGTTAAGTCCATTCCCACATCCCACGACCCCTCTGGTCTGACACTTCCCGACCCGTCCGGTTCTACACACCTCGACCCCTACGGTCGGCATATATGCTCTTCAGGCCCTTATCATCTTCTTTGTTGTCGCAACATTGGTGCCCCTCGACCCGTTGGCTCCTCTATCTCAACGTCGGCTTCGGTTGCCTCCTTGTTCGCTTGGCCTTCACATGTTCCGTCTCATCCGGATCCCTCCTTTCAACCAGATCAGTTGTCTCCGATGTGTTCCTGATCTTGACTGAATCAACTATCTCTGATTCGTCCTCCTTCAAGCCCTTAACCACTTCTAACCATGTCCTGGTCTTCACCTTCATCTTCAGGTCGGCTTTGCCCTTCTTAGCTCTACCACCTACCTTGCCTTTCTCGGCTTTGCCTCCCCTTTGTTCGGTTAGCTCTAGCTTCGGCTCTCTCTTTCGACCGCTACCCTTGCATTTGGCTAGTCTACACTTAGTCAATCTTCTTCCATCTATTCTCTTGTCTGACGTGTCGTCGGCTTCTTCAACTGTTTTGAACGTTCCAGCTTCTTCAACCGTTCCAGATTCGAACTCCATATTCGATACAACTTCTTAGACATAATCTCTCTCCATTTCTCCTTTTCTTTCACTACTTCTCCCCATCAAGTTCGGCATGTCAAGGTGCTATAGACCAAGAATACTCGAAAAATGCCGCAACTTGTCTAGGTCGAGAGGTTTGATGGAGATATCGGCACAATCCGTCAGAACATATACAAGTTTGAGTTCACTAGAGAGAACTCACTCGCATACAAAATGATAGTGAACCTCAATGTGTTTTGTGAGAGCGTGGAAAGTAGGGTTCCTCGCTAGTTGGATGCTATTGAGGTTGTCGTAGAATATCATGGTTAGCTCAGACACCTCCACTTGCAGATCCTTCATTAGCCTCTTGAACCAGATGGCTTCGCATGTCACAACAGTCGCTCCTCTCTATTCGGCCTCGGTGCTCGATAGTGCTTCTTACTGCTCTAGGTGATTGTGACACTTCCCAATGAAAAGGAAAAACCGGATGTAGACCTACAATCGCCGACATTTCTGGCCCAATCAGCATCCGTGTAGCCAACTAACTATCCGGTACACTTGCCTGGTATAACAACCCTCTATCCTACATGCCGCTTACATATCGCAAGATTCAATGCACACACTAAAGGTGGTCGGACGTTAGTTGCAACATGAATTGACTAATCAGACATGTTGAGCGAACAAGCTCAACATGATCCGGATCGGTTGAGTAAGCCAGAGCTAGATCGGTATCTGGAACAAGGAACTGGATTGGTGTCTGGAACGAAGAGCCAGATCGACATCTAGAACCAAGAGCCGGATCGTAATCCGGATCGGTGTAACCAGTAGGTTGTTAGAGGCCTACGACCCTAGCCTAGTACGTAGGCATATTTTTAGGACTTAGTGTCAGTCGCTCGGTACGAGCATTGAAGTACTTGTCAATACTTTTGTTAGTCCATTCAGGACTTGTATAAAAAGTGCTCTAAAGCACATTTGTATGTAATAGAGTCTATAGATTTTTTGAAATTGAGTTTATGCTCTACTCTCTCTCTCTCTCTCTCTCTTGGTGTTAAGCAAGGATGCCCACTCTCACCAACATTATTTGTTCTATGCATTGATCAATAAGAAGAAATGGTTACCAAGTTTGTAAAGGAAGAACGTGTTGAAGAAGTTGCCATTGGGAATGTTGTGATTATGCTTTTGTTATATGCGGATGATGTAGTGCTTTTTGCAAATACTTCAGGAGATGCACAAAAGCTTATGAAGGCATTGAAATTTTTTTGCATGCATACTAGATTAAGTGTCAATAGCTCTAAAACAAAGATTATGCTTGTGAAGAGTAAAAAAAGAGATAAACCATGCATTATGTACAACAATAAGCCACTTGAATGTGTGGAAAGCTTCAAATATCTTGCCCTTGAAGTTCCTTCAAATCATAAATGGAATGAATGTGCTACATGCCGCTTAGATGCGGGTAAGCGAGCATATTATGCATTTGAGAACTGAAAAGAATGTCGTGCGGAAGCAATATAGGAGACTGAACAACAGAAGACATAGGTTTAATGGAAAGCTTAGGTTTGCATAGTACACACGAGAGAGACAAAGAGGGAGAGTAAACACAAGAACTTAATTAAAAAATATTCAATCTGTACTCAATCTGTACATAGGATGTGCTCAGTGAGCACTTTTATACAAGCCCTAACAATTGGGCTGACACAAGTACTGACAGTACTTGACTGCTCATAAATGAGCCTCGACACTTACTCCCAAAACTATTCCTTACGAGGAATATCTTTCTAACGGCCTTTCGTTCTACGCACCGATACGGCCTCTTGTTACGCACCGGTTTACGCATCCGTTTTACGCACCAGTCCAGCCTAACCGATCGGTCCCAACCAATCCGGTCCTCGGCTTGCTCAGTCGATCCAGCCAATGTTGAGCTTGTCTCTCAACACTCCCCCTCAAGCTCAACTTGAGGCTCTTCGAGATCTTCCGGATCACCGTTCCGGTTCCGGTTACGCTCGTTGGGGAAGGGAAGTCAGTGTTGCTTCCAAAGCTGGCAGGCTTCCCAAATTTGTGCCTTCCGGCCACTAAATTTGGGCAATCCGAACACCACTTGTTTCGATTGCTGGTCTTGAAGCCACTAGTAGTTGACATGGCCTATCCGCTTGTGCCATAAGTCGATGTCCAACTCAACATTTTGTCCCTTCGCGAACATTGCGGTGCCTCCGTCAGTAGAGTCGAGGATGAACATCCTCCCATCTCTGCGCCCTTGCGCAATAATACGGCCTTCTTCCTCAATGAAGCACCCGAGGTGTGTAAACCGAACCTGCATCCCCTGGTCGACGATCTGCTTGACCGACACCAGATTCTTCGTGATGGTCGGGACATGTAACACGTTCATAAGTTTCCCTTTCTGCCTGACATGGCTCAAGGGAACTTTACTGACATTCGTGATCGAATGCGGAGTGTCGTCTCCGGTTGCGACTACCCCTAGTTGCGTCGGTTTCTCAAGGTATGAAAACCACTCCTCATGGCACGTCATGTGGTATGACGTGCCGGAGTCGACGTACCACACCTCCTCCGACTTCGGGGTGATCTTCTTCATTGAATTTGCTTCGTGTCTCGTCACGGAGACTAACCCTTTTTCGGCTTTTCCGGATCCTTTGGCGTAGTGCGATCGCTGTCGGTTTCCTTTGTCGATATGTCCGGAACCAGATCCGGAACCGGTCCTCTCCGACTCGGCGCGCTTTTTCCAACACTCGCTCTCCCTGTGGCCTTTCTTGCCACAGTACCAACATTCCGCGGCGGATTTCCCTTGCCGGTTCTCGTCGCCTCGACTCCCCCTATTTCCGGAGGGTCTGGAGTTGCTGTCGGCACCACTTCGGTGCCTTCTTCCTTGATCCCGCTGGTCGCCTCCATTGCGTACTGACTCGCCTCATCCGCCACGACCACGGGGCCTCTCTCCCTCCGTGTACAACATCTTGTTGTCGACATGCGTGCTTGTCTACGCACGCCTCCATTGCGTACTGACTCGCCTCATCCGCACGACCACGGGGCCTCTCTCCCTCCGTGTACAACATCTTGTTGTCGACATGCGTGCTTGTCTACGCACCTGCGTGGTTCTCCTCTATAAGGAGCATTGGCTGTAAGTCGAAAAACGACGGTGTCGTGAAGAATTTCGGCTAGAGGCGAAAACCGGGAAACATTGGCTACATCGGCGGGGTGCAGCGTGTGTGCTCACCCTTGTATATTTAGTGTGAATAACGAGGGCGCCTTTATGACGCCGAAGAGTAGACAAGTCGGGATAGACGATCCCATGTAAGTCGGGATTTATCCCACATTGTAACGCATCCCTCTCCTTGTTCTATAAAAGGAAGGGAGCGCCCTTTGTGAGGGGTTGCCCATTTTGCGTTAGAGGGTATACTGTTAGATTTAGGGCTAGTTCTTCTTCTTCTTCTTCTTCCCCCTTCGTGTTTTGCTTAGGGTTTGCTTTGGCTTGGCCTCCTGTGCAAGACCCCGCTCGGCGCGACGAGCCGAGAGCTCCCCGACGGCAGCTTGACAGTAGACGACTGCTGTAACCTACCTTGGTCCGGCTCGAAGCCGGGAATGTATTCTTCCCTTTATATATATATTCATTTGCGTCTTTTTGTGTATATTCGCGTCTCTGTTGGTGTCGGGTGCTTCCCCTTTGCTGTGTTTCCTGTACATAAGGGCGTGAGTCGAATCGGCCTGTGTGTGTGTGTGTGTGTGCGTGAGTCGGTGTCAAGCGCGCGCTCTCTCTCTTTCTCCCTCTCCCTTCGGTTGCTTCCGGTGTCCTCCTGGGATGTCCCGGAAACGGTGAAGTACGACTTCCTACGCTCCGTCACTCCCTAGTCCAAGACCCCCGTGGTCCCGCCTTTCTCCACGCATGCGCGTAACAACGCGACATATATGGTGAACCCGACGTGAAAGGCGGCAAGGGAGGATGGAGTCGGAAGACGACGACCTCGTGGTAATGGTGGCCGAAGTGGTGTTGGAGTCAGCACGAGTGGTGATGAGGCGAGAAGCAGCGCAACAAGCGGTTGAGTGAGTGGTCGAAAGAGTCGGTCGTTTCAACGGGGACAAAGTCCCATCTTACTTGGAAGCCTACAATGCGGAAATGGAGGAGCGTGGCGTAGACGAGTCGTTGAGGCTGGAGTTCTTCTGTCGGGTCGTAGTTGTCCGGATGCATGCGGAAGTAAAGGACCTCCGTGAGGCTCATAGTTCGTGGGAGGCCTTCGAAGAGGCGCTCCTGAAGGCATACGGAGGACGGCGGAAGAGTCGGGGACGACACGACTTTGACCAGTGGGTAGCATCGGCAAAGACCCACCGGGGCGCGACCAAGGCGTTCCGAGAGTTCGAGCGATGGCTTGCTCGGCTCCCGGAACGGGAACAAGGTTTGGTGGGGGCGGACAAGGTCCTATTGTTCGTCAAGTCAATCGACCGAGCGGAACGGGAGGCCATCGGGATTGAGCTCAAAGACGATGATGGAGCGAATGGGCTTACGGAGGACTGGTCGAAGGTCCGAAGGGTGTGCCAACAGCTAGACAACGAGCGAGCTAAGAAGGCTAAGAGGAAGGTACGCGACGGCGTGCCATCACAACGGGAAGAGGCCGAACGGCAAAGAGAGTCGGCAAGGGTCGGCGTTGGGGCCAGGATTGCGGAGGCGTACGCAACTCTCGAGACGATGCTCGAGGAAGAGGAAAGATCGAGGCCGCAAGCCGAGACTGAGGAGACGGACTTGCCCCACGCAACGACGGAAGATCGGTACCACGGTACCACGGGAGAGGGTGCGGAAAAAAATGCCCTCTCGACTTGCGGAGATAGAACGGCCAAGGACGAGGCCGAGATACAGATCGTGGAACCGGATAGTTGGGACCAGCGGTTTCGGGCGTGTCAGCCCGAAACCCCGGAAATCGGAGAAGCAAGCCCAGGCGGGGCTTGCGCGATCGGTAAGAAGACGACCGTCGACCACGAAGAGTCGGTGGCTACGGACAAGGGCGTAAAACGGACGGGCGATTCTTTGTGTCTTCCCACACTTGCTCCCGAGATGATGGCAGTCGGGCCCAGTGCCCACGTGAGTCCCAAGCGGAGGAAGGCGGTGGCAAAAGACCAATAATCACCGGCGAGACGATACGGGGAAGGAGCGGACGAAAGCCCACGGACCCGATTCCGGAGAACTCGGCATTCGGGCCCTTATGCCCATGTAAGACCGAGGAGATGGATGGCGGTACCGAGGAGTCCTGGCACGATGCCAGCGAAGATGGATGGGAGGTGGCCAGCGAAAGGGGCGACGAGGAGACCAGGGAACGACCCGACCGGGGACCGAACCACGCGACGCTCCGGTACGGGTGGAGCGTGATCCGGTCGTGGATTGTTCGATCAGGGCCAGAGTATGCATGAAGGTGCCGATACGGGAGAGGGTGCGGGACGAGCTGCCCTCTTTTACATGGGGAGAAAGACCGACCAAGCGAAGGTCGGGAATTGGAAAGGAAGGTGATCAAAGGTTCGGAACGAGTCTAGCAAGGTCGGCATCGGAGCCGAAACTTCGGACATTGGAGAATCAAGCTCAGGCGGGGCTTGATTGATCACAGAGCGGATGCTATCCACCGACACCACTAAAAGGGGCGGTGGCCCGGACGAGTTGCAGAAAGACGTTGCGAAATCGGTTACGCCACATCTTATCCAGAGACTTCGGTTGTTCGGCCAACGAGGCAACGTCAGAACGAAAGAGATGGACGATGGAGGCGGGAACGCAGCAAGGAGAGCAACGACAAGTTCGGAAGGAGTACAAAGGGACGAAGAGGAGAACGAAGACCGGCCCTACAGAGATCCTTACACTGATCCGGCTGTCGGCCCGAGTGCCGGCGTGCGTCCTATAGGAGAGATCGGTGGCGACAGGAGAACAGGACCCGGCAATCCGGAGAAGGACGAACGGACCCGGACGAGAACCGGGCGGAACAAACTCCCGGATGACCATTCCGGGAGGGAGGAAGAAAGCAGGCCTACGAAGAGGCTGAGGAGACGGTACGTCGGTACCACGGGAGAGGGTGCGGAGTAAACCGCCCTCTCGGCATGCGGAAAAGGAAGACCCGAGACAGGGTCAGGAAGACAAATCGGAGGCCCAAGGAGGATCCTTCACACCGGTTCTACAGAAACCGACGGTCGGCCCGAGAACCGGCGGTCGGCCTAAAGTGACGAACGGTGGCGGCGAGGGGACGAAGGCAAAGGGCTATGGATGGGCGGTCTACGGAGATCCTCACACCGATCCGGCGGTCGGCCCGAGAGCCGTCTTGAGTCCTATAGGAAAGGACGGTGGCGGCAGGGGAACGTGACCAACAGATGAGGATGGCGAAGGCAGAGCGGAGTAATTGTGACCTTACACGCACCGATTCTAGAGACTCCGGCAGCCGACGACAAGAGGAGGCATGAGACCTAGAGTAAGGGACGGTGGCGGCGGCAAGGCAGGCAACCAAAGCCTGAAGGGGAGGTCCCACGAAGACACTCACACCGATCCGGCGGTCGGCCCGAGTGCCGGCGTGAGTTCTACAGGTGAGATCGGTGGCGGCAGGAGAACGTGATCGGACGACAGGAGGCAATGAACGACAAGGAGGTATGAGGCCGGCGAGGCGGCTACAAACCAAATCGGACCTTCCGGCAAGGTCAGTGGGCATAAGGAAGTCCGGTCCTACGGGATCCCCACACCGAACCAGAGACTCCGGCAGTTCGGCCAACGTGGCAACATGAGACCGAGAGAGAAGGCTGGTGGCGGCGGGAAACAGGACCCGACAACATGAAGATGGAACCCGGCTACGCGGAAGAGACAAGGAGAGTCGTGAAGGACTCTGACAAAAGGGCACCCGGATCTCAGCAAGCGACGAAACGAAGACCGGTCCTATGGGACCCTCACACTGATCCGGAGACCCCAGCGGTTCGGCCAACATGGCAACATGAGACCTAGGGAGAAGGACGGTGGCGACAGGGAACGGGACCCAGCGACACGAGGTAGCGAATCGGGAGTCGGTAAGACGGGGCGGACGAAGTGCGAGACCCTCACCGGCCGGTTACGGTCTCGGAAGTAGCCGGTAGGGCGAACACGAGGAGGTGTATCGGACCGGAAAGGCACACCTGAGACGGAATAAGCGTCTCGCAAGTGGCCATCACGGGCCGGATCAAAGCGTGACTACGAGACGGTGTTCGGCGCAAGCGGTGCCGAACAAAGGAAGCGGAAGACGGCACAAGGGAGGTGCCGGGAATGAGGTGATGGGTGCCTAGTGGACTGCACAGGGTCGGAGTCAGGGGATGGCAAGAGAGGCCGGAGGAGGATCCTCCACACTCACTTCGTAGATCTCGGTAGCTCCGTCGAAGTAGCAAAGACTGACACGGCAAGCCCAGGGTGACAAGCTGGTGGGGGCGAGGGGACGATGGCAACCGGAAGACTCAAGACCTGTTGCAGCAACACGAAGACGGGAAGGGCCAAGCGGGCTACTACGGGGTGTTCCTCGGGTGCGGAGGACACCAGTATACGGGTGAGCGGCGATGCGCGATTTGGCCGGGAAACGGGCCGACAAGGCGTGCAATGAACCGGAGTACGGCACAGGCAGAGCCAAACAACGGATGAGGATATGTGGCACACGGAGGTGCCGGAGCGGAAAGGCAAGCGCGGAGATGGGTTGCGCAGTTCGGAGGCAGCGCGTAGAAGGCCAAAAAAGGGTCCTCCACACCGTTCCGGAGACCATGTCGGTTCGAGCCGACGCGGTGATGTAAGACCATGGAGAAGGAAGGTGGCGGCGAGAGGACGAAGGCAACACGAAACAACATGGGACGGCAATCAGGACAACATGAATGCTCAATGGAGGACATCGGGCATACGGCAGGGAGCGAGGCGTGCATACGGCCGAACAAGGGCCAGTGGAAGTACGCGTACTACGGATATCGCGGTGAACGACCCATCGATGGGTCGAACGAGCCTACGGGGAGGTAAGCGCGAAGGAAGAACCGAAGTCGACGGATCAAACCAGCAACGAGTCGGGATGCGGATTACGGAAGACCGGTTTCTCACCGGCCGAAATCTCTCACCCTTCACCGGATTTGGCACGTACCGGTGGACGTGCGGTTAGGTGGGGGCGGATGTCGTGAAGAATTTCGGCCAGAGGTGAAAACCGGGAAACATTGGCTACATCGACGGGGTGCAACGTGTGTGCTCACCCTTGTATATTTAGTGTGAATAACGAGGGCGCCTTTATGACGCCGAAGAGTAGACAAGTCGGGATAGACGATCCCATGTAAGTCGGGATTTATCCCACATTGTAACGCATCCCTCTCCTTATTCTATAAAAGGAAGGGAGCGCCCTTTGTGAGGGGTTGCCCATTTTGCGTTAGAGGGTATACTGTTAGATTTAGGGCTAGTTCTTCTTCTTCTTCTTCTTCCCCCTTCGTGTTTTGCTTAGGGTTTGCTTTGGCTCGGCCTCCTGTGCAAGACCCCGCTCGGCGCGACGAGCCGAGAGCTCCCCGACGGCGGCTTGACAGTAGACGACTGTTGTAACCTACCTTGGTCCGGCTCGAAGCCGGGAATGTATTCTTCCCTTTATATGTATATACATTTGCGTCTTTTTGTGTATATTCGCGTCTCTGTTGGTGTCGGGTGCTTCCCCTTTCCTGCGTTTCCTGTACATAAGGGCGTGAGTCGGGTCGGCCTGTGTGTGTGTGTGTGTGTGCGTGAGTCGGTGTCAAGCGCGCGCTCTCTCTCTTTCTCCCTCTCCCTTCGGTTGCTTCCGGTGTCCTCCTGGGATGCCCCGGAAACGGTGAAGTACGACTTCCTACGCTCCGTCACTCCCTAGTCCAAGACCCCCGTGGTCCCGCCTTTCTCCACGCACGCGCGTAACAACGCGACAACGGCGTATTCTCCCGTGTACACACAGTTGTTCGGAACGCTCCGAACTTTGATGTTCACATTGATGGAGGCCAAGGAATAGCATATGTCCTTGATCTTCGAGGTATAGTTAGCCACCGACAAATCACGTTGTCGTAGGTTGCTGAACTCCTGTCGGAGCTGAAGCTTCCTGGCTGTGGTGCTCTCGGCGAAGATCTTCTTCAGATTTTCCCATGCACCCTTCAACATTTTTGCATCCCGAACGTAGCTTAATAGTTGTTCGCCCACAAAAGACGCGAAGCAGTACAACACTTTGCTCGCCGATTGTTCCCACACCGGGATGTCTTTGTGTGTCGAATCGGGTGCTGTGTCATTTGCACCATCGACATAGCTTGTTGAAGACAAGGTCATCTATGCGGAAGATCAAGAAGCATTCGATTAGGGTTGAGTACCTGCGTATGACAGTTTGCACGATCGTGCACAGAGAGAGAGAGAGAGAGAGAGAGAGAGGCACAAAAGACTTTCTATTCCATAGAAACAATAATACAACCAACCTTACAAAAAGGTTACAAGGTCACTTTATATAGTGACAAACTTAGGGCAACTACCCTTTATGCTAATTACACAAATGGCCCAAACTTGAGCTATACAGAAGGATAGTGTGAATACGTCCATTATACACTTGTATTCGACACTCCCCCGTAATGGGCGTATACATGGGTTATCTAAGATTACAGGTATAAACCTAGGTTCTCGGACATATCAGTTTTGTTCGAGTCGGCAGTGTCCGAAGGCAGAAGACCGGACTGGTCGGGTCGGAAGAGTTGAAGCCGATCATTAAGGAACTGATGTCGGTTGTCCGAAACCATCCTGCGCTGTGTCCGGCTCTAACCGGACTGGTTTGTCGTTACGCCCATCTGATGCCGAAGAGACCGAAAGCGGTTTGCCGAAAGACACTTGGTCATTCCATCTGCGACATTGTCGGTTGTGGATATTTTCTCTAGACCGATTTTCCCTGAAATGACGCAGTCCCGAACGAAGTGATATCGAACGTCGATATGTTTGGAGGCGTTGTGGTGAACCGGATTTCTCGACAAGGCAACAACACCTTGACTGTCGCTATAGACAACTGGAGCCGAGTCATGGTCGACTTGCCGAAACGTGTGCGCCAGCCGGCCGAGCCACAAAGCTTCTTTTGCAGCGTCGGACGCAGCTACATATTCTGCTTCGGTCGTTGAGGTCGCTGTGCACTCCTGAAGTTTCGACTTCCACGAAATTGCTCCATTGCCGAATTTGAAGCAGTATCCGGTTGTTGATTTCCGACTGTCTATACAGCCGGCGAAGTCCGAGTCGGTGTAACCGACTACGCCTGAGGTTGAGTTCGGTCCGAAAAGAATGCCGTGGTCTTTTGTGCCAGCCAGATATTTGAACACATGCTTGACTGCGTTCCAATGCGATCGGCCAGGATTGTGCATAAATCTGCTAACGACTCCTACGGCATGAGAGATATCAGGCCGTGTCGCGACCATCAGGTACATAAGGGAGCCGACTGCCGGTGCATACGGTACCGACTTCATATCTTCCCCCTCCGGACCGGATGTCGGGCAGTCTCGCTGAGAGAGCCGAAGATTCATGGGGAGCGGGGTTGAAGCAGATTTGGCTGATTGCATGTTGAAGCGTTCCAAGACACGTCCGATATAGTCGGTCTGAGACAAAAAAAGATGTCGTTTGTCGCGATGCCGACTAATCTTCATGCCGAGTATGTGTCGTGCCGGACCGAGGTCCTTCATGGCAAACTTCAACCGCAGTTGCCGAATGAGATCGGCAAGTTCGCCCGCGTGGCGTCCAGAAATTAGCATGTCGTCCACGTAAATGATGAGGAAGATGGGTGATCCATCTTGAGCTGTGTTGGTAAAAAGGCAATGGTCCTCATCGCTTTTTGAGAAGCCGATCGATTGGATGAAGTCGTCGAACTTCTTGTACCATTGTCGCGGTGCCTGTTTGAGGCCGTATAGACTCTTCCTGAGTCGGCAGACTAGATGTTCTTGGCCAGTTGCCACGAAGCCTTTTGGCTGCTCCATATAAATTTCCTCTTCAAGATCACCATGGAGGAAGGCTGTTTTGACATCTAGCTGAATCAGCTCCAAGTTGTCGGCTGCCACTACGCCGAGTAGAAAACGAAGGGTTGTCATTTTCACCACTGGTGAAAAAATCTCGTCGAAGTTGACGCCATATTCTTGTCGGAAGCCCTTCGCAACTAGTCTGGCCTTGTACTTTGGGGTGGTCGAATCAGACGTCTCTTTTAGTCGATAAACCCACTTGCAAGGAAGAGCACGTCGGTTCCTAGGTAATTCGACCAGATCCCAAGTCTTGTTTGCCTGAATGGAGTGCATTTCCGACTCCATCGCCAGATGCCAGGTGGCTGAATCGACAGATGTCGATGCTTCTTCGTAAGACGTCGGTTCGCCGGCGTCGGTGAAGAAAATTCCAGGAGAATACCTCTCCGGAGGTTGCGACAGTCTCTCGGATCGTCGAGGTATGATTGGACTGGTCGCATCGGGTATCGAGGTCGGATGGTCCGAAAGCGAATTATTCTGTTGTGCCGAGTCGAAGTTGTCCGAGTCGGTAGTGTAAGGTTCAGCTACCCGTGAAGCTGACCGTGTGTTAAGAGCGGGGCCTTCTTGAAGGGTCGGCACATCGGAAAATGTTACCCTTCGGACTTCGATCGGTTTTTCGACTGATGGATTCATAGCCGACTCGTTGAACACAACGTCCGAACTTCGAACGATTTGTCTGCGTTCGGGGTCCCAGAGTCGGTATCCCATTTCGCCGTCTGATCCATATCCAAGGAAAATGCATTTCCTGGACCGAGGTGCAAGTTTTTGGCGATCATCTTTCGGAATAAGGGCGTATGCCTCGCATCCGAAGATCCTCAGCTTGTCATAATTCGGCTTACTGCCGATCCATAGTTCCTGAGGAATTTGAAGTCCTAGAGGTCTGCTTGGCGACATATTGATTATGTGTACTGCCGTGAGTAGAGCCTCTGCCCAGAAGCCATCCGACAGTCCGGAGTGTTGGAGCATGGAAACTATCCGTTCTTGGATTGTCCGATTCATGCGTTCGGCAATCCCGTTTTGCTCCGGACTGTGTGGTGCCGTAAATTCACGTCGGATGCCGCGTTGTCGGCAGAATTTGACGAATTCTTCTGATTTGAACTCTCCCCCATTGTCGGTCCGAAAGCATTTCAGTTTTCGGTCGGTTTGATTTTCTACCATAGCGATCCAATCGGAGAAGATCGAGAAGACACGATCTTTGGTGCGAATTGGATAAGCCCACACCTTTCGAGTCGAATCGTCAATAAAACTGACGAAGTAAGAGGCACCGCCGAGAGACTGATGCGGCATTGGGCCACAGACGTCCGAGTGGACCAAATCGAGAGGTCTCGTTTCTCTTGGTGCTGATGTCGGGTGTGATGCGGCTGCTTGTTTGCCATACTGGCAATGCTCGCAGAATTGATGGTCGGAGAAGGAGAGTTTAGGGATGTATCCGGCTCTAGATAGATGCGTAATGCCAGCCTTGCTGAGGTGTCCTAATCTTCTGTGCCATAGTGATGACACAGGAATGTCCACCAAAAACAGGTTACCCTCTCTGAGCGTAACATGTAACGGATACAGTGAGTGTATCTTGGGTCCTCTAGCAAGCAGGAGGTTCCCCCTGTGGAGTGTCCACCCTCCCGAAGAAAAACCGGCACGAATGCCGTCTTCATCTAGTTGTCCGACTGAGATCAATGGCCTTGAGAGCTCGGGTACATGTCGGACATTGTGAAGTACAAGTGTAGAGCCACCTGCAAGGTTGAGCTCTACTGTGCCGATTCCAATGATGTCACAGTGTTGCGAGTTGCCGACTCGAACTGAGTCGGAGTGACGGATCGTATATTGCCGAAATTGGGATCTATGAGGAGTCACGTGAAATGACGCGCCCGAATCTAAGAGCCATGTGCTCGATTCTTCAGTCGTGAGCAGAACTTCTGATCCGACTGGATTTTCGATTGACAGTATATTCGGGTCGTTTGGTAGCACATCAGCTGAGAAGCTGACGTAATTGATCTCCTCATGCCGGCCACTCTTCTTGTCTGATTTCTGAGACTTGTCGTTCTTGTTCTTGAGTGCGCGGCAGTCGGCTTTGATGTGTCCGGGTTTCTTGCAATAGTTGCAGATTCGATTATCCCGTGACTGGCTCCGTCTTCGCTGATTGTTCGGCTGCCGTGAGGAATCTCTTCCTCGTATGTTCGATCGGTCTATCGAACCTTGTACTACATAAGCGTCGTCTGTTGAGTCTTTGGCGAAAGACTTTCTCCGAGCTGCTTCGGTCAGGATTGCGCTCGTGACTTCGGAGTATTTAACAGCTGTGGTTGACGCGTTGCACACGGTTGTGACGAAAGTTTCCCATGATGAGGGAAGGCTACTCATGAGTATCATTGCTCTGAGTTCATCCTCGATTGCCGTCCCCTGAGATGAGATTTGGGAGCTTATGCTTTCGTACTCATTGAGATGTGCTTGAACCGAATCTGATTCTTTCATTCGCAAGTTGTAGAGGCGCCGGATCAGAAACATCTTCGTTGCAGCGACCTTCTTTTCGTAGGTGTCCGACAGTGTTTTCCACAGTTCGAATGCTGTCATACACGATTGCACCGTAAAGTATACCGATTCCGATAGGTGCATCCGAATCGTGGCGCGGACGATTCTGTCCAGCTTCTGCCACTCAATTGGTTTGTATCCTTCTGGAGGTTCTTCATTTTCGATGGGATCGATTTGCCCCTTGACTATGAGATAGTCCTGCATTTGCTCCTTCCAGAAGTTGAAGTTCGATCCATCGAACTTTCGTAGACTCATTTCTGACGAGCCGGATGTTGATGCCATCAAATTTGGTTTCGGTTGACGAAGCTCGGTTCGGAGTTGACTACGAACCTTGTTGGAGTGCAGCCGGTTGGCTCACCCGATATCGTTCTAGTCGGATTTGAACCCGAGTCGGTTCGGCTTCGGATATTTGTATTGTTGAACTTGCTCGAATTGACTCCGGTAACTTGAGGGACAGAACCGACTGGTCTTCCCGAATGTTGCCGAGTCGGAGTGAGCCCGGTTTGCTTCCGAATATATATGCCAAATACCGATTATTGAAACCGATTGTCTGGACCGATTCTGCTTCGGGTGACTGCAGCGACGAGAGAGACGGATCCAACTGATCCTCCCGAATGTCGATCAGCCGGATGAAGCACGAATTGGGGTTGTTGTCTTGAGAACGATCTGCACCGAGTGGTTACAATGAGCGGCGAGCAGCGTTTGATGACCTCTTCGGATGCCGTTTAACCGAGTGGAGCACGATCGTGTCAATGTTGCACAAGGGGATTTCACCTCGAGCGGTTACGATCACAAGAAACAGAGTACAACCGGCTGGCTTACTCCAAGCGAAGATGATCTAACGCGATGAGATGCAAGCCTCGTTTTTTCTTCTTCTTCTCTCTTCTTCGAATGACGCAGGAAACCGAATGCTGTGCAGGCTGAGACGACGGCCGACAGCGGATTGAAGGACCGAATACTGTGCAGGCTCTGATACCAGATGTTGAAGACAAGGTCGTCTATGCGGAAGATCAAGAAGCATTCGATTAGGGTTGAGTACCTGCGTATGACAGTTTGCACGATCGTGCACAGAGAGAGAGAGAGAGAGAGAGAGAGAGAGAGAGAGGCACAAAAGACTTTCTATTCCATAGAAACAATAATACAACCAACCTTACAAAAAGGTTACAAGGTCACTTTATATAGTGACAAACTTAGGGCAACTACCCTTTATGCTAATTACACAAATGGCCCAAACTTGAGCTATACAGAAGGATAGTGTGAATACGTCCATTATACACTTGTATTCGACATAGCTCCAGTAACCGTGTCCGAGCAGGTACTGGTGCATCTTGTAGTACCAAGATGCGTAGTTGGTTTTGTCGAGCTTCTCCGTTGGAAGCAAGCTAGCCATTCCTGTGTCCATCGGTTTTCTTGTTCTTCTTCGTTGGTTTTCCCTTCAAGCAAAGTTGGTTGCAGAGGTTCTCAACCCTCGCGCTCTGATACCATGAAAAGAATGTCGTGCGGAAGCAATATAGGAGACCAAACAACATAAGACGCAAGTTTAATGGAAAGCTTAGGTTTGCATAGTACGCACAGGAGAGACAGAGAGAGAGAGAGTAAACACAAGAACTTAATTAAAAAATAGTCAATTTGTACATAGGATGTGCTCAGTGAGCACTTTTATACAAGCCCTGACAATCGGGCTGACACAAGTACTGACAGTACTTGACTGCTCATAAATGAGCCTCGACACTTACTCCCAAAACTATTCCTTACGAGGAATATCTTTCTAACGGCCTTTCGGTCTACGCACCGATATGGCCTCTCGTTACGCACCAGTTTGTGTACTGGTTTACGCATCCGTTTTACGCACCGGTCCGGCCTAACCGATCGGTCCCAACCGATCCGGTCCTCGGCTTGCTAAGCCGATCCGGCCGATGTTGAGCTTGTCTCTCAACAAGAACACCTGCAATCTTGGAGATATTAAGTGTTGGGTCCTCAAGAAATATCTTTTTGACACTTTGGTGACCCTGGTTCTTCTTTATGGGGTGGAAGTATGGGGTGGTAGCACCCCTAAATCTACGTGGAAAGAGTTTGAAAATGTCCAAAAACATTTTCTTACAAAGTTTCTACAAGTTAAGAAACAAACGCCCTACACCCTCCTCCTCCTTGAGACGGGATCGCTTCCCATTGAGATCATGGTCATGGAAAGGGTTGTTGAATACATGCTTAAGGTTCAAAAAAGCCCCTCACATCGACTTCCTAGAATTGCATGGGAAGCAAGCAAAAAGATCCAAAAGATGCATAAAAGCAAAATTTTGTGTTCCGGTTGGATGCAAGATTTAGAAAAATGGTTTGGTAGATGGGATGTAAGACACTTGCTTCATTATGCGTCACTAGATTCCCCTGTAAATGAGGCCTTTTTGAAACCCCAATGTATCATGACATGGGACAAATGTTGTGGCTCACGCTTCACACATTATATTACAAATGTTGCACCTAACTATAAAACCATATTCTTCGCGGAACGGGGGAGCCGTACACATCGATACATGTTAGAGCCCATCCCGATATCTGCCATTCGAACCATTGCTTCCATGCGACTTAGCTCGCATGCATTGCGATGTGAGGCGGGGTGTTGGGGCACAAGTGATGAGAGTGGCCGACTATGCACACTTTGCCCTAAACAAGTTCGAGAGTCTGAGTTTCACACTTTGATACAATGCTCTGCCTTTGATCATATTCAACCATGCTTTCCACATCTCTTCGATCGAGCCCAATCCTTGCATGAATTTCTCTCACAACCACGATATGCACTCTCGATTGCAACATTCATTGGAAAAGTTCTTGAACATCGAGAGTTGCTACTCACCTTCACACGTATCATGTGAAATGTAATATTTTTGGTCTCATAGGTCATATTTGACCTCCGAAGATGATAATATAATCTATCTATCCATCTATCTCTCATGTACTGCGTATTCTCAAGCTTCCATTAAATCTTCATTCTGTTTTCTATTGCTATCCAGCTGAACCGGTTGTGTCTACGCTTCCGCACGTAACTTTTACATGGTATTAGAGCGCGAGGGTTGAGAATCCTCTACTGCCAACAAGAGACTCATCAAAGACAAACCCTAACACTCAGTAAAGAACAGAAAGGAAGAAGGAAAGAATGGACAGAGGAATGGCTAGCTCGCTTCCGACGGAGAAGCTTGACAGAAGCAACTACGCATCTTGGTCGTACAAGATGCACTAGTACCTACTCAGACATGGATACTAGAGTTATGTCAATGGAGCTAATGATGTAGCACCGGATGCGACATACAAGGACTTTCCGGCTTGGGAACAAGCGGCAAACAAGGTAATGTATTGCTTTGCGTCGAGTGTTGGCAATAAGCTACTCAGTCACATCTTGGACGCCAAGATGCCAAAGGAAGCATGGACGAACCTAGAAAAGGTTTTTGCCGCAAGCACCACGGCCCAGAAGATACAACTCAGACAGGAGTTGAGGAATGTCCAACAAAAGACACGTCGGTGGCCGACTATATAGGCCAGATCAAGGAGATCTGTGATTCCCTTGCCTTCATCAACGTGACCATCGAGGAGGATGAAATGGTGCAAGTCTGCCTCGGGGGCTTGGCATCGAAGTTTGGGGTATTTCGAATGACGGTTTACACGAGAGAGAATACACCTTCGTTTTTCGGGTTACAATCGATGCTCCTTGTAGAGGAGAACCATGCGAGTGCGTTGACGAGTACGCACACCGACAAAAAGATGTTGTACATGGAAACGGAGAGGCCCCGTGGTCGTGGCGGACGAGGCGGTTCGGCACGCAATGGAGGCAGCCGACAAGGATGGTGCCAACAACAATACCAAACCCTCCACAAGAACGGGGAGTCAAGGCGGCGTCGAGAACAGGGAAGGGAAGGCCGCAACAGACTGTTGGTACTATGGCCAAAATGTCTTGAGTAAATTCCAAGCTCATTGAGCATAATTTCTGACAAGTCTCGATTTCATATCACTCAAGATTACAATAAGTAACGGTATGTGCTCTATCATGTCAATCCTATTTGGTGCCACGATCAAGAAAGCCTACATTTGATCATGAAAAGCAAGTTGTCCTATGGCCTGATTGGTTAAGATTGTTGGTTGCTAATTCCTCTAAAGCACCTAAAGATTTGAGGTTTCTTGATTCAATCGGAAAAAATACCATTTTTGGCAAATTTGCTCAAGGTATATTCACGCATATAATTTTAGATCATGCTTCTTGTTAAACCTCTGAGCATCTTTGTCAAGATTATAACCATTTTAGATGGCGTAATGGTTTGTTGTTTCGTAATACTCTTTTGCATGTCCTGAATGGTTCATCTTTGTCTAAATATTGCACTAGTGTCATGAAAACCCAATGGTTGGGTACTTTGGAATCCCCAAAACTTTGGAGCCAATTTCTCAAAACTATTGGTGGCCTCTTCTTTGTGAGTTTGTTGAGGATTATGTAAGTAGTTGTGAAGTGTGTTAAGATTCCACGACATCGACCATATGGTTGTTACAACCATTGCCCATTCTTATTGGTCCGTGAAAATACATCAGAGTTTTGTATTTCATTCCAAATATGCTGCCTTCCAAGAGATTTGATTCTATTCTCACTATAGTAGATCGATTCACTAAGATGACAAATTTACTTCCATGCACAAAGACTATCAATAATGAAAAAACTACAAACATGGTTATGAGAGAAGTATTTCAGCATCATGGTTCTTTCAAATAACATCATCAGTGATCATGGCCCATAATTCATCTCCAAATTCTACACCTATCCAGTTCTCAGGTCCGGATACCGATCCAGCTCTGGCTTATTCAACCAATCCAGATCTAGTTGAGCTTGCCTGCTCAACACTCACCCTCACCCTCAACTTGAGGTCGGATCGCTATGTGTGTCCACTAGTCCTCTCCTCTGGCTCCTCCTAGCGTCTTCGCGCCTTGCTCGTGCTCCTTGACCCGTCTGGTTCCACTTTCCACAACCCGTTCGGTGCACCTTGACCTTCTCAGTCGGCATGTTTGCTCATCAGGCCCATCTTAGCTCCTTCACTATTGCGACTCCGGCGTGTCTCGACCCATCGATTTCTCTATGTCAGTGTCGACTTCTGTTGCCTCCTCGTTTGTTTGACCTTCACTTGATCTGGCTCCTCTGCATCAAGCACCTCTTCCGAATCAGGTGACTCCGATTTGTTCCAGCTCTTGTCTGAATTGCTTGTCTCCAATTCGTCCTCAATCTTCAGGCCCTTTACCACATCGAACAACATCCGGGTCTTGGCTTTCTCCTTCCAGTCGGCTCTGTCCTTCTTGACTCTACCGTCGTCGCAGTTTGTTCCGACTTGTTCAGACGTGCCGACTTCTTCAGTTGACTCGGCTCCGTTTTTCTTCTTGTCTCCCCCTATTTGGATTGTTTACTTCTCTTCGGCTGTTTGTCCGGTGCCATTACCTAACTTTCCCGTTCCCGTTCCGGTTTCCTCCTTGTCTTCCTTTCTCCCCCTCAAGTGCGGCATGTCGAGATGCTAAAGACCAAGCATCTCTAAAAAATGTTGCAGCTTGTCCAGCACGAGAGGTTTGGTGAAGATGTCGGCAATCTGCGGATCCATCGGAATATACCCAAGTTCGACTTCACCAGAGAGGCATGCTCACGGACAAAATGGTAGTGCACCTTAATATGCTTGTTCCTGGTGAGAAAAACGGGGTTGTTCGCCAACTAGATGTTGCCAAGGTTGTCGCAGTGGATCGTCGTTGGATCAAACATCTCCAATTGCAGGTGCTTTAGGAGCCTCTTGAGCCATATGGCTTCGCATCTCATGGCAGCCACTCCTCAGTACTCAACCTTGGTGCTCGATAGTGCTACTATCATCTACTTCTTACTACTCCAGGCGACTGCAGTGCTTCCAAGTAAAAACACATATCCAGATGTAGACCTACGGTTGCCATCATTTCTGGCCCAATCGGCATCCATGTAGTTGACAAGTTGTCTGGCTACACCGGTCTGATATAGCAACCCCCTCTCCTTAGAGCCACAGATGTACCTGAGTATTCGGTGCACGCACTGAAGGTGCTCCACGGTTGGATGCGCCATGAATTGACTAATTAGTCTGATCGGATAGCTGAGGTCCGGTCGGGTGATGGTCAAATATATTGTTGGTAGACAGGTCCCTCCGGATGGGAAGTGAGAAGACCAGTGCCGACGAACAAACTCGGCCGAGGCCGAAACGGTATGAACCGGATGAGGAGTACCCGACTGCGGAGAGTCGGATGGTGTAGGCCCGGTATGAACCGGATGAGGAGTACTCGACTGCGGAGAGTCGGATGGTGTAGGCCCGGTATGAACCGGATGAGGATTACCCGACTGCGGAGAGCCGGATGGAGAGTACCCGACTGCGGAGAGCCGGATGGAGCCCATCGAGGCTACATTTGTAAATAGCCGAAAAGTCATATTAGTATAAATATGACTTAGGGCAAACTTTTAGAAATAAGTTGTTGTCGTTTTATGTTGTTATTATTCTTTCTTGTTGGTGCAAGAAGAAATCAGAGCACGTAACTGTGCAGAGAAAGAGAGAGAGAGAGAGACGAGGTCGTTGCCTCTGTTGTAACCGCCGCCTGTGGCGAAGATCTGAGAGCACGAGGTCGTTGCCTCAGTGATCTCACTGTTGTATATTCCTACATAGTGACAGTTTGCAGCTTGTGGGCTGCCGTGGTTTTTTCCCCTATTTTGGGGTTTTCCACGTATACCTCCTGTGTATCATTTCTCCTCTTTTGTGTCGCGTTTAATTACCTGTTTTTCTGTGTATGTAAAGAATCTCGGTTGTGGCCGAGCGTTGGACATAAGGAACGTCGAGTTCTCAACATATATGAGGCTTCCGACTATTTATCGGAATCGTGTCGGGTCACATGTCGTTCCGAAGCCAAGGCGGAGCTTCACATTCCTATCCAGAGGAGTTGAGATGGACTTGCATGCCGTCATACCGAGTTTGAAGAGCATACTCAACACATAGTGGCGTTGACTGATCAGTATGCCTTCTAGGGTGCGGATCACTTCGATCTTGAGGAAGTAATGAAGGTCCCCGAGATCCTTCATGTCAAACAACGCCACGAGGTCGGACTTGATGCGTTCGATTTTGTCCACGTCGGCGCCGGTGATGACTAAATCATCAACATAAAGCAAAATGCTTACCGGCCCGTTCCGACCTCGCCGGATGAAAAGTGAAGAGTCTGACATCGACACAACAAATCCCATCCGACGCAGTTGCTACGTGATTTTCGCATTCCAAGCACAAGGGGGCTTGTTTGAGTCCATAAAGTGACTTCTTCAGTCAGCAAATGGCCGATGTGTTCATTCCGGACTGAAATCTGGGAGGCTAGACCATATATACTCATTCCTCAAGATCACCTTGTGGGAACACATTTTTCACATCCATTTGATATAGATGCCCCCCCTTCATCGCTGCCACCGCAAGCAAGACATGGACGGTTGTCATCTTCGCAACCGGCACGAAGGGTCTTGTCATAATCGATTCCGTGCTATTGCGCGCAGTTTTTTGCCACTAACCAGGCCTTGTACCGATTGACGAAGCCATCGGTGTTGTATTTGACCTTGTATACCCCCGGCAACTGATTGGCTTCACTCCTGTCGGGATGTCCACCAAGTTCTACGTCTCATTCGCCATGAGCGCGTGCATCTCTTCCTCCATTGCACCACGCCAATTCGCATCTTTTGCCACTTTTGAGTAGCTCTCCGGCACACGCACCTCTACCACTTTCGTCATGTACACATAGTGATGCGCCATGTACTCATTATACCCATACCGTTTGACGGGGTTCTTTTGGCGGGTTGATCGGCATAACTTCTCGTTAACCAATTTCAAGGCCCTCTTGGCTGATTCAGACTTCGTTCCCGAGGGCCCATCTTCGTTCTTTCCGGAGTCGGTCTCGCTCCAATCCAACTCTTCTCTGTCGTTGTCATACTCCATCATCTTCTTCTTCCCTTTCTCTTTGCGTGTGAACCACCTCCTTCGTTCCTTACATGGGGAAAGCACAACCGAGTCTTCGTTGCTCACCGGCTCATCATTTTGTTGGTCCTTCTTTCGGCCCGCTTACCCAAAATGAGATCGGACTCTCATCTAGAGTACCAAATCCTTCTTCCTCTTCTGCCCTGATCGTTTCGCGCTCACTAGCCTCATCTTCCGGAATCAGGTCAAAGTCGGCAGAGAGTACTAGGATGTTGATTCATCAAACTTGACATCTCCGCTTACTCAGACCTTCTTCGTCCGGGGGTTGTAGCACTTGTAACCCTTCTGCTCATGAGAATAGCCAACCAATATGCACTTCTCCGACTTTGGTTCCAACTTCCTCCTCTTCTCATCCAGCACATGCACATAGGCAATGCTACCGAATATCCTAAGATGCCTTAAATTTGGCTTCCACCCGAAATATAGCTCGTGTGCTGACACCTTATCCCCCAATCCGGTTTTGGATGTAGACAACCATTCAGTCTGCTTCGACCCAGTAGAACTTGGGCATGCTCTTCTCTTCCAACATTGCCCATGCAACCTCCACAATTGACCGATGTTTCCTTTCGGCCACACCGTTTTGTTCCACTGTGTATCTACAACTGAATTCCCTCCAAATTCCTTTCTACTGCAAATAATTGTTGAATTTGCCGGAAAAATATTCTTTTCCACCGTCCGACCGTAGGCACTTGATCTTTCTCTCCGTTTCCCGTTCGACAAGGCTTTGTAGGTTCCGGAAATAGTCGAAGACTTCACTTTTCTTCTCAATGAGATAGATCCACGTGTGTTGGCTGTAGTCATCCATGAAGAAGACGAAATATCAGCTCCCGCCAAGACTAACGTTCTGTGTCGATCCCCATACATCTAAATGTATCAAGTCGACCTTGTTACGGCTCCGGTTTCTTTCGGTTGGGAATGGAAGCTGGTGTTGCTTCCTGAGCTGCCAGGCTTCAGAAATTTGGGCCTTCCGGCCACTGAATTTTGGAAAACCATAAACAACCTATTTCAATTGCAGGTCTTGAAGCCATTGATAGTTGACGTGGCCAATCCGCTTGTTCCACAAGTCGATATCCGACTCAACTTTCTGTCCTTTTGCGAAAAAGGTGGTGCCTACATTGTTGGGGTCGAGGATGAACATCCTCCCATCTCGGCGCTTTGCGTGATGACTTGCGTAAATTGTACATGCATCCCTTAGTCAACGATCTATCCGACCGACACCAGGTTCTTCATCATTGTCAGAACGTGCAACACGTGCATGAGCTTCCCTCTCTGTTCGACATGGCTGAGGGGAACTTCTCCGACATGTTCAATCGGGTGAGGAGTGTCATCTCCGGTTTCAACAACTCCTGGTTGCTCCGGCTTTTCTAGAAATGAGAACCACTCTTCGTGGCTTGTCATGTGGTTAGATGCTCCAGAGTCAACATACCACACTTCCTCCAATCTGGAAATGGTCTTCTTCATCGAGTTTGCCTTGTGTTTCATCACAAAGGCTGGCCCTTTTCCGGTATTTCCGGTCCCAGATCCTATCGATCCTTTAGCGTAGTGCGAGCTTTGCCAATTCCCTTGTCCGGTCTTGCCGGATCCGGATTTATCCGAATCGGCACTCTTCTTCCAGCACTCGCTTTCTCTGTGGCCCTTCCTACCATAGTACCAACATTCCGTTTCGGTCTTTGATTGCCGGTTTCCGGAGTCGCCTTGACTCCCCCTGCTTGTGGAGGGTTCAGAACTTCTGTCAGCATTATCTTTGTGCCTCTAATTCTACTCTTGCCGGCCACTGCTATTGCATGCCGACCCACCTCGTCCTCCACGCCCACAGGGCGGATCCGCCTCCGTGTACAGCATCCGACTATCCGATTGAGTGGTGCTTGACCCACTCACATGGTTTTCTTTGACCATGAGCATCGATTGTAGGTTGAAGAAGGATGGTGGCTTCTCCCGCGTGCAAATTGCCGTTCGAATTGGCTCGTACCGGTGTGCTAGACCACCGAGGCAAATCTAGACCATCTCGACTTCATCCACCGTCACGTTGATGGACATCAGCGCATCGCAGATCTCCTTGATCTTGGTGGTGTAGTTGGTGACCAACATGTCTCGTTGTCGGATACTATTGAGCTCTTGTCGGAGCTGCAACTTCTGAGTTGTGGTACTTGCGGCGAAAATCTTCTAGACATTGTCCTATGCCTCCTTCGATGACTTTGCGTCTCTAATGTAGCTGAGCATCTAGTCGTGCACATAGGACACCAGGCAGTACAATACTCTACTCACTCCTTGCTCCCATATCGGGAAGTCCTTGTGTGTTGAATCCGGCACTACTTCATTTACTCCTTCCATGTAGCTCCAGTATCCGTGCCCTAGTAGGTACTGGTGCATTTTGTACGACCAGGACGCATAGTTGCTCCGGTTGAGCTTTTTTGTTGGAAGCGAGCTCGCCATGCTTCTATCCATATCTTCCTTTCAGTTCTTTATCGGGTGTTAGGGTTTTTCTATGAGCGTGACTCGTCGGCAGCAAAAAATTCTCAACCCTCGCACTTTGATACCATGTAAAAGTTAATATGCGGAAGCTTAGATAAATAAGCTCAGCCAGATACTGACAGTAAGACAGAAATGAAGGTTTAATGGAAGCTTAAGAATACAAAGTACATGGGAGAGACAGAGAGAGCAGAATAGCATAAACTTAATTCAAAATAAGAACACTCTATACATACAAACGTCCTACAGAACAGTTTTTATACAAGTCCTTAAAAGGACTGACAGATGTACTAACATGTACTTCAATGATCATACAACTGACTGACACTAACTCCAAGGAATATATCTATGTACTAGGCTCAAACTGTAGGCTCGAACAGCCTACCGGTTCTCACTATTTCCGGAGTACGATCTGGTTCTACGGTCCTGCTCTAGGTTCCAGATACCGATATATCCGAACACCTATCTGGTTCTCCGTTCCGGATTGTTACCCGGACAAGTTGGGAAGCGTCGGAGTCGGAAATGTAGGTCTCCTCGAAGTCGGAGTCGGAGTCAGAGTCAGATTGGTATAGAGGATCGATGAGTCAGCATTTTGCCGAATTAAATTAAAACTGAAATTATAGTTAGTTTAGATTTTTGTAGTTCTTGCCATTTTTGGCAGTATGTTTTCTTGATGAGAAAGTCCTGTGTTGTTCGGTCGAAAACCAATATTGTCGACACAGTATAAGTTGAATGTTGCTCACCGAACGTTCTATCAATGAATTGTGGTTAGACAAATAGATACTAAATGGTTGTAAACTTATCAATGTTAAACATACATCGAGATTGTTATTTACGTAATAAAGTTCTGACAGAAAGGAATAGATTGACAGAGCGCTTAGTGCACAGAAATTTCCTAAACTAAACTTTATATTACTAAATAAAACGATAGATCTTTACACTGCCTTTGGTTCATTTTATAGGCAACCGGAAGGACTTTCTCATCAAGAAAACATACTACCAAAAATGGCAAGAACTACAAAAATCTATAACTAACTATAATTTCGGTTTTAATTTAATTCGGCAAAATGCTAACTCATCGATCCTCTATACCGATCCGACTCCGACTCCGAGGAGACCTTCTACATTTCCGACTCCGACGCTTCCCCACTTGTCCGGGTAACATGGATACCGATCCGGCTCTGCTTATTCCACCGATCCGGATCCGGTTGAGCTTGCCCGGTCAACAATATTCTATGAGACATAACTAATGAGTTTCCACATTCCCCATGACCGATGAGCTTCGGAAGTTAATGAAGAGAGAGGGTGACTACATAAAAAGCACCCTCCTCCTACTTTGTAATAGGTCGGTTAATCTCCTTTGTAATATACATTTCTTGAGTATTCTATTTCCCATTTTCTATCTATCTTGTGTCTCTCTCCTGTCCTCTTCTCAAACACACACACACACAACACATCTCTAACCTATTCCGTTGCATCGAATCACCACGATTCTTTACAATGTGGTAAAGTCATGGTGCCATTATCTTTATCGAAATCATTTTGTGGTAACTACGAACCACGAGTTCTTGACATATTTTTGTGACCAACAAGACCTTAAAGGTTGTAAGGCACAATGGGTAGATCTCATCCAGGACTTTGATTTTTCCATACGATATCGTAAAGGTTCCATGAAAATTGTCGTTGATGCATTGAGTCACATCCGTAAAGTTAACATTCTTAGCTTCTCTAAAATAACATTAGATCTTTATGATCACCTTTGAGGAAAGTATCCTGATGACAGTTATTTTGGAAAATATTGGGCAAGAGTTGAGTCTGGAACAAACATCACCACATCCTCGAAGGAATCCTTCCACATTGCAAACAATCTACTCCACCGTAATGCGAAGGTTTGTGTTCCAAATTTGCCTGAGGTAAAAAAGAGAATTCTTTTTTAATGCCATGATGCACCCTCAATAGGGCACCGTGGAATACATCGTACACTCATTCTCATCTCCATTCAATTTTACTAGCCTAAGATGCGTCCTGACATACATAGCTATGTGACTAAATGTCACCAATGTTAGGTTAACAAAGCCGAGCGACTTAAAGCCACTAGACTTTTACATCCCTTAGAAATTCCTAACAATAAGTGGGAAAGTATATCCATGGATTTTATTGTTAGCCTTCCTCGCACCCAAAAAGGCTATGATGCCATCTGGTTTGAGGTTGATAGACTAACTAAAATGGCCAGATTTATTGCTACTAAAACCACGATAGCAGTTCCTAAATTGGCTTACCAGTTCGTTGATGAGTTATTTCATTTTTATGGGTTACCGATGGATATCGTATCAAGTGATCGAGATCCAAAGCTTAGTAGCTACTTTTGGACACAAGTCTTTAAGAAGTTAGAAACCACATTGAGCATGAGCTCCACGGATCATCCTCAAACAGATGGAGAGACAGAATGAGTAAATCAAATTATTGAGGACATGTTTCGAGCGTACGTTGGTGCAAAACCAACAAAATGGGAACGTTATCTCCCAAATTCGGAGTTTTCTTATTACAACTTCAACATACGTCCACGGGATATAGTCCTTTTATGTTAATGTATGGCTTTCAGCCATGAGCCCTGATTGATGTTAATATACATCATGATGAGTTGCGAAGTACGCAAAAATTTCTTTGGGATATGCAAGATATGTTGCATATTGCACGAGATAATATAAAAACAACTCAAGATAGAGCGCGTTTTTATGCCGATCATAATTGGCAACCTCGTGTATTCAACCTTGGACAAAAGGTATTTTTACGTGTACCTCACAATTCTAAGACATTGTCTATGGGTAAGTGCATTAAGTTAGCCCCACGGTTTATTGGACCTTTTACAGTCCTCAAACGCATTGGTTCATCAACTTATCGTCTCGCTCTGCCTGATGGCGTTGAAATCCATCCAGTTTTTCATGTAAGTCGTTTAAAAGAACGTCTTGGTTCTTGTGACAATACAGTCATAACTAAAACTCTGGTTACTTTTGACGAATTATCTTCTAAACCACATGTACTAGAAATAATTCTTGATGTTAAAACGAGAATTTAAAATTAAATGGATGTATAAGTCTATCAAAGATGCCACATGGGAATGCGAAACTACTCTTAGAACTAACTTCCCTAATTTTCCATTGCAAGAGTGCAATGTTTTAAAGAGGGGGAGTATGTTATGGCTATGACCATATAATATCACGTGGTAAGTTTTACCGTAGTATTCTATACATGTGGATAAAGTGTGAGGGTTAAACAAGAGTGTAAAGAAGGGAAGGATTACTTTTAATCCTTGGGATTGACACAACCCATTAGGCCATGTGAACATGCCTGGGGGCCTTAGGTCTGGCTATAAATATGAGGCCTAGCTACCCTCATTTATCATCTCTTGACTATGTCGAGACTTTGTCCTTGTGGTGGATCAGCTCTTGTAAGAAGCGTGCCAGTACCAGGTACGACTCGATGCCACCCCGGTGGTATGGGACATTGATCGAGACTCGAGTCCATCTCGATCCCTTCGCTCGGGGGTGGTCGGGTGGATTGGCGCCCTTCTTTCTCTCTAACCTCTCTTATCTATGTATCTTTTATATCCTTATCTCATGCTTACATTAGGATATAGCTCTAACACGACCTATATAGTCGATCCGACCGATTTCGACAAGCTGACCCTGATTCGGACAATGAGCCGAGTTAGGCTGAAAACCGACTCTACCTCTACAACTTCGGTTACATGTCGACAACCTAGCTTGTATATCTGTACCTATAGATTAGACTTGTAATCTAGGTTTACATGGGAGATAACCCCAATCATTTGTATACATAAGAAAGAGTAGTCCTTTTATGGGGGAGTTTGTTGGCATAAAAGGCCGACTCCTTCCACTTTGTATCCATACAAGTGTGAACATGTCCAAATAGTTAGGGCTTGAGTATATAAACTCTAACCTAACATTGTAACAAAGATGATGATCAATCTTGACTCTTGTAGAGAGAGAGTTACATAGAAATAGAGAACTTCCATTGAAGATCTAACTATGCTTACTACGTCTACCTTCTTCTTCTTATCACTACATATTTGTGTTGTTTGTTGTGCATAGAAAGATACGTCCTCATACACATACTTCTGTGCATATATCTGAACATATGACAACACTACCTTCGCCATTATCTCCACGAAGTCATCGTCTTCCATCTCCATCCTCCCTTACCACCCTTTCACATTAGGTTCACCAAAGATGTCGTGTAGGATCAGGGGCGGGACCACCAGGGTCTTGGACCAGAGAGAGACAGAGGAGGAAAGACCGAGCTTCACCAGTATTGGTTACATCGGTTGAAATACTGACTAGAGCGTTTCCGGATACACACTAGAGGCAACTGAACGAGAGAGAGATATAGATAGATAGATAGATTATATTATCGTCTTCAGAGGTCAAATATGACCTATGAGACCAAAAATATTACATTTCATGTGATATGTGTGAAAGTGAGCAGTGACTCTCGATGTTCAAGAACTTTACCAATGAATGTTGCAATCGAGTGTGCACATTGTGGTTGTGAGACGAGTTCATGCAAGGATTGGGCTTGGTTGAAGAGATGTGGAAAGCATGGTCGCAGTGTGTGTGTGTGTGTGAGAGAGAGAGAGAACACGTGTGTAGCGCTCTTACTCGACACACACTCCTTGTATATAGAAAACAAGAAAAGAAAGAAACACAACTGACACTGATCGAGACACAATTACGCACAACCTTTTATATATATATATGTATAGGGGCAGCAGAATACATCTCCGACTTCAAGCGAGACCGAGCAGATCAGATTACAACGACCTTCTGTCGGCAAGTCTCTAGTAGGCGAGCTCTCGGGCTCGCTGCACTGAATGGAGTCCTTGTGCAGAAGATAGAACAGAAAATCCAAATCCTCAGAGCATACGAGCTCGAGCAAAACTAACCCTAGACACAAAAAATGGAACCCCAATCCCTAACAAACAAAAACAGGAAAAACTTAAAACGGGGACCCCCAAAACAAGAGACTCCCTCCCCCTTTTATAACCCAAGGAGGGAGGTATGTTACAAAGTCAATCAAATATTCCTCTTTTTTAGAAGAGATATTTGGCTTGATTTCCAGAGAGGTACATTAAACGCCCTCACTTTCACACCCCCACTACGTATGCAAGTGCACTAATGTACACATGACACTTATTCCTCACTAACTCTCATGCATTTTAGCACCCTTCCCTTTTCTCTTTATTTTTATGTACACTTCCTAATGTCAATGCGCATGTTGCACATTGCCGACTTTGCCCGTTCCACCCGGTTTTCTCACCGTTCCCAAAAATCCTCACTACACCAGGATGTCTCGCATTAACATTTCAGCCTTATAGACCTCCAAGTAGGTGGAGATGTCTTTATCGTTGAATCAGGCCAACGTGCCGACTATCGTTTCTATGGCCCTGTCGAGGCCACTCACTCTCTCTCGAGCATTCACCAGGCAGTCGACAACCACCGCCATTGCTTCCACGAGCTCGCTTCCCTGCATCTTGACTCCTTTGCCGCCCTTTTCCCGTCGGGTTCACCAAAGATGTTGTAGTTCTCCACGGGTATGTGTTAGAACGGGGCGGGTCCACTGGGGACTTGTACCAAGGAGCCAGAGAGAGGGAGAAAGGGATTATCTGGTTCGGCTACCAGATATCTTCATAGGCACATGGGCCCACGCATGCAATCTGCTCCGGACCTGTTACCGCATTCCGAATGGTGAGCACACGGGCTCGGGGACTTGGGCATGCACGCAAGTGAAAGGAAGTGAAGACGAGAATGTGAATAGAAGTAGAGAGAATCACAGCAACATAGAGAAATCCAGATCCGACAAAGATAATCGATTAACTTATAACAGAGAGAGATACAACCGGACTCGGCCGCTAACAGAGCTTCGAGGTCTTGACACACCAACACAAACACTAGTGAGCCTTTGATTGGGAGCACACAGGCTTCGAGTGCTTGATGATGGAATAGAGAGGAGGGAGGGGGAACATTCTTGGTCGAGACAAGTGGAAGGAGCTGAGCAAGGAGAAGAAAGACAAATGCAGAGAATTAGGGTTACACAAGCATCACATGGCGAAGTAGGGGAAGGAGCCAATTGTTGATGGAGAGACACAAAGCAATTTAGAAAGGAACTTCTTCTATTCTCATTCATGCCCCATGGATGGGGTTATATACGGAGTACATAAGGGTTATAATTCAAGACAATACAATGAGACATGTAGGGTAGTTAGATACCCTTCTAACAACCTACACCCACTTTACATTCACTCTTTTATATTTGCACACATGCACACAAATATGCATGTGTTTACACATATCCATATACTGTCACTCACTTTTGTGCACACTTGCAGATACACTTACAACATGACTTTTCATATGAAGACTTTACACTTATCCATCCATGTACCATCACAAATTATACACTCATTTACATACAATCCTATGTATAACACTACCTCCCACTATTAACTTCATATACATGTCTATGACATCGAGCCCATAACCCAGTCTGGTAAGTGGTTCTGTTGTGTTTGGCTGTGGTTGAAGGTTCAATGCTTTTGGAGGCTACACTCTTGACCCACATTCAATTTCTAGAAGGAACCATGGCCAATGGATGGCAACATGAGGACAACTCCGGCCTGGTCCCCGATGTGTCTATCCACAACCAAATCATAAATAGGTCTGGTGAGGGAATCGCGGCCTTGGACGGTGCAGGTCACTCATCTGAGGGCGCGTGCGAATAAAAAAGTTGTCAAAGGTCGCCCAACTCTAACACTTCAGTCTCCCAATTACCTAATGTGGTCACCCAACTGCGTGTCTTCTCCCAACCAAGTTTGGTCACCCAACTAACAAAGCAAGGCACCCAACCCACGTGTGGTCACACAACCTATCTAATGTGGCCGCCCAACCTATTGTATTAAACCCTGAAACTTGTCATTTTCTTGACACATTTTTAAACGAGATTGTCAGGGTTTTTTGCCAGGAAAAAGGTTTTCAGCCAAACAACTGTCGACTACGTACATTCGCCACATCTGTCATCGCCACCTACTTAATTCCCAGGACCTATGTATTTTATTTTTTTCTACTTTTTCCGCAATTTGTTTTTGGTGTAAATCATATTTTTCATGAAAATGGTTCCAAAATGGGACAGGGTATGCCTGATTTCTTTTGTTTGATTTAGGGTTTAGCTTTTGCTTAATTTTAGATTTTTGCAGGGTGTGGTTGATTTCTTTTGCTTGATTTTAGATTTTTGCTTTTGCTTGATTAAAGATAATATTGTGTGTGCTTGATTATTGATTTCAGGAAATGTTTTATTTTTTATTGTTTATTATGCTTGATTTAGGTTTAGCTTTTTCTTGATTTTAGATTTTTTCTTTTGCTTGATTAAAGATAATATTGGGTGTGCTTGATTACTGATTTCAGAAAATGTTTTATTTATGGTTTAGGGTTTTGCTTGATTTTTTATTATTTCTTTTGCTTGATTTAGGGTTTAGGTTTTACTTGATTTTAGATTTTTGCTTTTGCTTGATCGTGTAGATGGCTGCCAGGTCCAAGTACAAAGAGTGGTTTGATTGCGATAACGGTGACATATATCCAAGTGAAGGGAGGTATGTCACGAATAAATTTTGATTGCTAGTGGTATTATTGACTAGTGATGCATGTATGGTTACCGATGATTTGTTTCCAAGGTTTTCGTTCAACATGTTTGAGGGTGGAGAAAGGTTGAACCAAGCAATATTGCGTTTTTTATTTGACCCAATATAGGTCATGGCATCATTCGAGGAAGATGCTCCTCCAAATGGTATGTGGATGTAGTTCATTGTATTATCTCGATCTTCTTGTAAATATGGTCTGACAAATCTAGCGCATACTCTCAACACTAGATTGTGAAGTCCCAAACTTGTTGTATAGGGTTGGGCAAGATGCACGAGGTAACAAGGCTTGTGCATGTATCTTCGTTGAGTTTCTAAGCTAAGTAGCATAGTAGTCTTCCGCGATCCACTAAATAACGAGGCGTAGTCTTGCAGATATCGTGATTCAGACAATTTATAGTGCACCAAAAGACCATGAGATCGTGTTGGAGGGTCGACATCACGTAATGCACATCCGAACTCAGCCAAATGGTTGGGATTGTGGCTTTCACATGATGAAGACTATACAAATGTTGGTCGAGGAGTTTATTCTTGGATGGATATCTCTAGAGTTTTGTAATTGTGATTGCAAATGGATGTCTCATGTGGATTTTGTAAATTGTGCTCGTATATGTATTTAGTGATAGGGCACAGAGATGTGGTTCACCAAATATGACATGGATTTCCTTCGGATTCAGGTCATAGGGTGGGCACGAAGGGTACTAGGATTTCCAACTACACATGGTGGGCAGATTTTGTGAATATGGCCTTATATTTTTGTATATAGCAGATTTCTATATGGCAAAAATGCCATACATTGTAAATCAAATAGCCTTATTAATGGAATATCTACCCATTTTCAATTCAAGTGTTGGATCTCAAGTGTTGGTTCAAAAAATGATTGATTCAAACCATAGATTGACACATGCGTGATATTCGTGATATTCTCCATGTGCAATATTCTGAATATTCGAGAATATGAAATGGCCCCAAGAATATTAAAAACCCATTCGTTTTGCAAAAAAAATATATAATATTTATTTATTTATTTAAATAAATTTATTTCACCAAAAAAAGAAGAATTATTCATTAATAGATTATATGTAGTGTCAAGAGAGTTTATGAAACTTATTTTAATTAATCAATTTATTTATTTATTTTTTAAAAACGAATACTTATAACTTATAAGTTATACATTTATTATAAAAATTTAGTTATACTTACAAATATGATTAGTATGAACTCTAAATATATGATTAGTTTGAAGTACTATTTTTAATGTCAAAATAAAAATATCCATAAATTTTGAGGGAATAAAAAGTGAGAAAATAATGAGCCTTTATTTTATTTTATTTATTTATTAAAAATAAAACGAATACATACTTATAAATTATAAGTTATACATTTATTATAAAAATTTAGTAGTGTCAAATCCCCAAGTCCCTCTTTTATTATCCCTATTTATTGTCAAGTTCCTTTTTTTATCCTAGGAAATTAAAAAAGACATAGTTTTTATTTTTTTGAGTTAAACGAATACTTGACCACCCATTCGTATTCGTTTGCATTCGAATGGGAAACCTGACGAATGCGAATATGTCAATCTATGATTCAAACAATGTTGTTGTTTATCTCAAGTTTTTGATGTCAAGTAGTACTGAAGTTGTGGTTGGATCTCAAGTTTTTGATATGATGGTCCATGATTTAGAAAATGAAAAAGTTATCTGAAGTTCTTGTTGGATCTCAAGTGTGAGTGGTTCAAAGAATGTTGTTGTTAGTCTTGAGTTTTTTATCTCAAGTCTATGATTCATTGCATATAGTTTTGTTCAACCTATTAATCAAGTCACCCAACCAATTATCAGGTCTCCCAACCGCCAGCTACCAACCTAAAATGATTAAACAACAAAAATAACAGTCATATTAACGTGTATTTGAGTGTAGGGAATTAGTCTCAAATCATCTCAAATCTTCATAGAGTTTTAATCAATACTGCTTGTTTTAATCACAAAGTTTTATTCACTATAAACCCTAAACCTTCGTTTTAATCATCTGGATAGCACTCAATCCTGATTCATGTTTTAAGTTCTAAGTTTTATGTTTAAAGTTGATGCTTTCTTGTTAGGTCCAAGTTTGTGTATTTTTTGAAGTGTTAAGTTTTATGTTTTAAGATGATTTTTTATCCCAAAACAAACAAATGAGAGATCACCGACAAAGTATCTCTTCTCAAAACATTTTCAGAGAAACAGAGTCGATGGGCATACATATACATACATACATCTGTGCATTGATATGAATATGGAGCTCAAGTTCTGAGGTCTAGTAATAGAAGAAGTATCCATGGCTACTAAAGATCATAATCACAAGAAATCTCCCGTCTTATCTGCACTCACTGGTGTTCTGCCTCCCCTCTGCATCTCATTTCTCGCCCTTTGGTTCTTCGGCTTTCTGTGGGAGCACTCTATCTCGAGAACGACAAACCACGCCTCCATCTATGATGATGCAAAGTGGAAGAAGAGTGGTGTAAGTGAAGATGGAGAATGGAAGAAAAGTAGTATACGCCAAGACGCAAAACAGAAGAAAAGTGATGGTAATGAAGATGATAAATGGAAAGAAAGGGATATAAATGAAGATCCACAAAGGAAGCAAAGTGGTTTAAGTGAAGATGCAAAATGGAAGGAAAGGAATAATGATGAAAATGCAAAATGGATGAACAGTGATATAAATATAGATGCAAAATTGAAAGGTAGTGGTACAAATGAAGACGCAGAATGGAAGAAATTTAGTGCTGAAATGACAATGGAGAGGTCTCATGTGAATGCACAATGTGATGTAAGCTTCGGAAAATGGGTTCTTGACAAGAAAAGGAGGGAAGCTTATAATGAGAGCTGTAGGGATATCTTTAAAGGATGGAATTGCTTGCGCAATAACAAATCTAATGCTAAGGATATCCTCACTTGGCGGTGGCAGCCCCAGGATTGCAATTTGCCACCATTGAATGCAACTGTTTTCTTGGAACGTTTCCAGAACAAACGGATTGGTAAGCATTGTATGAATGATTCTACATGTACCATTGATACATACAACAAAAAAACTTGCATTCATTCACGTATGTACATCTATGTACACACACACACACACACATATATGCATACATCCTTTATTTATTCGTCTTTAGAGCTTAAAATAAGATTGCTGACTGAGGAAACATTTTTCATATAGTGTGTTTGCTTAAATATGAATGACTCATATAAGGTAAATTTTCCTTTTCAAGCAAATATGAACTGTCCTATCGATCCAAAAGAAATATTTTCCTATATTCTGTATGCGACCATTGAATGCTGTGCATATGATCAGTAGATAGATTTTTTTATTGTCCTTCGAGGTTAAATATGACCTATGACACCAAAGGAAGCATTTTTCATGTTTGTGTGTAGCTGATTGGTGACTACCAGTGCTGGAGGATTTTAACCACAAGTGTTCAATGGAGAGTCTACATCCTTGCTTGGAGAGAGAGAGAGAGAGAGAGAACACGATATATTAACGTCTACTAGAGGCCAAAATTTGCGTATGAGATAAATCATGATTACAAATATGGTCGAATTATGTCCTCCATACTAAAACAAAAATAAAAGCTCTAGGTTTTCTTGAACTCCATGATTGTTATTTGAATGCATGTGGTTGAATGAGTATGGAATCCCCTTATATATCCCAACACACTCCCAACCAACCACATCTTCCCACATGTCATCGCTCCTTATAGATTTGTCTGCAGTCCTTGGATAATTGGTCTCATAGCTATCCTACACTTAAACCATTAATATTAGCTTTAGAGCTAGTTTTTAAAGTTATGCCCATAATGCAAGCTATTGATGTCGAGGCTGTTGTGATTGAACCACTTAATCACCTGTGGGTACTATGATCATTTTGCATGTTTGGTTATCATCATTTGCTTTGATGCATCAAACGCCTTACATGTAATTATTTGCGGTGGCTTGACTTGAATCCAGTTGACAAGATTCACTGTCCAGAATAATGTTACTACCATCATGTGGAGTGCCACCAATTCAGCTTAGATGATCTTGTGTGGGTTGGATGCTTTTCTACATATCATTTGTGACAACCTCATGACTAGAGAAGTACATTAATTCACTTTTCTGAAAGACCATAATGGTCCATGAGACCTGGTAATGATTACAACTTCTTATGTTCGTCAAACAAAGTAAACAAACAGAAAATATGTTTTTAATCTAACCCCCAAAGAATAAAAGGCTTGAAATTCCTCGTGAATCACTTGGCTCAATATGGAAGGGTCAATAGGATGGGGTGAAGGAAGTGTGTAGGTTTGTCAAAAGAATGAAGATGTGTAGGTACTAAGGACAGATCATTCCGGAAAATGTGGGAAATCAAGTTATGTTGGTATATATATATATATATGTACCCACATACATACATATATATTGAGTTCAGCATTTATTTATCCTCTTTTAAGGATTTTTGGTTTGATAGTGTTAGTAATTTCTTTAATCGTTTACATTTGTTTAGTTTGCAAACTTTGCAGGATTTGTGGGTGATTCTCTTAATAGAAACATGTATGTGTCTCTTGTGTGCTCTCTGAAACAAGCTTCTTCACGAGTAAGGAAATGGCGTCCTGTTGGAGCTGATAAAGCCATGACATTCTTGGATTACAACTTGACTTTGGCATATCATCGTACAAATCTGCTAGCACATTATGTGCAGTGAGTGTCTATCTCTTCTCTAAAATGAAGTTGAAAAACATCCTACCATAATTCATCCATCTAGATTTCTGAATGAATGTTGGAAAAAAAAGGAAAAGCAGTTAGTGAGGTCAAATATTTTATTAGTCAGGAAGTATAGAATAGTTTTGATAATCCAACCTTTAAAAGTTTAAAACCAGGCCAGGATCAAAATTTATGCTGTATCCAAGTAGCTTAGAAAGTGTCTTAGAGAGATGTCTATGTGCATCAAACTCAAACTGTGTATGAGAATATGACAACCCTCTGAACTGCTACCTGTCACATATCACACAAAAATCACGTGGACCATGGAAACTTAATCTCTTATGTTTTAACATGAGTGTTGATAAGCTGGAGAGTATTTTTCTCTAACATGCTGGCAATACATGAATGTGATCCAAAAAAAACGACACTTCTAAAAGTCCAGATTAGCTAATGGTCATTGGATAATTGTCCCTTTCAGTTTTTTCTGTAGGAATTCCAACATTTGTGAATGGTGAATTTGGAGCATACCTTTTGTATGGAAGAGCGTGACAATAAGTTTTTGTGAACCTATTCCAAGAAGCTTGTTACGTTCACATTTTATATATGAGATGACAATGGGATGATAAATTTCCAAAAGACTCTTTTTTAACTCTCTTATGTGGTACTCAGAATTTCCATTGGTGTAGACTTCACCGTCCTGTTACATACATGAGCACTCATT
Organism: Azolla caroliniana; assembly: GCF_043228905.1. Taxonomy (NCBI): domain Eukaryota; kingdom Viridiplantae; phylum Streptophyta; class Polypodiopsida; order Salviniales; family Salviniaceae; genus Azolla; species Azolla caroliniana. The sequence goes on along the minus strand of NW_028230436.1, from coordinate 24,799,310 downwards.
AGCGCTTTCAAGAAACTTAAATTGCATTTTGCACATGCCTCTCTAAAATTGCCTTATGTATCCTTTAAAGTCCAGTGATAACGAGTTAACAACGCTGAGTTACATACATTTTCAAGTTCCATTTTATGGTCATTGATTCCTTGTGTCTGGTAGCATGTTTAGAGGCCTGTGGATTTCCATATATTAATGGTGATTTTGGCATTTGTAAAATGTTTGATAACTGAAAGTAGTGAGGGTTGTGAAATCCAAATATGCTTACAAAAAGTTGATGTTACAGTGCTTTCTCTACAACTCATGATATTTAAAGCTGACATGTTTTTCATTTGTACTGAGTCATTAGAGAGAATTTTTGTAGTTGAAGTCATCAAGCATCAAGCAGTTACTATATCACAGTATACTTATAAGAGTTAAATTAAGAATAAAATACTTGCTTTACAAAATCTGTAGATATCACATAAAATAGACTGGAAGTAATAATGAGATAAGAGATGATATTGCTACTGGATAAGGGTAGCCATCCATAACATGATGGAAGTTTCTAGATCAATTATACCAACTTTCAATTATTTCTACTCAATTATTCTTCCATTAGCTAATATGGGTGCTTAACATTAAACAATAAAGAGTATTTTCATTCACATCTGAACGTTATTGTTCTAAGATTATCTATCATATTTTGTGTTTGGAAGTGATCATGACTAGTGAAAATTTGAACACCAAAGAATGTTTTTTAAGTTTCAAACTTTCTAGATTCTCTAGTGCTCAGAAGAATGTCTTCATTTTCCAATGCTAGATTGGTATTTTGTAATTTCCTGTCCAAGGATTATTTGAGGACTTGTGTACCCTTTCAACTTGGATATGAAAGTGTATGTAATTCAACTTGTCAATCTTGATAGCTTTACAGCCATAGCCATCGTGCTAGAATCTACATGCTATATGTAACTGTCTTAGCTTCACAGCTTGGTTTCTCGTATAGCATAATAATCTCATCAGAGCAAATGTCATACAAATGTGATAATTCTTTATGAACCTCTTTAAACTTTGCTTAAGGATGTTGCACATAAAACATCAAAAATTGGTCAACCTAAATTCGGAAGTGACCTAATTCCCACGGTTTGTTTTGATGTCTTTGAGCTCGAATTGTTCAAAAGCAGGAAGTGGCTCCATTCCCGTAGTTTATGAAGTATATTCTCTCTAGTGCTCTGTGCTAGACTTGTTCAGAGGCAGGAAGTGGAACATGAATATGCCCTTACGGGTATCAGTATGATTACATTTATCATCAATTTTCACCAGGCATGCATGTTATAATCAATTTCTTATGAAGCTTACGAATATGCTCCTTGATTCTTAACTCTTGCGTCTCCATGGATAATATCCAATACCCATCAGGTTTGCGTTCTCAGTTTTTTCTACATTCCAGAAATAGCTCTCAAAAGTCCCACTTGGTGATGCTTTTACGTCAACCAGTAAATCAAGATCAAAATTGAGAATTTAAATTGTAATTGTGCTTGTGAAGAAGAATTTTTTAGGAATTTTCTTCAACGAATTTCTTTTCATTTTCCTTTAAAGGGCCATGCAAGGCATTGTTGCATGTTCTCATAAATCTAAGTTTATTGAACCCTAAGTTTGCATGTTCCAATGCTAGATTGAAATTTGGTGTGAACCTAATAAAATTGGTGGGAAAACAATTATTTAAGTCCTCATGATTTTAAACTTTTTATCAGATGGGCAGCAAAGAGAAGTGGTGAACTCGAGAGCTTGGGTTACAAAGAAGGATTCAGGGTGGATGTGGATGTCCCGCAGAGTACTTGGGAAGAGGCTCCTCGCTTTCATGATATACTTGTTTTAAATACAGGTCACTGGTAAACACACCTTTCAATCTAATATAAATGTCATGGGATAGAGTTTTATAATTTTCTTTCCAATGTTAGAATGTCTCTTTCTTAAAGACTTTTAAGATTAGCATGTTGACATGGTGGTTTATGTTGTTTTTTAAAGGTTCTTAGAAGTTGAGATGCCGTTCTTAAGGATAATGTTGATTTTTGAAGGACTAGGTCTCTTTCCTAAAAGACTTTTTATTATATGTTTAGGTGGTGGGCACCTGAGAAATTTGATCCGGTGAAAACACCTCTGCTTTTCTTTGAGAAGGGAGAACCTATCATACCTACCAAATCACCTGAAGAAGGCCTTGACCTAGTGTTAAAAAACATGGTATCACTTCTTGCCTGAGCCTGGTAACTGCAACCTTCTCACATAACTGCAATTATGTCAATTCAGGATTAGGCAACATAACAGGCAAACCTGGTTAAGATAGTTTGAAGACATTGTAGTGCAGACTTCTGTCATTTCTGAATAAGTGATATTTTCTGATTTATGGTTAAAAAGCATTGTAACATATATTTTTTCCATTGCAGCTTGCATACATAGATAACGAGATGGGACCCAACAAGTTGAAATTTCTTCGAACCCAATCTCCTCGCCATTTTGAAGGTGGTGATTGGAATGAGGGTGGTAAATGCCACCGGCATAAACCATTGAGTGCAGAGGAGGTATGTATGTCATCATGTGATTCAATTCTTGATAATAAAAACATTTCCAAACCCTAAAACCACTCTAAACCCTTAACCTTAAAGATTCAACCAAAACCTTACTCTAAAATAGACCCTAAATGTTCTACTGGCCCTTCCCTTAGCAGGAGAAAAAATCGCCTTTCAAGGCAAGGCCATAGTGAGATATTATTAGGATAACTGTGAGTTTTTGAAAACTATGAGCTTCATAAAGGTTGTACTGTGTAGGGATTTCTTGTTAATTTTGACAGCTAGAGGTTTTCTGGTCAAATACCCAAAAAGTAAGGGTTTTGTGGTGTTTTTCCCTTAAAATTGTCACTTTGTTCTTATGTATTGTGTTACTTTTGGTTGGCTTTGTTTTTAGGCAAATACTTTCTTTTCTCCTGAAGAGCATGGCCCCAATGTAGAAATGGCCCTTGTGAATATGCATCTTGCAAAGTCTATCCAAGGTACTAGCTTTCAGCTTCTCAACATCTCTTACTTGAGCTCATTAAGGGCAGATGCACACCCATCCTTATCAGCTGGAAAGCTACACGAGGATTGTATGCATTGGTGCTTGCCAGGGGTTACCGACGTTTGGAATGACATTTTTGTTTGGCATCTTTTGCAACATTCAACGATATTTTAACCTTCTGACGTTTCTCTATATTTTTGGAAAATGTAAATGTAATTTAACAAAAACATTTAATGGATCACCATTGATTTGTTGCATTTCTCTCTATTATTGATTGTGCCAATGGATAATGACCGTGGGGACTTTTAAGAGATAATACTGACAAATTCATTCTTTCACCCTTAGTCACCTCTTTTGCTAATAATCTCCACATAGTAGTATTAGTTTAGAGTAATAATGTAAGAACAAGCCGAAAAATAGTGCTATGTATAACTGGTGCTACTGTCATGTTTGTGAAAACACCATAGAAAATAGCACCAAGGAATCTTGAAACTGCAATTATAAAGCCACCTTAGTCTTAGTCTTTTTGGTGGTAACTAGTACTAGATCACTATTTAGTGATAAATGGTTAACCCCATATTGCTAGAGATTTAGGAAAGTGTTTAATTGTTTAATTAGTATTGTTTATTTTAACTATAATGTAAATTGTCTATTATCAAGAGAGTATCTAGGCACTGCCATAAACCCAATGACCTCTCAATAAAAGTTGGACTGTTGCATAGAACTAAGAATACATGTTATAAATAGATGTGGACTACATTGTTAATGTTCCTACCTTGGGTGCTTCTACACATTTGTTTTTTTACTTCAAATATTGTTATTGTAACTATTCGCGGCAATACTAAGACATCACTTGTGCCCGATGCATGTACCCCCATTTGAGAGACGCATTCAAAGACTTCGTTAACATTGTTCAAACTTCAAAATGCAAACAAGCATGCCATGAAGTCTTGTCCTCTAAACATCAACATATAAACAAATATTAATTTGCTATTGTTATGCTAGCATCCTCAATGCGCTACATCCAAGTATAATCAAGTTAGTGCAAAAAAAACATTGAAAATTGAGTTCATGATCTTGAAAATATACAAGTTGATGGCCAATCCACTACCACCAACCGCATTTGTACACTCATCCTTAATCAAGAGATTTATGAATCTTCATGTTGATTAAGGACCTCATCATCCAAAAAAAACCACCATATTCCACTTGAAGAAGTCGACGGTGAAGCTCCATACATGACCATTTTGGGACAGAACCACAATCAATCCTAGCTAATCATTGCTTCTCTCATAGCTCTTATGCATCTTGTTCCAAGTAACTCCACAATAGCCATGGACCTAACCCAACAACCTATTCACTCGTACAATTGGTGAAAGCCTCAAGGCTCTCAAACAAGAACCATTAATCTCCTAGTGCATGCAAGAAACTAGGCTTAAAAGAGGGGAATTTTGAAATGGGCACAGTTTTGGCTCCTTTCCAACAAGGGTTGGTGGCCATAAGGATGTATATGATTGTTCCTATGAGGATACGCAAGGTTTGGACCCCAAATTTTATCAAAATAAGATTCACCTACATAATGAAAACAATGTTAATCCAACAATACAAACATGAGATGAACCCAACTACATGGAGATAGACTTCATCACGTCGACTTCATCAACTCGTCAAAAGGCCACATGGTTGAGCCTGATAGTCATCAACCCAAAAAGGAAGACCAAAATCCAAGTATGTTTCAAGTATTAGTATTAAAGGTAATGACCATGTATGATGCTTTCCCCTTCACTAACAGCATCCTAGACAATATCACGAGTCATTACCCATATGGTTTTCTAGATGACTGTAATGAGTCTACCATATATAAATGGCCCTAGAAGATTAGGAGGAAGTTGTGTTTGTTACAAATAAGGATTTGATTGTCACACTAATCAAGATGTTCGGCCTTAAGATTGCACCATCAACCATGCAACGCATAATAATCTAAATGTCTTTGAACCATACATTTGTGCAAAGTTTTTCTCAATGGTTTTGCATTTCTTGGCATCATCTAAACCAGCCATCACTATACATCAACAAATGTTGCAAAGCAAGATTCAACTTGAAATTGATAAAGTACATTTTTGGCTTGTCTATCAAAATGTTACTTGGCCACGCTTTCAAAAAGGTATCACAAATAGACTCCAACCAAGTACATCCCTGATGCGTTACAAGTCCTACAACTTATAAAAGCCTTAGTTCCTCAGGCAAATATGGTAGCATAACTAGATGCTCTACTATTGGGTAGACTTCCAAGCCCCACTCCATGCTATCATCCATCAAACACCTTTCTTGTATAAATGTTGAAGAAAAAGTTGGTCTAAGCCTCAATCTAGAATTTCATAACTTCGTAAGTTTTCTTGTGAGTCTTCATGTGTGAATGGCTCTAGATGCATAAATGTTATTATTTTTAATACAATGTGAATGTTCACACTTACATGTATTTACATGTGTATTCACTTTTAAAAAGCGAGAAATTTATAGGCATATTTTTGTTAGAGAGTGGAATAGAATTTTCAAGAGCTCATATTCAATTTCTTTGCCTTCACCATCAACGCCTCCTAAGTACAACTAAACGTCGACATTTTTGGACATCACCAACTCCATCACTAGCCACGCAATATGTGTTTTTTTGTGTTCTTCTTTGCCTTGTTGGTTGGGTTTAAGTTTTGGGAGGAAATTTTTTACAATAGAAGTTTGGTGTATGAATTTTACTAATTGATAGTCAATTGTTTCTAGACTTGGTTTCATGGTTTTTTATAAATCTTTGAGGATTTTCCACATTAAAATTTTGGTGGTATATTGTGCATAATTTTGTTGTTTTTCTTGAATAACTTCCACAAACACGTTCGCGTTCACAAGTGGAAGGCTCGAGTATTCCACATGTAAATTCCTTTTGTAAATATCCAAATATACCCTCTCTACAAAAATTGGATGCAGTAGTATCACATGTTCCACAACTTGATTAGAATTTACAAAATTAATAAAACATGATAGGTCTCCGAGTGGAGAACATGTGAAATTCACTTAACTTTGGATGTGTGGATATATTAATGCCATTATAATAAAGTTCAACAATGGCTCAATATCACACTTTTGTGCGACATGGCAAACACTCATATGAAGACTTATATTTGTTTGGTAGGTTTTGCAAAAATATGAGGTGTAATTGTATCCATGCTAATAAAATGAGTTATAATTTATGGTTTGACCCATACTCGTATCCATAGATTGACCCATGCGTGAAATTCGTAATATTCGACATCCGTAATATTCATAAAATTCGGGAATACAAAATGACCCCAAGAATATTACAGAACCATTCATTTATTTATTTATTATTTAAAAAAATAAATTTATATATTATATATATAAATATTATTAGGCTAAGGTCCCCTTTTTAATGTCAAGAGAGTAAAAAGTGGGGAATTAATGAACCTTTTTTTTTTTTTAATTAAAAATAAAACAAATACTTTAAAGTTTTTCATGTATTATAAGAATATTATTAGTGTGAGGTCCCCTGTTTAATGTGTGATAAAAATGTAAAATTTTGTGAGAACCTTTTCTTTATTCTATTTATTTTACATATATTTATTTTATTTTTTGTTTTATTAAAAATTAAAACATATAAATCTAAGTTTGATAAATATTATTAGTGTGAGTTCCCCTTTTTAATGTGAAATAAAAATATAAAATTTATGGGAACCTTTTATTTAGTTAATTTATTTACATTTATTTATTTATTTTTCGTTTTATTAAAAAATAAAACAAATACATTTAAGTTTTATATATATTATAAACATATTATTAGTAAGAGGTTCCCTTTTAATAACAGATAAACATATCAATTTTTGTGGGAGAGTAAAGTGGGAAATTAATGAACCTTTTATTTATTATTAATTATTATTTTATATTTATTAAAAATAAAATAAATACTTTTAACTTTTAAAGTTTTAAGTTTTCCATTTATTATATAAAAATATTATTTAGTGTAAGCCTCCTTTTTAATGTCAAGTTAAATATCCCATATTTAATGTGAAAGTCTCTTTGTTATATGATATATATATTAGAAACTAAAAAGTAGAAACTCTTTTTTTTCTTTTTTTTTAACGAATATTTTTTCATGTATTCTAATGCGTATTCGTATGTATTCGTATGGTAACCCCCACGAATGCGAATATGTCAATCTATGCTCGTTGTATATAATTGTGGACAATGTAAGATAGTGAACCTTAGGATAATGTGATTGAAATAACTAACTTATTAAGGCTTTCAATACTTGTGTTTAAAGTTTATCTAATCTAATCCTTAGGTGATTCACATGGGATTGAACTTTGAAGGATAACACTAGTGGGACTACAAGAGTATGAAACATGTGGATATTGATGAGAGGTGTACTCCAAGGTCGTGCAACTAATGGGACAATGTGCATCGACCATTATCAACACACTACACAATGTAAGCAACAATGGAAGACAAACAAACATAATAGTTTGATAATTAAGAACACACTACACATTCTAAGCAGCAATAGAAGACAAAGATCCATAATATATGGACTGACAGTTTGACAGTCTCGACAACCGATCTCAATTAACGACATGGACAGTCTTGATGACCATTCAACGAGGATAATATGTTTAGGTAAAGTTTGACCGAAATCAACCTTAAGGTTAACTAATTCATGTTTCTCCATATTAGAGTCAACAATAGATGCGATGAAACCGATGTCATAAGTCACCAAACCAAGTATAAGTTTACACTTCATCAACAAAACATTCTATTACATAACAATCAAATAATCAACGTCATTATCCTCTTCATCCCTTAGAGAAGTCTCATCAGCTATTTGTGCATTGTCTTTCCCTGTTAGCCGAGCAACCGTAAGATCTTCTATAAGGTCGTTATCAAGCTCAATTAGCTCCCCCAGTTCCCCAGCTAACGGAGGAATAGGCTCGCGTGAAGCCGGTTGAAACCTTTCCATATCAATGATGTGCTTTGCACCGACCTCCTCGTCCTAGTCTGGGCATTCCCACAAGGCCTTAATCCTCATATTTATAAATATAACCTACTCCTTGTCCTTCTCCAATGCTACAGTGTTTTTGAAGAGCTTCAATGCGCATGCAGATGTTGTCCCTGTAAAGAAAAGGGCAAGAAGACTTAGTTATCGAACCATAAAATCAGTATTGATTATCTCAATAACGTAAACCTAGTTCGAGGAATACCTGTGCCAGAAAATAGGTCTAATATCCAATCTCCTTCTTTCGAGAACATTTCGATCAAATGCATCATAAGTCATTGAGGTTTTTGGTATGGGTCGACAAGTCCCCATTCTGTCATGGTGACATGTCGCAATTTCCATGTGACAGTTGGATATACCAGTAGGTTTGGACCTCCGACTTCATTAGAATGCTCATTGATTCTTTGTTTCTTTATTCCAGCAGGTTTGAAACTCCGACTTCATTAGAATGCTCCTTGATTCTTTGTTTCTTTATTTCATTGAAGGAGCCAATTGTAATGTACTCAATGGCATTTACGAACCGAAAGGTTGGTCCTCTATTGACGTTGGCTTTTATCCTATAACAAATATTGGGAGAGTTAAGAATAGATTCAATAAATTAGGAACGAAGGTATGCTGAATGACTCTTATAAATAATCCTTACCAAGCAAGGTTCTTGATGTCGTGGAAACGAGTTCTCAACGCTTGAGCTACCGAGTACCCTTGGTCCATCTATGAAACACGACTATCCTCCACAAGGATGCAATCGTTAGCTCAGCAAAATCCTTAACCATTTTTTCTAATTGTTTGAACCTAAAAGGTTCATCATCATATGATGATCCAGCCATTCGAAATCCATAAGGAATATCTGCAATCAATAGTGTATATTCTTTCTTTGGCACTTTCTGGATCATCTCAACGATGTCACCACAAATCACATAATAGTAGAGATCTTTCGTAATTTCTTTCTTGTGGCTAATTTTTTTGAAAGAGCTATCTTCTTCCATTTCATATACCTTGACTAAGCAAGGTTCTTTTTCTTTTCTGGCTCTCTCGAGATGTGCAAGGAAGGATGTTGGGAAGTCGTGTATATCCTTGACTTCTCCTGGTTTCTTGCCTCGACACGATTTCTAGTAGAGACAATAAGGCATCGAGTATTAATACACAACATCTACATATTAAGAAAACGTTATTATTGTTAATCCTGGGTTGGACAAGCCACTAACACAGGGTGTCCTTCTGGAACACTTCACCAAAGGGGTGGTACGGTAAGGGATGGAAGGACCGTAACACAAAGTCGTCCCTCTTCCAATTGTTATCCTGATCGATTAATTACGCGCGTAGAATAAACATTATTAAGCACAGAACGGAAATAATAGGATAGACAAGATATGAAAATAACAACATTCCTCTATTCATTATCTGTCTCTGTTTACATCATATCCGGATCCTTTTATAGGTATCCGGTTGTGTTACAAACCGGTGCCAACCGGCAACCGGCTACGAACCGGTCCGGATCTAGATCGGCATACCAATTCCGGGTCCATCCGTTCGATCTTATAATTATAATAATTCATTCTTATTACAACTCCCTTTATCCCAAAACCGGCTCCGCTTTCATACTTTAGCCTAACCGGCCAACACATGGCACGCCCGTGCGATAATACCTTGTACGTCGAACCCACGGGTTAGCCCCTTCACTCATTTTCCAAAATATCCAGAATACTCTAGTCCAGGGGTTCCAACGGTTCATCGGGCAGTTGCTCCATCTGCTTCTGCTGTTGTTGCTCTGTTTGTTGTTGTTGTTGTTGTTGTTGTTGTTGTGGTTGTTGTTGTTGTTGTTGTTGTTATCCGGCATGATCCTCCTCTCCGGCTTCATACGCTCCCGGCTCTACGGGTCTTGGCCCCTCTGGCTCTAGCTCTTCCTTCCTTGGCTTCGCCTGTTGTTCCCGTTTTGCTTCCGCTAGCTCTTCCAGTCTGGCTATTTCTGACTGGCCTCGGCCGGTTCCGGCTACATTCGGTGGCTGCTCTGGAGATTGCTCTCTATCACTTATGTTGATTATCGCCTTCATTTGTGAGGCCACCTACCATCTACGCTCCCGCTCGTACCGCTAAAATTGGAGTTGAGTGACAACCTAGTCATCATCCAATAGTTCTACCAACCGCCAATTGTTCCCCTGCCATGGACAAGAAATCGTCTGACAACTCCTCCTAGATGGTTACAATGCTCTCTGCATCCATCTTGTAGAAGTTGTCACCATCCTTTCTCCGATTTTCCGCATCCACTCACAGCGTTTGTAATTCCGTCACCTATTGTGCCCATTTTGACCACCATTGCACTGAGCTTTCACCAATCATAATCTTTGTCCTTTCTTTCCATGCTAGCACAATGTCGCAGATCCGGCTAAGCCCCATCTTGGATTTGTCCTCCGCAACATGATTTTCCTCCTTTAACTTCTTTATCAGGCCCGTGATTGCCTGTGCTTGCACCTCATATTCCAGCAATTGGGTTTGATACGTTATTTGAACCCTACTTTTCTCGTTCCATCTTGTCAAAGTGTTGTCCGCTAAGCACAGTCCTTTCTCTTGCCACTTCCTCTAGCAACTTTGCCAACTCAACCGCCTTCGTTCGTTTTGATGGGAACTCGACGTTCCTTATGTCCGACGCTCGGCCACAACCGAGATTCTTTTCATACACAGAAAAAACAGGTAATGAAACGCGACACCAAGGGGAGAAATGGTACACAGGAGGTTTACGTGGAAAACCCCAAAATAGGGGAAAAAACCACGGCAGCCCACAGGCTGCAAACTGTCACTATGTAGGAATATACAACAGTGAGTTCACTGCGGCAACGACCTCGTGCTCTCAGATCTTCGCCACAGGCGGCGGTTACAACAGAGGCAACGACCTCGTCTCTCTCTCTCTCTCTTTGTATAGTTACGCGCTCTCGCTTCTTCTTGCACCAACAAGGAAGAATAACAACAACAACTACCAAAAAAGGTTTGCCCTAAGTCATATTTATACTAATATGACTTTTCAGCTATTTACAAATATAGCCTCGATGGGCTCTCAGAAACATATTTACGAATATGTCTCTTCCTCCGATTCTCACCGGTTCTGTACCATCCGGCTCTCCGTAGCCGGGTACTCCTCATCCGGTTCACATCGGGTCTGCACCATCCGGCTCTCCGTAGCTGGGTACTCCTCATCCGGTCTTCACCGGGCCTGCACCATCCGGCTCTCCATAGCCGGGTACTCCTCATCCGGTCTTCACCGGGCCTGCACCATCCGGCTCTCCGTAGCCGGGTACTCCTCATCCGGTCTTCACCGGGCCTGCACCATCCGGCTCTCCGTAGCCGGGTACTCCTCATCCGGTCTTCACCGGGCCTGCACCATCCGGCTCTCCGTAGCCGGGTACTCCTCATCCGGTCTTCACCGGGTCTGCACCATCCGGCTCTCCGTAGCCGGGTACTCCTCATCCGGTCTATACCGGGCCTACACCATCCGGCTCTCCGCAGTCGGGTACTCCCCATCCGGTTCATACCGTTTCGGCACTGTTCTTCTCCCTTCCCATCCGGAGGGACCTGTCTCCCAACAAACTCCCCCTTCACTCCGGCATGGGGTGTCTTTCCAGCCCGATCCTCTTCCGGCATGCGTCCAGCTTGTCGGGTGTCAACACTTTGGTCAGCATATCTGACCTGTTCTCGGCCGTGTGGATCTTCGTCAGTGCGAACTCCTGGTCATCTACCCTTTCCCGGATCCAGTGATACCTCCGCTGGATATGCTTCGTCCGAGAATGGTAGGCCACATTCTTAGCAAGGTGGATGGCACTTTGACTGTCGCAGTAGAGTCGGTATTCCTTTTGCCGGATACCGAGCTCTCCGATGAAGTCCTTCATCCATAATATTTCCTTGCCGGCTTCTACAGCCGCCATGTACTCCGCCTCTGTGGTTGACAATGCAACCGTCTTCTGCAGCCTCGACTGCCACGAAACAGCTCCCCCTGCATATGTCATCACATACCCGGATGTAGACCGGCTGGTATCCACATCAGCCGACATGTCCGAATCGGTGAAACCGTCCAGTTGAGGTTTCCCAGAGCCGAATCAGAGACACATATTTGAAGTGCCCTTCAAATACCGGAGTATCCATTTGACCGCGTTCCAATGCTCCTTGCCGGGATTACTCATGAACCGGCTCACCACTCCGACTGCGTATCCAATGTCTGGTCGGGTACAAACCATTGTGTACATCAAGCTCCTGACGGCAGAGGCATATGGAATCTTCATCATATCTGCCTTCTCTCCTTTTGTCTTCGGGCTTTGCTTGCCGGACAACTTGCAGTTTGCCGGAAGTGTCGATTCGACCGGTTTTGCATCTAACATGTTGAACCGGTGAAGCACCTTTGTCACATACTTCTCTTGTGACAGCCATAATTGCTTCACTGACCGGTCCCGAATGATGTGCATCCCCAACATCTGTCTTGCCGGACCCAAGTCTTTCATTGAGAAGGTCCGGTTGAGAGCCTTCTTCAGCATCCGTATTTTGCCTTGGTCTCGTCCGACGATCAACATGTTATCCACGTACAGGAGAAGTATCAGGAAGTCCCCTCCTTCGAACTTCTTCACGAACACGCAGTGATCGGCCTGCGTCTTATGGTACCCTTGATCAGTCATGAAGGAGTCGAACTTCCGGTACCATTGTCGGGGAGCCTGCTTCAGTCCGTACAGGCTCTTCTTCAACCGGCATACCAGGTGCTCCTTCCCTTTCTCCACAAATCCTTCCGGTTGCTGCATGTAGATTTCCTCTTCAAGGTCGCCGTGGAGGAATGCCGTCTTCACGTCCAGCTGCTCTACCTCGAGATCCATGCTTGCTGCTATACTCAGCACCGTCCGGATGGAGGTCATCATTACTACCAGGGCGAATATTTCGTCGAAGTCCACGCCCTTCTTCTGCTGGAACCCCTTCACCACGATCCTGGCTTTGTATCTCGGGGGGTTGCCGGCATCTCCCGGTTTCAACTTGAACACCCACTTGTTTCGGAGTGCCCGCTTTCCTTTCGGCAGCTCCACCAATTCGTACGTATGGTTCTCATGCAGGGAATCCATCTCATCCTGCATGGCACTTAACCATTTTCGGCTGTGGGTGTCTTCCTTCGCTTCTTCGAAGCTTTCCGGCTCCCCCTCATCGGTCAGCAGGACATGCTCTGCATCCGGAAATCTCCAGGGCGCCCTTCTCTCTCTGAGAGGATATCTACGTCTTCGGGCTTCGGTAACCGGTTCCTCCATTTGCTCTTCATCCGAATCCGATTCGGGGTCTTGACCGGTTCCGGTCTCAGCTTCCTCTACTTCTTCTTCTGCCGGTTCGGTATCCTCACCGTAACCGGCTGGTTCCTCGAGTGCTAACCGGTCTCTTGCCGGTTGGGTCTGCTCATTGTAGAGTCTATCCTTACCGGTCGACTCGGAGTTCATTACCTTCTTCTCCGACTCCCAGTCGGCGAGCGTCTTGTCCTCCATGAAGATAATATCTCGACTCCGGAATACCTTCTTGTCGACCGGGTCCCACACTCGGTAGCCGAACTCATCGTCACCGTAACCGAGGAATATGCATGGCCGGGTCTTTGGATCTAACTTTCCTCTCCGGTCCTTTGCTACATGCACATACGCGAGACACCCGAACACCCTCAGATGCGGGTAGGACACTTCCTTACCGGTCCATACTCTCTGTGGCGTGTCTCCGTCCAAGGGTACTGAGGGTGATCTGTTTATCACATATGTCGCCGTCGACAGTGCCTCAGCCCAAAACTTCTTGGGTAGTTTTGCATGCGCTAGCATACTCCGAACCCTCTCCATTATGGTCCGGTTCATCCTCTCGGCCAGTCCGTTTAGTTCCGGCGTCTTCGGCACGGTAAATTCGAGCCGGATTCCCTTCGAGCGGCAGTACTCCTCGAACTGCCCCCGGTACTCACCTCCGTTATCTGCTCGAACCGCCTTCAGCTTCCATCCGGTTTCTCTTTCCACTCTCGCGTGGAGCTCTTTGAAGACCGATAACACCTGATCCTTTGTCTTCAGCGGTGTGACCCACAGCTTCCGGCTGTGGTCATCTATGAACGTCACGAAGTACTACACTCCGGCATGTGACTTCGTGTCTACTTGACAAACATCCGTATGCACCAACTCCAGTGGTGCATTACGTCTTATCGGTGGCCTTGGTCGGAAGGAGGTCCGGTTCTGCTTACCGGCCAGAAAATCAGTGCACTTCTCTAGGTGCACGTTCTTCACTGGAATGAGGTTGTCGTCTCCAAGCCTCTTCATCCCCTTCTCACTCATGTGACATAGCTTCTTGTGCCACAGCTCACCGGCAGTGTCAGAAGCCACGTTCACTTCTTCTGGACATAACCGGGCATTCATCAGGTACAGTGTGTTTACCTTCCGGGCCCGAGCCACAATCAGGCTCCCTTTGCTGAACTTCATGACACCGTTCCGGATGCTACCCGTGTAGCCTTCATCATCCAGCCGACCGGCTGATATCAGGTTCAGACGAACTTCCGGAACGTGTCGGACATCCTTCAACAACAACTTGCATCCGGTTGGTGTTGTCAGCCACACGTCTCCTATGCCGACAATTCGGCATGTTCCTTCATTCCCCATCCGGACACAGCCGTGATCACCGGCTGAGTAGGATGAGAAGCATTTCCGGTCCGGGGTAAGGTGGAACGACGCTCCGGAGTCTACCACCCAGGTCATCTCGTCGCCGGCATGGTTTATCTCACTCTCCTCGGTGATGAGCATCAACTCTTCTTCACTTGCCGCAATTGCCGTCGTTCCCTTCCGGTCCGGCCCCCTCCGGTCTTTACCGTTCCGGTTCGGGGTTTGCTTCGAATCGGTACCGTCGGTTTCCTTGCCTTTACGGAAATGCCGACAGTTCTTTTGGAAGTGTCCCGGCTTGCCGCAATAGAAACAAGTAGGCCTCCCCCTTGACTTTGACCGTGTCCCCGACTTCTCCCGGTTCTGGGGACTACAGTTTCTATGTCTTCCGCGTTCCGATTCGGTAAGGAGCGCTTTGGAGTCGGAGCTCGTATCTTTGTCTTTCCGACGAGCCTCCTCATCTAGCAAGCTCGACTTTACTCTTGCTAGGGATAACCGTTTTCCTTCCGGCGCGGCGTTGCCCAAAGTGACAACCAACGTCTCCCAGCTATCCGGGAGGGAACCGAGCAGGAGTAGCGCTAGGACCTCATCGGCAAGAGGTACTTCCAATGACGTTGCCTGGTGTATCAGCCCCTAGAAGGCATTCATATGCTCCGCCATGCTGGAGCCATCTTGGTACCGGAGTCTTACTAGCTTCCGGAATACCGACACCTGATTGACAGCATTTTTGTTCTGGAACATTATGCCGATCTTCTCCTAGAGCTCATGAGCCTTGCTCTCTTCATTGAAGTTGTTGTACAGGCTCATGTCGATGAAGCACCGTATGTACGTCGTTGTCTTCATGTGCATCACCTCCCATATCGCGGCGTCGATTTTGTCCGGTCTCTTGTCCCCGAACTGAACCGGCAGCCAGAGGTCTTTAACCACGAGCATGTCCCTCATCTTCGACTTCCACACTGAATAGTTGGAGCCGGTGAGCTTGAACATGCCGCCAAACGATTCGTCCATTTTCTGTGTTGATTTCGCTCTGATACCACTTGATGGGAACTCGACGTTCCTTATGTCCGACGCTCGGCCACAACCGAGATTCTTTTCATACACAGAAAAAACAGGTAATGAAACGCGACACCAAGGGGAGAAATGGTACACAGGAGGTTTACGTGGAAAACCCCAAAATAGGGGAAAAAACCACGGCAGCCCACAGGCTGCAAACTGTCACTATGTAGGAATATACAACAGTGAGTTCACTGCGGCAACGACCTCGTGCTCTCAGATCTTCGCCACAGGCGGCGGTTACAACAGAGGCAACGACCTCGTCTCTCTCTCTCTCTCTTTGTATAGTTACGCGCTCTCGCTTCTTCTTGCACCAACAAGGAAGAATAACAACAACAACTACCAAAAAAGGTTTGCCCTAAGTCATATTTATACTAATATGACTTTTCAGCTATTTACAAATATAGCCTCGATGGGCTCTCAGAAACATATTTACGAATATGTCTCTTCCTCCGGTTCTCACCGGTTCTGTACCATCCGGCTCTCCGTAGCCGGGTACTCCTCATCCGGTTCACACCGGGTCTGCACCATCCGGCTCTCCGTAGCCGGGTACTCCTCATCCGGTCTTCACCGGGCCTGCACCATCCGGCTCTCCGTAGCCGGGTACTCCTCATCCGGTCTTCACCGGGCCTGCACCATCCGGCTCTCCGTAGACGGGTACTCCTCATCCGGTCTTCACCGGGTCTGCACCATCCGGCTCTCCGTAGCCGGGTACTCCTCATCCGGTCTATACCGGGCCTACACCATCCGGCTCTCCGCAGTCGGGTACTCCCCATCCGGTTCATACCGTTTCGGCCTCGACCGAGTTTGTTCGTCGGCACTGTTCTTCTCCCTTCCCATCCGGAGGGACCTGTCTCCCAACAAACTCTTCCGACTACGCCTCCGTTTTCTTAGTTACTTCATTTTTGAGTTCTCTTATCTTCTAATGTTTCCGGTCACATTCCGCCATCAACTTCTTGTGCTCTGCTTCCAAGTGTTTGCGATTCTAGTGCAATCTTTCAAAGTCCTCGGTTTCCTGATTTAATCTCCAATTGATTTGGCTTCTTTCTCGGTCTTCTCTGTCTTTCTGTTGTCAGAGTTCTTCTTTCAGTCATTCAATCTCTCCTTTGCCATCCAGCACAGCTTGTCTTTTTCTTGCGGTAGTTTGTCTTTTTCTTCTTTTAACCAGTTGTTCACTGCTTGAGTCTTTTGGAGGTTTTCTTCTATTTTTCGCTTCTCTTCCTCCATTATCTTCTTCTGCTTCCTGTCTCTGGCCCTTAAGGCCTCCTGGGCAGCCAACTCCTCCCTTAGGTTGGAGAGTTCTTGTTCGCGTACATCACTTGTGTCCAGCGTTGTAGGAGCTACCAACGTGTTATTTATCTGTTCAGTCACCGGTGCCACCGGTTCTGGTCCTGTCGGACCCGGACTGACTTGTTTGGCCGTGTCTGCTTTGTCCTTCTCAACTTCTTTCTCCATGCTCCGGATCCTCGACCGGGCTTTCTCGAGTTCTTCGGTTGTGGCGAGCAACCAGTCCCCTTGTGCTCTCTCTTCAGCTTCAAGCTGGCGTACAACCCCGACCACCTGCTCCCCGATCAAATGTAGCCATTGACTGTCGGTGCCTTGTTGTGGTGTTGGCTCTGGTCTCGCCTCAACCCCGTGGTGCATTGTTGTCTCCAGTAACAACTCCTTCTCTTGTTGTGCCTGTCAACCCGGTGCGGTAGGTAGTTCTATCACCGGTTCTGGTAGCACCGGTGTTGTCGCTTCTAGCCAAACAGGCCTGGTCTCTTGCCTTAGCTCTCGTCCCTCGGAGCAGGGAGTCGGTGTGTTGTCCTCAACCCGACCCGATTCGTCCCCTTGCTGCTCCGCGTCGCTTCTCTTTTGACGACGTAGGAAATCGTCGGCGGGTTCTTCCTCTGCCTCCTCCTCTTGGGTTCTGATGTTAATTCTTTGAGCCAAGGTGGGCGCCTCTCGCTCTTGCCGGCGCAGTTTGATTTTAAGGGGCTTTACTGGTGGTTCTACCAGTGCCTCAGTCTCCGCCTACGGCTTCCGACTGGGTTGTTCCTTTCCCTTTTGTGCCGATCCTCCCTCTGTCCAACCGGGAATGTGCCTGTCAAGGAGTTGTTGCCGCTTTGAAGGCTTGTTTGGAGTTGCATCTGCCACTCGGCCCCATTTCTTCACCTTTATTGTCGGCACTGGTGGTGCGAGGAGGGTGAGCCATTGGGCCACCGCTGTCCATACTTTCTTGCCATCCACTACGGATTGGATGGCCACTCGCAAAGAATCGGCGATGATTACCGGCCAATCCACTTTAAATCCCATCGTGGTCGCCAAAACTATGTTAATCCTAGGCTAGACAAGCCACTAACACATGGTGTCCTTCTGGAACACTTCACCAAAGGGGTGGTACGGTAAGGGATGGAAGGACCGTAACATAGAGTCATCCCTCTTCCGATTATTATCCGGATCGATTATTTACGCGCGTAGAATAAATCTTATTAAGCATAGAACGGAAATAACATGATAGCCAAGATATGAAAATAACAACACTCCTCTATTCATTATCCGTCTTTGATTATATCATATCTGGATCCTTTTATAGGTATCCAGCTGTGTTACAAACCAGTGCCAACCAGCTGGTCCGGATCCGGTTCAGCATACCAATTCCGGGTTCATCCATTCGATCTTATAATTATAATAATTAATTCTTATTACAACTCCCTTTACCCCAAAATCGGCTCTCCTTTCATACTTTAGCCTAACCGGCTAACAATTATAAAGACGAATACTAACCCAATCCTTGAATGCAATAAAAGACTCAGATAACGCCTTATATGAAGACGTCAGAGGGTAATCCTCAGTCACTTGTTCCCAAGTTATACATCCAAGTTGTTTCATTGTAACTTCATGGATCTTCATACACACCTTATGATTGTGAAATCACAAATAGAGATTAGAACTTTATATAAACCCATATTTGTTTCGTTTAACTATTTGAGAAGACTTAATTGTTGAACTCAGTGACCATCTCTTCGAGGCTCAATTCTTTGGCCACAACCCTTGACAACACAAACACCAAAAGTTCATCATCCTTAATGCCTTGCATTGCTCTCTAGAGAGACATATTCATGTCGTCGGCTGCTTCTTCAATTGTCAGGTCAATTTTCTTCGCCGATTGTGATTTTAATTCGAGCTGGGGGTCTACCTTACATTTCTTTTGTCGTTGACCCTTGACCTCCTTATTCTCCCACATTGAAAAATTTTGATCTTGTAGGTCCCAGACATCCCCATCTCTAAACGCTAGTTGAAACCATGACTCGTACTTGCGAAGACCATCAGACTTAACATTATTGTGAAAGTTAATATGCGGAAATGTATGACAAACCGGCTCAGCCGGATACCAATGAGACGTAGAGAAGAAGGTTTAATGGAGTCCTTACATAGAGAATACACGGGAGAGACAGAGAGAGAGCAAAACATAAACTCAATTCAAAAATAATAATCCTCTATATACATAGAATGTGCTCAGAGAGAACTTTTATACAAGTCCATAAAGAACTAACAGATAGTTCCATGCTCATACGAGCGACTGACAATGACTCCCAAAACTATGCCTACGTACTAGGCTAGATCTGTAGGCCTCCAATGGCCTAGCGGTTTCAATCCGATCCAGCTCTCCGATCCGACTCCTAGTTCCGGATACCATCCGGCTCTCCATTCCGAATACCGATCCACCAATCCTTTCCTCCGGTTCCTTCTGGCGTCCTCCCGCCTTGCTCACGCTCCTCGTCCCGTCCGGTTCTATGCATCTCAAACTCCTTGGTCGGCTTGTCTGCTCATCAGGCCCATCTCAACTCCTTTGCTGCTATGACTCCGACGCTTGTCGACCCATTGGTTCCTCGGTATCGGTGTCGACTTCTGCTACCTTCTCCTCCGCTTGGCCTTTAGTTGATCCGGCTCCTCCAAATAAAATTATTGAACCGAATCGGCTTCCTCTGATTCATTCCAGCTCTTGTCGGAATCGGTTGCCTCCGATTCGTTTTCCATTTCCATGCCCTTCACCACATCGGACCACGTTCGGGTCTTGGCCTTCTTCCGATCGGCTCTATCCTTCTTGAGTCTGTCGCCGTTGCCGCTTGCTCCGACTTGTTCGGATGTGCCAACTCTGTCAGTCAGATCGGCTTCCTTTTTCTGCTCATCGCCCCCCTTTGTTCTTTCTTCCTCTCTGGCTCCTTGTTTGGTGCCATTACTCGTTTTCGTTCCCATTCTCCCCCTCAAGTACTGCACGTCGAGATGTTGAATGTCGAGCATCTCCGAAAAGTGATGCAACTTGTCTGATCCGAGCGGCTTGGTGGAGATGTCGGTGACCTACTAATGCGTGTGAACATACCGAAGTTCAACTTCATCACTCAGGACCCGCTCACGGACAAAGTGATAATGCACTTCTATGTGCTTTGTCCGAGCATGGAATACAAGGTTCTTGGCGAGCTGTATGATGCTTACATTGTCACAATAAATCAGGATCGGGGTCGGCACCTCGATCTAGAGGTCTTGCAGCAGTCGCTGAAGCCAGGTGGCTTCACAGGTGGCAATGGTAGCGCCCTGGTATTCAGCCTCAGTGCTTGATAGAGCCACTGTTGGCTGCTTTGCTTCTCCATGCAACAGTCGCACTACCAAGAGAAAACATGTAACCGGAGGTGGATCGGCAATCTAATGCATCACCAGCCCAGTCGGCATCGGTATATCCAACTAGCTTCCCAGCTATACCGTGTCAGTATAACAATCCATGGTCCTTCGTGCCGCTCACATATCGTAATATTCAATGCGTGCACTAAAGGTGCTCCACGGTTGGCTTCTACATAAACTGGTTGATCTCTCCCATCGGATAACTGATGTCAGGTCGGGTGATTGTCAAGTAGATAAGGCTTCCAACAATTTGTCAGAACCATTTCATATTACAGGCCAGTCTGGAGTCAGGACGTAGCATCAAGTTCTGATCCAGGGGTGTGGAGATCGGTCGACATTCCGTCATGCCAAACTTGTACAACATATTCAACACATAATGGTGTTGTGAGAGCAATATGCCATCGGGGGTTCAGATCACCTCGATCCCAAGAAAATAATGAAGGTCCCCCCAGGTCCTTCATTTCAAATGCATCCGACAACTGGGACTTCACATGGACGATTTCATCGAGTCCGGTCTAGTGATGACTAGATCATCTACATATAGTAGGATACAAACCGGACCGTCTGGACTTTTCCGGATGAACAGTGAAAAGTCGGACTTTGAGGCCACAAACCCCATCTTACGCAACCTATGAGTGATTTTTGCATTCCAAGCTCACGGGGCTTGCTTCAGACCATAAAGTGACTTTTTGAGTCAGCACACCGCCGACCTATTAAGCTCCGATTGAAAACCGGGGGGTGGATCATATAGACCCGTTCTTCAAGGTCACCTTGAAGAAACGCATTCTTCACGTCCATTTGGTGAAGATGACATCCCCTTGCCGCAGCAACAGCCAGTACCACACGAACCATCGTCATCTTCGCTACTCGAGCGAAGGTCTCGTCGTAGTCGATTCCACGGGTCTGCATGTATCCCTTCACCACTAATTGGGCCTTGTATCGGTTGATCGAACCGTCGGCATTATACTTTACCTTGTACACCCACTTGCAACCGATCGGTTTACATTGTCAGGGACGGTTGACCAGGTCCAAAGTGCCATTGGCATCGAGTGTCCGCATTTCTTCTTCCATAACAGCACACCAATTTGCATCTTTCGCTGCTTCTGTGTAGCTCTCCGGCTCATGCACTTCTGCCACCTCGGTCATGTACGCATAATGATGTGCCATGTACTCATTGTATCCGTACCATTTTACGGGATTCTTTTGGCGGGTTGATCGGCACAATTTTCCATTAGCCAGTTTGAGGCCCTTCTTGGTCGGTTTGGACTTCGTTTCCGAAGATCCGAATTCGTTCTATACAGAGTTTGAATCACTCCAATCTGACTCTTCGTTGTTGGTGTCGTATTCCGACATCTTCTTCTTCCCCTTCTCTGAATGCGTGAACCGTCTCCTCAGTTCCTTGCGCGGGGAGAGAACGGCAAAGTCTCCACCACTCGCTGATTCTTTATCCAACTGGTCATTCCGACTCATCAGCTCATTCGGCCCACTTAGCCGGAATGAGATCATACTCTCATCTAGAGTACCGAATTCTCCATCTTCTTCCTAAACCTCTCGGGGTTCACTAGCCTCATCCTCCGAGATCAGGTCTTCGTCAGGAGTTGGAGTTGGTAGAGAGTACCATGATGCCGACTCATCAAACTCAACATTTCAACTTACTCGCTTTCTCTGTGGCCTTTCTTGCCACAATACAAGCATTCTATCTCAGCTTTCCCTTGCCGGTGTCCGGCGCCGTTTTGACTCCCCCTACTCATGGAGGGTCCGAAACTATTGTCGCCATTGTCTCGGTGCCTTCGATTCTGCTCTTGCCGGCTGCCTCCATTGCGTGCCGACCCACCTCGTCCTCCACGCCCACGGGGCCGGTCCGCATCCATGTACAAGATCTGATTGTCTGGTTGAGTGGTCCTTGACCCTCTCGTGTGGTTTTCTTCGACCATCAGCATCGATTGCAGGTCGAAGAAGGACAGTGGCTTCTCTAGGGTGCAAATCGCCATCCGGATTGGCCCGTATCGTTGTGCTAGACCACCAAGGAATATTTGTACCATTTTGTTTTCGTCCACCGTCACATTGATGGACCCAAACGCGTCACAAATCTCCTTTATTTTGGTGGTGTACTCCATAACCGACATTTCTCTCTACCGGATGTTGTTCGGCTCGTGCCAGAGCTACAACTTACGAGTTGTGGTACTTGCGGCGAAAATCTTCCGAAGATTTTCCCAAGCCTCCTTCAGCGTTTTTGCATCCTTGATGTAGCTAAGCATTTGATCATGCACAGGAGAGGGTTTTACACAGGAGAGTTCATGTTTAAAATAGCTCGGCTTTTAAACAGGAACTCGATACGGCGTATCGAGTTCCTGTTTGAATCAAGACCTATGTATGTTTGGACATGACTGGAAAAGATACAAAACAATGGAGTGCTTGTATAGTTAGTTGCCTACCTGGAGTACGTTGTCGTGACGATTTTCGGCTTCGGTTTCACGATTTTCGGCTACGGTGTGAAACCGAGTGAGACGAATAAACCAAGGATGTGCAACATTGCACATACACTTAGCAAATAAGCCTCCTAAGGCCTAGTGGCACTTGAGTTCATACAGAGGGGTGCAAGCAAGGTTTGAACCTTGCACCTCTAAGATACAAGATAATTGCCTTACCACTAGGACAACTATCATATAGTGTAGAATTTATGTATTTCCTTTTCATATACAAATTATAGACGAAACAACCATAGAAAACCATGTGCACAAAACCATGGTTTTAAACCCATGGCTTGTGCATGACATAAGCAAAACCGTGTGCACAAAACCATGGTTTTAGCCCATGGTTTTGTGCATGTCACAAGCATGGAAAGACCTATAAAAGCCTCTAGTTGGGCTTGTGTAAGGGGGGGCTCAATATGTGATATCACCAACACCATTATCATCAATATAATTATATTTGTCTTTATCTTCTTCATATTTTTCTACTTCTCAAGTGTACAAGCTTTCTTCTTCTCAAGTGAACAAATTTCGTCTAATCTTACATTGATCGTCATCTCTTCGATAATTCCGCGAACATCCTCCCCAATCCAAGACCCCGGTGGTCGCTCGAGTAGCACATGCACGCGCGAATCTTCGCGACATCATTTGGTGAACCCGACGTGAAGAGCAGCAGGGGAGGTCGAAGATGGATGGCGAATATCTCATGGAGGCAATGTCAAGAAGGATGATGGAGTTTCTGAGAGAAGGGAAAAGAAGAAATGAAGCCCAACAAGCCGTCGACAGGGTAGTCGAGCGAGTGAGCTATTTCAACGGCGCCGAAGTCCAAAGTTTCCTAAAAGTCTACAATGCGAAGATGGATTCAAGAGGTGTGGACAAAGCTATGAGGCTAGAGTACTTTTGTCGGGTGGTGTCTCAACCGATCTTCAAAGTTGTAAAAGAGCTTCTAGAAGCTCATGATTCGTGGGCGACTTTCGAGAAGGCTCTATTGGAGGAATATGACTATGAGAGACTAAAGGGACAAGATCGACGCAACTTCGACCAATGGGTGACATCAGCGAAGACCCACCAAGGCGCGACACAAGCATTCGTAGACTTCGAGCATCATTTTTCTCAATTGTCGGAGCGGGAACAAAGATTGGTGGGGGTCGATAAGGTCCTTATGTTCGTGAAGTCAATCGATCGAATGGAAAGGATGGTGATCGGTCTCAAACTCGAAGAAGATGATGGTGCAAATGGCCTCATCGAGGATTGGAGCAAAGTGGAAAGTGTATGCCGACTACACGATAAGGGGCAAGCGAGAATATCGGCTACAACAAGACGGCCCATGAGGGACGATCAAAGAGGGACGAGATGCAACAATGCGCCACCAACAAAAGAAATGAAGCTTAAAAGGGAGACAAAACCGAGGCGAATGGTGATCGAGGAAGAAGAGACCTCCCAACAAATGCGGGTTAATGAAGTGGCCGATACAAAGGCTCTGGGTCGGTATGACGGTACCGAGAGAGAAGGTGTGAAACAAGTCACCTTCTTGTCTTACAAAGAAACGACGGCGAAGGAGGAGGCCGATGACTCGAGGACGGCGAACGCCACTTCGAGGGAGGATAAATGTTTCGGAACACGCATTGTAGACGAAGGCCAACCGAGCCAAGAAGCGATCGGTAGAGACCGATCCGGAGAAGGGCAAACCTGGCAAAATCGAAGATGGGCACGAACGATCCACAACACCCGGTTGAAGACGGTGAGCGTGAGGAGTGGCCAGGAACCCAATCGAAGGACAAGCGCGGTGGACGAAGGAAGAGCGGTCGTATCGACGACATCGTTCGGTAGATCTACTACAACCGATCGGGGAAGAAGGTGTGAGCGCCGGATATGGTGGATCGGGTGGCTACGGTGGTTCGGTTGGAAAGATTGCGCATACTCGAAGTGGAAGACGAAGTCAGACGAGGTCGACGAGCGTGCAGAGGAACTCGGTTGATCACCATTGCCAAAGATCTCACCTCTTCACCTTTCTCGGCACATACCGGAGGATGTGCGGGTTTGGTGGGGGTGGATGTCGTGACGATTTTCGGCTACGGTGTGAAACCGAGTGAGACGAATAAACCAAGGATGTGCAACATTGCACATACACTTAGCAAATAAGCCTCCTAAGGCCTAGTGGCACTTGAGTTCATACAGAGGGGTGCAAGCAAGGTTTGAACCTTGCACCTCTAAGATACAAGATAATTGCCTTACCACTAGGACAACTATCATATAGTGTAGAATTTATGTATTTCCTTTTCATATACAAATTATAGACGAAACAACCATAGAAAACCATGTGCACAAAACCATGGTTTTAAACCCATGGCTTGTGCATGACATAAGCAAAACCGTGTGCACAAAACCATGGTTTTAGCCCATGGTTTTGTGCATGTCACAAGCATGGAAAGACCTATAAAAGCCTCTAGTTGGGCTTGTGTAAGGGGGGGCTCAATATGTGATATCACCAACACCATTATCATCAATATAATTATATTTGTCTTTATCTTCTTCATATTTTTCTACTTCTCAAGTGTACAAGCTTTCTTCTTCTCAAGTGAACAAATTTCGTCTAATCTTACATTGATCGTCATCTCTTCGATAATTCCGCGAACATCCTCCCCAATCCAAGACCCCGGTGGTCTCTCGAGTAGCACACGCACGCGCGAATCTTCGCGACAACGTTCGCTCAATCTTCTTTGAAGAGATGATTTTTGTGCTTGTTGGTGACAGGGAGATGGTTGCGTGCTCTTGCGTTGGTGATGCTCTGCGTGCTCTTGGGCTCTGAGTGCTCTATGTGCTCAATTGCCCGTGTGAGATCCCGTAAATGACGAGGTGCTCCTATTTATAGGGCTTTAAAACCATGGTTAAAGTAACTATAGTTAGTCTACCAAAGTTGGGTTACATGCAAGTTAGTTCCCCTACATTAGGTAGTCGTTAGAAGGGTTTGGTTAGTACATAGTCACGACATAGGGGATTAGCACTAAATGATTATGAACTTATGATTAAAGTGAAATAAATAAAGGAATAAATTAATATATCTCCCATATGGGGATTACCACTTCCAAATGATTATGATCTTCATGAATGAACCAATGATTGAAGATTGGAAACAAACATATTTATGACTCTCTAATGATTGTGAATATATACTATATGTATATAAAGACTATATTGTTTTTATTTAATACACATTATAGGAATAGCAAGTTAACTTACACGTGGGGAATGACACTTTTAAATGATTGTGATCTTCATTATTGAACTATTTGTGATAATATATTATTTGTATATACAATAAATTTAATTTTAAAT
The DNA here is from genome assembly GCF_043228905.1 of Azolla caroliniana. Lineage (NCBI taxonomy): Eukaryota > Viridiplantae > Streptophyta > Polypodiopsida > Salviniales > Salviniaceae > Azolla > Azolla caroliniana. The sequence continues at coordinate 24,773,085 of NW_028230436.1, read as the reverse complement.
ATAGACTATATGATTAATAAGGTCTAAAATAAATTTTATGTCCATTATAATGACAAGTGTATAGATCTATTAATATAATTAATAAAATATATTTTATATAATAATAATATCTTTCTTTATTGTATTATTTGTTTATTTTATATAATAATAAAGAATATAGACATTAGATTGATGGAGCTTATGTATATAGAGGCACTTATCATTTGTTTCAATCTCTTATATTAGCTTAAGCACATAATTTTGAGAGCTGTGTTTGGATCTTAAGCCATGAGTGAAAACTCACCGTTTTTGGTTGAAGAGTATTGTTTGTCAACAGACTCACCGTTTTCGGTTGAAGAGAAATGTTTGTCGACAGATACATCATTTTCTATCGAAGAATATTGTTTGAGCTCATCTTCTCCTATACCTCATGTGAATAACGACTCATGTGAAGAGTTCTCTATCGAAGAATACGATGTCAAAAAAGATACAGAGAATGAAGGTAATGCACATGAAACATCGAAGATCATGGGCGGTCAACCTAACAACAACGTAATTGACTCTAATGTGGTTACCCCTATTTCTACTCAAGAAAAGAAATCCGGAAGCCCTATGCATGTTAGAAGAATCCCACGTAGATTTCATTTGGCCAGATTTAACTTGGTGACATCAGATAAGCAACTTGGATTTCATGTCAACAAAACATGTTGTGCTCGTGGTTGTATGTCAATGATCAGAAAAGCAAAATTGCGAGAATTAAGGCGTTACTATTTTTCGATGACTGGTGATGAGCAAGACACTTACCTCATCTCACATATGCAATTGGTGTCTGACAAGTCTTCGGGGATCAAAGTATCATTCGAGTATTATATCTTCCCTATGCAACAAATATGTAGAGTTGCATTCAAATTTGCGCAATGTGTTAGTAACATGCGGCTACATAGAGTACAACAACGTCTTCTTAGTGGGGATCAGACTATCAATTGTAAAGAGGTTCCAAGTATGAAAGGTTCAATTAGAAGACATGCTATTGGTTGGATGAAAATTTACTTTCAGTTAAATTGTAAAGTAATGCCCACTATAGGCAAGATGCACCTCTCTAATAATTACACATGTCGGGAAGTTTATGATGTCTATCGATCAAAAATGTTATTATAAAGTGATAAATATGTCACATACAGCCAATTCACAAGATTGTGGAGAACATTGTTTTCAAATGTTATTATTCCGCGTAAAGTACGCATGGGGTATTGCTCGATTTGTGTGAACCTTAAAAGTTTGGCTAAAGGTGCGAAGACAACAATGGAAAAGGATATGAGTAAGAAGTTACTACAAGAGCATCGTGAGGCACAATCGTTAGAACGAAAGAAGGTGATGCATCATAGAGAGAAGTGTTTGAAGAGGCCTGAACAATACATGTGCTTAATGATCGATGGCATGAACCAAAAGAAGACGTGCTTACCGCATATGAAGAGGTTCCCCAAAGACATCAATGATGAGTGCCTTGTTCAAATGCACTTGGTGGGATGTTTGGCTTATAATATGTCAGTTGGACCTCACGTCTTCATTACATACCCCAATGTTCACAATGACCCTAACCTAACAGTTATAGTGATTCACCAAGTTTTGATGTCTTGGGGCCAATCGTTCCCCCCTACTCTCTACATTCAATTGGACAATACTACTGGAGAGAACAAAAATTCAACTATGTTTGGCTATGTAAGTATGTTGGTCAACCAAGGATTGTTTAGAAAAGTGAAAGTCAATTTTCTTTTGGTTGGCCACACACATGATCATATAGATCAGATGTTTAGCACATTCTCTAGATAGGTGTCTCGGCATGATGCTTTCACATTACCTAAACTATTTGATGTCATCTGTGATGCCTACACACCACGCCCAAAAGTGTTACATTTGAAGGAGATATATGAATTTAAGAGATATATATCAGATGGAGGTGTTGGGAATGTTAAAGTGCTCGCCCAGTTAAACAATATAAGCTTCAATCACATTTTTATGATAAAGAAAAATCAAATAAGTGGTTCTACACTTTTGTATACCAAGCAATATTTATCTTCTACAAAATGGGAACCTAAAGGCAGTTGCCAATTCTTACTTTGTATGTCGAGTACAATTGTCTATGGAGCTAAACAAATGCCAATTGAGAAGAAAGGACAATTGTTGCATAGTGACTTGGTAGAAGAACAAAAACACTTATGGCTCCAAGCCTTAACAGGAAAAAAGGAAACATATTGAGGCCGCAAAGAAATATGCCGCACAACAAGACACGTCATGGTGAGAGGTTTTTTTAGTGATCAAAAAGGAATTATTGACAATTGTGTATCTGGTGATAATTGGACTTTGGAAATGCCATTCACATGGTCGCTACAACATGATCGTGTAAATAAAACTCCGGAGCAACCAACTAATGCGATTAATGACAGTTTGGTCCATCCACAACAAAGAGACATTTATATGGAACCAACGATGACCAAAGCAGTTGAAGCTAGATAGCAAGACAATTTGCAAGAGCTCGCGGTGGGGATGTTGATTGCAACACCTGCTAATGACAACTCACAAGGCCACCAATTTTGGATTGGTAAAATTCTACAAGTGTTAATGCATGAAATAGAAAACACGATCAAGTCTATAAAAGTGCATTGGTACAACACTAGAAGTGAAAATGCTTTTACGGGTAAGTATACATTGGAGATAATTGAATGCCCGACTACAAGGGGAAGTAGGAAGAGGAAGCGAAACATTCGTAACACCTCGACCCTTGATATCTCTGATGTGGATATCATCGTGTACAACTTCACGCTTACAAAAGCTGGATGTTTAAGGAAGTCAACAATAGATATAATAAAAGAAAAATTACTAAGTTTACAAGGTCGCTCGAGTCAAAGGCAAACAAGATCTGTTACACATAATCTAGATTCACACCATTAAATAGCACGGAATATTGCTCGGCCACAACCGAGTCTTGAATCACTTCAATGGGAATGGAACACAGAAATGGGAAGTAGAGAGTACACAAAGGAAATACACAGGATGTTTACGTGGAAAACCCAAATAGGGCAAATCCACGGGAGCCCACGGACTCCAAACTATCACTATATGTCAAAGGTACAATCAGAGACTCGGAGGCAACGACCTTCAGCTCTGTATCTTCGCCAACCGGTTGTTACAATAGAGTATTTCTCTATATCTTACACTCTCTCTCTCTCTCTCTCTCTCTGTCGATCTCTATACAACAGTTACAACAATATGACAACAACACTAACTAAGTGATTGCCCTAAGTCATATTTATACTTATATGAACTTAGGACTATTTACAAATATAGCCACAATATGCTTACTCAAAAAAACATATTTACAAATATGTCTTCTTCCGGTTCTCACCGGGTCCATCCGATCTGATTTCCAGATCTCCACCGGTTCTCACCGGGTCCATCCAATCCGGTTTCCGTATCTCTTCCGGGTCCACTTCATTCATAACCGGATCCCATTCGAAGGGACTGACTTCCCAACAATCTCCCCCTTCACTCTGACATGGGATGTCTAATCAGCCCAATCCGCTTTCGGCACGCATCTAGCTTGTGAGTTGTCAACACCTTGGTCAGTATATCCGACCCGTTCTCCTTCGTGTGGATCTTCATCAACACGAACACTTGATCTTCTACTCTCTCCCTGATAAAGTGGTACCTCCGCTT